>NC_140645.1:25806601-26296601 GCF_978046115.1 Saccoglossus kowalevskii | reverse complement strand
GGTAAATAAGATGTCCATAGCCAAGTCAAATATCCACACAATACATTTGTGTTTTTTTTAATAGGGAATTCAAAAGTCCACTTAGCCAGAACAATCTCCTGATAGGTGAATAACATCCCCATAGCGAAGTCAACTATCCACACAATATAAATTGTTGCATAATCTCGGGTCAATTACAGTATCATGTCGTTCATAGGTAATTCAAATGTCACATATAGGTAATTCAGTATCAGTTGACTACATTATACAGTATCTAAACAATGACCATTGTATGAAAAAGGGTTAATTATGTTCTATGAGATGATGCAAGACAGTGGAGAAACATTTTCCACAATACTGAAAGTTAAGAAATAATTTTGTTTATATTTTTTTTTATAAAAGAAAAAGAAAACACATTGATTTATTCATCAAACTAGTGTAACAAAAGGACAAAAGTATGTATCTAAACAATGACTATTGTATGCAAAAGTGTTAATTATGTTCTATGAGATGATACAAGACAGTGGAGAAACGTTTTCCACAAAATTGAAAGTAAAGAAATAATTTTGTTTATATTTTTATATAGAAAAATAATACACATTAATGTATTCATCAAACTGTAACAGAAGTACAGAAGTATGTATCTAAACAATGATCATTGTATGAAAAGGGGTTAATTATGTTCTATGAGATGATGCAAAAAAGAAACATTCTCCAGAAAATGGACTTCTTTTTGTTTGTTATAGGTGAACATAAATGTATGAATAGCCACTGGTCAGAACATTTAATTTATTCATATGAAATATGACAAATAAGGAAGTCGTATTCAGAATATTCATCCTGAGTTGGGTTTCAATAAACAAAAATTTCAATGAAAGTCAGATTTTTGACACCATGTTTGATGTATTGTGATGTGTACATGCAAAGAATTTTTAAAGTGATATATATATATATATATATATATATATATATATATATATATATATATATATATATATATATATATATATATATATATGTGGTTCAAGCAAACATGCTTTTCAAATATGGACAATTGAGATCACTATTCGATATCAACATTTCAGAGTGTCAATATTCACTAGTGTCAATGTCACATTTACTTCTTGGTTGTATCATCATCTTCAGGTGGAGGTTGAGGAGTTCCCAGAGGGGTCACAGGAGATGGTGGCCTGGTGGTTATCCCAAAATCACTCAGGTTCAGGGAGTCTGTGATCTTGTCAGCAGCAGCAGCAGTATAACCTTGGGAGCTGGTAGCTGTTAGTGAAGGTGATGACCTTGCTAGGTGTGTCATGGCTCTAGTTGCCCCCGTGTCCAGGTCCAGGATGTTGGTAGAGCTCATTGATGGTTGTGGTGATGGTTGTGGGTACAGGGCAGGGTACTGGCTCATCATGTAATGATAGTCTTGGGAGCCCCAGACACTGGTGGGCTGTTGACCTGTCATCTGCTGGGTCGACCATTGTGATGGTGGAGGCTGCCACTGGTGACTCTGGGACACCGTTTTTGGGGGGTACTGCCTGCTTGTGGAGCTTGGTAGGTACGACTGAAGTTGTGGCTGGATTGTGGATTTGGGCGACCTGTTGCTGCTGCTGCTGTGGGAAGGTGGGCATCTGCTGGAATATCTCCTGGCGCTCTTCAGCCTGCCTCTGTCCCTCGTGTAGCACTGCCATGAGTTTGATCTGTGTGGCCCGTTTGATGTCCCCAGGAAGCTGTGCCAGACCCTCATCTATATGTCTGGCAAAGGCGGAGGGACCACCTTTCTTTCCAGACATAAAGTCCATCAGACTTCGCTTCAAGTCAACACTCTCTGTGGAGAGTCTCTGAGAGGGGGGTTCTGTAGACGGGGACTCTGACCCAGAGTCTGACTGGGTGATGACTGCTGTTGGTGGGGGTACTGCTGGCCCCGTAGCTGTGGCTGTTGCTGGTGTTCCCCTCCCTCTACCTCTACCACGGATGCTCACCACGTTTCTGCGTTCCACAGTTTCGATGTGGTCTTTGAGGAAGGAGAAATTCTCCCACACCCACTTGTCCGTGGCAGACAGGTCCTCGACTGTCTCAGCATCTTCACCGGACTTCCCCACAGTCCTCTTAAGGCGGCTCATCTGGGTACGGTTGGACTTGTAAAAGGTTTTGAGGGCTGCCACCTCAACACCCATGTCAGCAGCTTTGTCCTCCCATAGCTTCTCTTTGTTCTGCGTGTCTTTATAATCTGTCATTCTCTTTGAGTAGATGGAGGGATTGTCTTTTAGCCAGTCAATGACCTCTTCTTTTTGCGCCTCTGTCTGTGTTGAATGGTAGTAGGGTTTGTTCGTACGCTTTTTGCGGGCGGCTGCAGCTGCTGGCACTGGTGTGATGTCTGGGAGATCATCCCCTGCAGGGTGAGGCTGTGGCTGCTCTGGCTCTGGAACCAGCATGGCTTCATCTTCTGCCGGCGATGGTGTTGGAGACCTCGGCCTTTCAGCCATCTGGCCTCTGCCTGTCCCTCTCTGGCTCTTCTTTGCTGCACCTCTACCTCTCTTGGGTCCCATCTTTGTGTGTTTTAGTAGTTTTTCAGGTTCAGGATACTTCTTCGTTTGGAAACAATGCAATGAGTGGCACTCAAGACGCAGCGCTATTTTTATAGGGATGGAGACAGAGCGTGGGTATCGTAGGAGCACGTGAAAGAGCGTGAGAGAGCGTGAGGAAGCTTGCCAAGCGTAACAAAGCCTAACAAAGCGTGTCAATCATTGATAAAAGCGTCTCAATTCGTGGCAAAGCGTGAGAGTCCTTCATGAAAGCGTAACAAAGCGTAACAAAGCGTGTCAGATCTTGATGAAAGCGTCTCACCTCGTGTCAGATCTTCCTGCCAGATCGTAGCAAGTGGTGACAGCTCGTGAAGACTGGGGGCCCCGCTTTGAACCAAGCTCTGTTAAGCTTTCCTACGCTTTGAGTCAAGCTTTGCTGAGCTTTGTTACGCTTTGTTAAGCTTTGATACCATCGTGGCGCTTTAATCAATTCGTGACAGAGCGCCCCAATTTTTTAAACAGTTTAAAATTTTTTGGCGCTCTTGCCGAATGTCCCACTTTACTCCAAGCTTTCCCACGATCTATTACGACCCTGACGCTTTAATCAAGCTTTGTTACGCTTTGGTGCCGCTTTGCACGCCGCTTTAAAGCGCCGTCAAAGCGCCATCAAAGCGCCGTTGGTGTGAACTAAGCATTACAGAATACAATGGAATGAATTACAGCAAAAAAACACAGACGAGCTTCTTTGCAATGTGGGGGCATGAGGTTGAATGTCAAAACCAGACAAAGAATGAACTGTCTGTCTGAAAACACAAGCGGTGGTTAAAATCAACTTATCAACGATAAACGGCATTTATAAGCCGTTCCCAACAATTTTGCCTGTAGTGTACAACCTTCGCCCACTGCGTGCTCGTCGGGAGATTTCACACGCTGGTGTGTGGTCGATCAACAATCTCATTCCAGGTAGAATCGCTTGAAAAGAAATTTGATGCGCATGTCATGAAACAACAAAATTGTTGACGCTTTTCACATGACTGGTATCGAGGGCGTGGACGTAGTATTCAGCGTTTTTCTAAAATAACATAATTCTGAATAAATGAGCGAAAGAGATTCGCTGCCGCCGTGCTGGTAGGTAGTATGTTTTATTTCCGGCTCGTAGCAAGGATGATTATTTTTATAGTGATCCACGTTCTAATTTGGCACGAACCACCACCACAACATTACGCTCACGTACAATTTTAATTTCGTATGCGAAGTACGGACAGAGTACATTTTCTCGCGAAATTGTTCGGCCAAGTTTTGCCGTGACTACGTTCCGGGCCCAATTGATATATATCCGATACAAATGTACATTTATGCATTCTTGTGTTTGAGTAGACCGGCATAGTTTGGAATTCTTTTTAGTTTGTCAAAAGAAAACAATAACCCGTAGCCGCGAAAGAAATCTTGAGCAGTTTCACAATTCTTATTTTCTCTGCTCCGATGTTTGTGAACGACCCCAATCCAAGTTCAAATTTGCGTGGGAACCTCGTTGATACTTTGTAGCACGTCCCACTACGAGTATAAACAATGTCACCGCTGATGTCTTTTTTTCATTGCGCAGCCTAGCCAAAATAAGAAAGAGAAAAAAAAAACATGATCACTGGCAATGGTACCAACACGTGAATATGTGACGCGAAACTTATCATTTCCTGTACGATAAAAAAAATATTACGACCCAGTGATCCATGGAAGATAATCCGTGAACGAATGTGTTTCGTTTAAACTGGGTATTATTTATTATTTATTGGGTAATAAATATATTTATTGAACATTGCAGCATACTACGTCGCTTTAGAAAGAACTGTGCATATACCCAATTTGAATGCGGATTCAATCAAGCTGCCTCGTCACCAGAAATGAATTGTTTATTTTATTCTACACAGCTCAGATCAGTAACTATACATATAAACAAGCGCAGACGTCGACTATCTGCATTTAATGAACGATTGACAGTTGCTGTCGTTGAATAATCAGTCAAATTAAAATACTAGGCTCCGCCCATCCTATGGGACGCAAATGTCGGTCTTTAATTAAACAGAGAATTGAGGTAGTACCAGAGATTAATATTTAAATATATATTATACTATATATTGCATATTCTGTACATTTGTACGTGTAAAACAAATGTATTTATTGATGATACACTGCTTTATCAACATGACCATTCATTTCGAGATGCTGAATTGTTACGAGTTACGAGCATCGAGTTACACAAATGACCACGCCCATATTTCAGAAACCACGCCTACTTTTTACGGGCAACATAAATTTTCATTTTTGTTGAACGTCCACATTTAGTAACTTGAATGAATTTTAACAGTTAACCAAACTTAGAGTTAATATGGGCAACATAGATTTTTTTGTTTTGTTTAACGTTCAAAACAAAATTCCATGTTGCCCGTAACTCGAATTTCGGATAACTGTTAATTCAAGTCCGAGTTACTAAATGTGGACGTTCAACAAAAACAAAAACATAGGTTGCTCGTTAAACGTCGAGTTGTGTAGAGAAATCAGGTAGGTTGTTTTTAAATCTCTCAAAGGAGGCGGAAATAAGTCGTGTTATGGTATTATGGCGGCTATTTCAGATTAATGTTAATTAGCAAAACCGCATGTCACATGCATATTCATTAAGTCTATGACCTAGGAATCAAAACGCATGATACATTAGTATACACTACAAATCCAGGTTTGCCTTCTTGTACTTTTTTCACAATTTAGATTATGTCATGTATAGATTGGACTTGGCAACCTGGACTTGGATGAGATAGGGTATTCTATTGAAAATATATCATTTTACTGACAAACATCTTGATCTCGATCGAGGAACACAACCTATCACACCAGGTTAACCCATTATTACAGCCCACAGTGAAAAAATAGTAATGGTCCATCCATAGTTTGACCTACTCAGTTATGACCGCCCTCTGGTACAATCACTGACTAAAAATAATTTTCAGGAAATGCTTACAAATATATTACAATAGACAACTCGGGATTTGAACTTGATGAACTGACACGCTACCATAAAACAAACATTGGAGTAATTGAAAACACAATCTAATATAAACATTATCATTCAAATTACACAGATTTGAGATTAATAAATATTTTTCATGATTGTTATTAACATTCATTGTAGTGAGTGACTAATTAGTATAACAAGGCCTACTACTATAACAAAGTTACCTTCACCCGTACAAAAAGGAAATACTGTCAGAATAATATCAACTGCAATTAAATGAATTTACAATAGAAGTTGGGCGAAAAATCTGTAGACATCCCAAACATTTGAAAAAGACACGTGAGAAACATATCATCAGGACGTATTGCTTTAACACTAGAAAGACTATGAAGCAAGCTAAACTATAATGTACTTAGAAAACAGTAGTTATAGAAAGAAGCTGCATATAGTGAACTTTAGTTAAAATATCCTCGAATTAATATGATTTTGTTATAATTTTTTCAAAAGAAAACAACTGGACTATAATCTCTTGTATTGGGGCTATTTCTTAAATTACCTCGGTTTTAACATGTATTGTCAAATAATTGCAGTGGATGTTAGTAACTTCTGGCGTGATACCGTCAAGTAGATAATGCTGACACCATATATGGGGAAGTAAGATCATCTTCGTAGTGGGAGATTATTACATGTAGCGGACTGAAGCATGTGAACTACTCAATCAATAGGTCAATAATTCATCATTAGAGATAAGCAGGGACTACGTGACACTGAGACAAGAAAACAAGTAATAACAAAATAAGAAGAAAGAAGTCGAAAAACAGCTGAGATAAGGAAACCCTCATTATGATAACAGAGCAAACTATTACAATAACCTGGGGCAAATTTCATTGGAACGAGTAGAGAAAAAATAGATGAATGGAAAGAGAAGTACACAGGAGGTTAATTACAAACAGACCAATATCAACAGAAAAAGTAAATTCAAAGATACACATTAATTCAATGGAGATGAACATGAACAAACACAACAATGTGATAAACAACTGAAATACCATTAGAAAATGATTCGGTGAATTCAGATGACTGTACTAGACCCTAATACGTTAGACACATGATATTAGGCCAAACAACAATAAGAGAATCAGGATGAAGAATCGACCACTATACTGATCAACACTGATCAATGCATAGCGATTTCGACGTCACCCACAATGAGCCTAAATAATGATGATGATATTTTGAGTAACATTTCATTCAGACAGTATGAACGAGTGAGGAAATTCTGATATGCAAACCTCTTTTCTTTTTCTTTTTCTTCTTCTGTTTACATTATATTGAATGTCCTGTTAGTGGAGGTAAATATCCTCCCTGTGTGGAAACGGGTAATGGCCGACCCGATTCCTTAACATGGGGTATAAATCGGCTGTGTTCCACATTGTAATCATTACCTTTAGCTTGATTATCTTTCATCTCATTGGAATTACCAGTACTGTAGAGTTTATATAAGGAGAACAAATGAATATTTCAAAACAATTGACCACAGGCTAAAAATAAAAATAGACCAAAAAGTGTTAATTACAAACGATTGATTTTATATCACTCATATTTTTAAATGCAAATTTGAAATCATGTTTTCACCTACACAATACCAGTCAGCCTCCTCATTGTAAAGGAAACCCTTCGGACATCAAAACTGTGAATGACTACCCATCTTGACAATTTGGTTAATTTTTAGTGATCTTGCTGTCAAAAACAATAATCTTCTTGTGGAGGCAATGATATAAAGACCTTGAGTGTGATTAGCATATATTCAGTAATATCCTGACAAGCTTTACAAAACATGTGAGACACAGATGATTCCAAAAGCTTCAAAACCTTGCGCAGTCTTGTATGGACTTATAGCAGTTTTTCAATTTTAGAAAGAATAATCATAATTATATTAATAGAACAACGTGTAATACAAACCTGGGCTCTGCTGTGTCTGACGCTGAGTTGTCCTTTACTGTAGACAAAACAAAACAATTAAGCATTGAAAACGACAGATCAATGGTCACTTAGTGTGAATAATCATGATTTTTGAATAAAGCACAAATGGCCAAAGGTTATTTGGAATTCCGTTGAACAACATAAAGAATAATTCCAATCTCTCCGGTTAAACTTCTAGATATTTAAGAACGAAACTGTCACCAAATTCACAGTGGAAATGGGAAGCCAATAATGTTCGGGAAAACAAAATTGAAAACATATGTAGAAAATAAAATTAACTAATGCATAGTATATCCAGTATATATAATATATATTCAGGGTTGGCATATACAAATTCGATAGATTCAATGTAAAGCTTAAAAATTAAAGTTGTGATTTCTGTTCTCACAAGGGTTCAGAAAATGTGTTCGTATTGAGCCATTAAAATTTCTATTCATGCACATGACTTATTTTGTATATACTAAGAGTTTGAAGAGTACTATAAATTGAAATGCGGCACTTTTTATATATCAGTGTGAATGCCTTCATTTATGAACTTATTTTATGTTTACAAAATATCATTATTATTATAAATACACGATTGTATTATATGTTATAGTCTACCATTAAACGTGCGGGAATCGGGGTGATTTTATAAGATGAACGTGTGTATTGACCCATATGTGTTTCTAACGTCTTACCTCTACAATTCCTTTGACAGCATGTGCAACACAGACAAGCATTGACAAGCGTCGTCCGCACGCCTATACAACATGGAAGGCACCATATACAGAGAACAGTAATACCACAAATACAAGCAATTCCTCCGACAACGCTACCAGCCACAATTGCTGTTGTTGTATCTGTAAACATCGGGTCATTTTATTGTGAACGTTAAAAGACACATGCATTTGTGCAAATATATATATATAATAATAAATGTAACTGAACACACACAAGTCAAACCAATTCCCAATTTTCGAGTTCTCAATGGCAGCTAATTTACATATGCATTTCCAGGTTTCGCTGTGCGGGGGCGTACTCTCAGTGGGGTTGTTTTTTGCTGTTCACAGAAGCGTAACAATGGAAAATTTGCATTCGAAAAAAGTTTCTGAATTACGTCAGTATCTACAAGAACGAAGAATAATTGTTCTAATACACGAAAGGCCGAGCTGATTGAACTCGTGGAACTTGCAAATGACTTAAAAGGCTGACGATCGCGAAACCTCGAGCAAGCGTCGCCGTACAGTTCAGGACTAGGAATCTACCCTGACATTAGAAGATCTGTATACTAACAAAACCTGGGAGAAAAACCTCCATTACATGCCATCATTCGAAACTGCAGATATATTTGCTTACTTAATACATCGATGTGACTGCACACCATCCAGGTGAAAAGAATATCGACTTGACAATGGTTTTCTTCTGTACAAAGATGGACATATTGTTTCCGTCAAGCTTCACCATGTTATAGAAACTGAAGTCATTTACATCATGGCTGATCGAGTGTGTTCGAGAAACACCCCAAAAAGAAAAACCTTACCAATGCTGGTTTCTGGTTAAAACAAGTTCAGAAATAATTTCCGGTGGCTGTAATTGCGTTGCATAAGTCATTTTTTCCATTAAAGGGGCACCTTCCAGTTAAGCCTAATCTCACAACAAATTTACTTTCTGGATTAAAATAACAATGGATAACAAAAGATAGATTAACATTGTAAACAACATAAACAATAGTGTCCCATGATTCTTTGGTGCAATCCATAAGATTGAGCGGTTCCCCTTTAAGAACTAGACGCAACTACAAGCGTCACTGAACATATGTTACACTTCCGCTCCTTGTCGACGTGACTTGAAATAAATGTTATTAATAATCGCTTTAATGATTGTAACTAAAAATAATTTCCGTTGAAAAAATAATAGAGAACATGGTTCATACAAACACTATGTGGCACTACTATTCAGTATCCAGGATTTTGACTCGCGCCACAAAGATCGCGCAACACAGGTGGGCACCGATGTTGCATGTATATGGGACAAGCCGAGAAAGGAATCCACCCCTTGCAAATTGATAATATATAAGACGAAATAAATTACGCCCAGCCACTACTAAACCAACATTGTCATCTTACAACCCGGGAAGAAAATCATGCCATGAAAACAACGAAGGTTTAATCAAAGCTATTTACGTCTGTGAACTCATGCTACAACCACATGTTGGATCCAATGTTAAACTCAGTAACAGAACCATCAACAAATCCGGATTTAGGCAATAAATTCAAATCTTCAAGTGCTACTAATTTTATACAGTACATGGCAAATTAACTCACTGTATCCGACATTGAACTAATGGCATTACTTTCACTAAATCGGCGAAACTCGTCGCATTGGTTTAAATATCGACATGGCCGTGTAACAGCCAGTATAGCTCACTGCGTGCTTCATATGCAGGAAACTAATAATTCTGACAACTACATCGTAAAAACAATACTAAGTACTCGCAATCAGCAAGTGCAGTCTCCGCACCGAGATTTTGGCATCGAGAATGAACCTGTCGCACGCCAGTTATATTTTGAGAAGTACCAGACTAAACATAAAAACGCCGACATTAAGAAATCAGTTACGTTAGAAAGCACCGGATATTTTGTCAGATTTTTTTTTCTTTATGGCACTGGAAAAACAGCCAGAGCGTTGCAATACCAATTTACCATTGTGATTACTGCGTCCTCGAAAGTAAGCGAAGAAATTCACTTTGCGTAGGTCAGCAAGTAAATGCCAAAGCTGTGGTTATTTTAACCCCACTCAGAGCCGTGACAGTGGTTGTCATCCGGGTACTTTGATAGCCCTCTGGCGGCTTTCTAGCTAAATCGGGAACTCGAAAATTGGGAATTCAAGATTTTTTCCACCATTTTAGGAGGTTGGTCCGAGTTCTAATATTTTTACTATGTTGGAACAAACTATTGCCAGGCTCACACGTTAATGTCACCCACAGAACTTCAAATGCTTCAAATGCCAGCAAGGAAAGCCGAAACTAGAGCTGAAGCAATCTTTAATTACAGTAACAATTATTGTACATTCTATGAGCGAATAAATGAATAGTTTACCTCCCTTTTCTTTCAAAATAATGGTATCGAAATCAGTACCATGCGGATTAGTTGCTGTACACTTAACCGTAACTTCATTGTTAAATTCAATATTAAGTATACGATCAGTGTCCTGGAGTACTTCATCACCCACTTGCCATTCATAAATTGGATCCGGGTTCCCGTTTGTTGAACACTCCAACTCAACTTTATCACCTTTAGTGAAGGGCTGGCTTCCAACAAGAATAAGTATTTCAAACACTCTAGGTTGGTCTGTTGATAAAAGTAGACACCCTTGACCCGTCAGCATTATTATTGGATCATGTAAATAAACAATACAGATAATTAACATGTTCTAATACGATACACACCATCCATCGCTCAATAGTGAATACAATACAGTAATATATCCTTTAATTCTGATCAGTAGTATCCTGTGGAATTTGCAGTAACTACACCAATCAATCATACTTGCACTACTGCGGCGGTACACGAGTTTTCGTTAATTCTAAATAACATACTAGTATGCCTTCTATCTTCCATTTCTTGAGGGGCACGAAATAGGATACAGTTTTTAAGCCACATGAACTCGTACGGGTTATATAGTTCAGTAAAGTTTCAAAAACCTGAGAACATTTGAGTGTTCATTTTTGAATTTTGTTGTTTCGGAGGGGTGAGCGTCATAGTACTTCTTCGTGATGTTCTTGACTGCAGGGAAGATTTTTGTTAATTATTAGTTATTGCTATTGTACTAGTTTTATGGTCGATTATTTGTTACCACAGCTTGTTAAATTCAAACAGTATTGTTTGGCTCCAGAATGTATATGGGCTGACTATCAGACAAAAAGAGCTATCATTATTATACTACTTTTTCCATTACAGATGAAGCAATAAGCGGAGTTTGACTATGTTCTCATTCCGTAACCCATGAGTCGGACTGGATATACTAAACATAGCAAGGGCCATACACATGGCTAAAATAATACGTAATAATCATTAAATCGCAGCTATTACATAAGTGTATAACTATGTTGTAGCATGATGAAACGCATCCGAGCCAGATATGCCGGACAATACAATAAACTTGAATTTATAGACACTCTGAACAATGCGATTGAAATCCAAATGACTGAACAATGAATTGTATCAATAAGTATAAATTCCCGGCAGTAAATATTGTTGTTGAAATGGTCCACTTGTATTTAAGGCAGTGAAGTCGTAAAACGTTTCCGAGTAGTGACATGTGGTGTACATTAGTATATTATTTGGAGATAGGGACTATAAGTCAACCAGTGTACAAATATGTAACACCACAGGACAACGGACATGGTCAGAAACACTCCCTACTTTCTAATGGTTTTACCTACATGTAAACACACGAAAAAGTATACACTTGCATTAATGGTATTACAATTTTTACAATCAGCGAGGGGCCCAAGAATAGTAAATATCGACCAGCGGAAAACATATTTATGACGAAAAAGGTTATTTTACTCACGAAGGACGTGAAGAACTGTCATATCTTCTACTGGAGGGTCTGTTGCTACATTAGCGCTGCATGTTATAGATATCCCATCATCATATTCTGACACAGTGAGACTTAATTCATTGCTTTCAGTTGAAGTTTTTATTTCTTCTGTTCCGTTAAACCACTTTGTCGTAACACAAGGGTATTGGCATCCATGGGGGTCACATATAAAGTTCAAATAGCTTCCATTATGAACCGTGTATATGTTGCTTTCCGTTAAATTGTAGTCATTCACGGATATGGTTACATTATTACATGTATCTGAAAAATAATAGTGTTTCTTAGAATGTACATCCTTGAAGAAATATTTTGGTATTTATTATATCAGTATATAACGGCGGAGTGGAAGGTGAAAGCAAACAGTCATTAATTTATTACTATGTGATTACGACCTTGTATAATTTGTTTAAATATTAAACAAACAGAAATTTGCAAAACAATTTTTTTTAAATAATAAAAACACTTAATAATAACACTTTTTGCTGTGCAACAAGAAATATTAGCGATGTGTCGTGAAAGCAAGTCATCCAATTTTCTTGCTGAATTAGTCATATTTTTAAACAATTTGTACATTTATCGGACCACGAAAGACGCACTTTTAAAATTAAACTTGACTTTGACTTATCATGCTGCTTGATATATTTCGAATTTCAAAAGTACATACACGAGACTGGACAAAACAATTTAGGGGTGAGTTTATTAGTGAAGGATTTTGACCTTTTGCATGACATAACATGTACAAGATGTGCCGAGTGTCCACTCCCGCCAAGTCATCATGCATATAGTTGCTGAGAAAATGATTTGAGTCAGGATTCGTGTAAACACCAATCAACTTCTTAGCTGTAAGTATTGGTCCTTGCAAAAACTACCTAGAACTATTGGCATCTAATTCACTCAAAAAATCAAACGAATTGTGATCCCGGAGATGGCGATAGATTGGTAGGATGTTTAGGTAGGACATGTGTTGTTTTAATCCAAATGGTCCTCTTTGCACTGATTTTTAGATTGCTTATTACCCTCGAAATACAACACCTTTGTTTTATGGAAATATTAAATTAGTGTTTATACTTAATACTATGAACGATATATTTACAACCAAGAATTGTTTATGAATAAGACCAAAGGTTGAATGTTGGGTTGTACGTATTCGGTTCATATTATTAAGCGTGACCACTACCTATAAAATTTTAAAAACATATTCATGAATAAAAGTTGGGAAGAGTCCCACTTAAGGAAAACTATGTATCTAAATACATTGTACATAACTAACAGTCTTACTGAATTGTAGATTAAGGAAAGAAGAAAACAAAAATATTACACCTAACCACAGGGTATGTCGGTCCAACACAGAATCATCTTCAAACAGTTACATTACATTCTACTACTACATCGAAATATGTACTTTCACAGTTTATTAGGTGGCACTGACCAAAGCTGGTAAGGTCTCAGAAAGAAGGAGGGTGCAGCCCCAATAGAAGCGTGAGATCCTTAATCCAAAATGTTATTGTATTATAATGCTATGGTAACATAAATCAGACTTATGATGCTTGATATACTGTTGTCTTTTGAGAAAATCTGCTGAATATTATTCAACCAGCCACACAACCAGAAAACTGAATGTGCCCTGTGTGTTATTATATTATGCAAATTATTCTAGTCCTGTGTTGAATATTGAAAATATTTACAATCAATTAGTATGCAAATATGCTAATAAGTTTCAGACTAATATAAACTATTATAATTCATTGATTCGTCTAGACAAACAACATGTGATAACCTTGTTTTGATTCATTTGAGCAAATTGTTAGAATAATACAAAATACAGACTGTAAGTATGTAAAAATTTTCAATCTATTTGTTTGCAACGATATACAAAATATGCAATTTTGATAATGAATATGCACAGATTAATTAGAAGCTGCTAGAGTTTGGTCTATACAAAAATCAACGTACAAAATATCAAACGACGTACAGTAAACTGCACTGGACCATTACAATGACCTATTGGAATTTATTAAATAGACCATAGTACATAAGGGAGTATGTATATGAATAAGAAAATCTTTTCTTTTGACATTCAATCAAGCTCAAAAATTCAAACATATTTTATAATATCTCAAAAAATGTGCATGTGCTAGTCATCACGTTAGATTCTGCAACCTTGTTTTCGACATTTTGGCGATTGTTTGTCAATAATAGTGAAAACATCAATAATAAAACATATTGATATTTTTAAGTTGAATTGAACATATTTCGACCTTTCAAAACAATAATATGAGGTTATTACGAGGATACCTCAAAGTATGCACGAAGACAGTACAGCGGGAATATCAACCGACAGGAAGCGGAGGTCTATGCGACGACGTACTGTCCGAGTGCATACTTTTCAGGTATCTTCGTAATAACCTTATTATTACACATCTTTTACTTCCAAGGATACATTATGGGAACGCCGAAATCCAAAAAGTTTAGAACAGAATCAGCTAATTTTGTTGTATGGAGTCCGGTCAAACCCTTGTGGCAGCCATGTTTGTTTTTATTATTAGAGGACGCTTGCGCGCGTAATCATTCCATATTTAGAATTCGCATTTCCTTATATGGTACGATGAAAATACCCCGTAAAATATCGCAAAATTCCGGCATACTGTAACTTGTGGCGTTACGGTGACAGACGTATAATAATACATTCTAGTATTACATTTAATAAAACAAAACAAAATAATACCTGGAGCTGAAAGGTACATCGTGTATGCTTGTGGATCTGCTGTCGGGGCGGAGCATTGCCATACTCCAAAGTCTTTGCTCTCAAGTGGATCTATTGTTAGGTTATATTCGCCAATGCTTTCATCTACCCTAATAGTACATGAACTGGGACAATGGGGTGTGTTTATAAATTGACCAACTGATATCGGGCGTCTCGTGGGGTAAATTGCGGTCCACTCCATGTCGTCAACGTCAATGTTTGCTACAGTGCAGATTAGACTCACAGCATCACCAACTTGCTTGCACTGATCTTGAGGAATAACCACCCACTCCGGTTCACCTACAAATAAATTTGTTCAATAAATTATATAAAGAGTAGTATAAGCAATAAGGTCACTATAACCATTAAAATATTATCTATAATAGATTTAAATTTGGCCAGAATCACTACAAGCTTAGTATTACATTTTTACAAATTAACTTACGTATTATATATGATAATGTAATACCTTATAGTTGTTAGTGTTATCCGTTTTAACATCTTATTTTTTTATATCTGTACTTTATGTAATGTATTTCCAATTCATTAATTTGAGTCAAATAAAATATACTATACTAAAATATACTATAAAAATGAGGGCAGGGCCATATTCATCTACTGTTTTGCGCATATAGCTGTGACAATAGTTTGTCTCACAATCGGAAATTCACTTTGTTTTATATGTCCATTTTATAATGATCTAAGGGCTGATCTTTTGTCAATAACCCTATGCAATTGTGCAAATACTGACAGTCTGGGCTTACTTCGTGGCTACACAAACTCCCATACCATATATCAACTAGCTCTGTACCTTTTAAAAGTTTTCAAGCGACGAGATAAATATGAATCCAGCTTAACTTAGTACCATATGTTTACATGGATGTTGTATTGTGTTTAAAGCGTGCTATGCACTTTTCCACCCATTACATTTTGTACGATGGGCTGAGGCCCTGTACAGAAATAAAATTACATAATACAAAATTGACTAATACTAAAATGAATAATTGTAGACAGATTTCGACATGAAATCGTGTCACTTTTATTTATGTGATTAAGTAGTAAAAACTGTGAGCGAGTAGCCGTTGTGTAGCAAAATATTCCCATTTCAACTGGGTCGTCTAATTTGCACGGTCCATTTCACCGAAGACCGCGATAAAACTGCGTCATACAAAGTATTTTTTAAAATGTTCGAGGAAAGGTAAATTTAGACGCAACCCACCCAATGGCGATCGTTATGTTTATATAGCTGTATGAATATCTCATCGTTTTTTACATTTTGACAGTTTTCTAGGTTTTGACTCCGCGGACGATTTTACGCCCGTTTCCCTCGAATTGTAAATATTTTTATTTTATTTTTTCATCTGACGATTGAACATCAGCAAGCGTCAGTGTATGATGGATTTTGGCATGTTGTCGTGATGCAATAGCCATTTTTGTGGGCGATTAACGTCATTTTCATAAACGGGCATCATCTCCGAACAAAAGGACGTTTGGCTTATTTTTAAAGCTTTGTATAGTGACTAATTTGCATAGCCATTCACTCAGTAAGAAGTTTGCTAATGCTCATAATTAAAATGGTTGTAACAGTTCCCAATTTAAACCTATTATCGTTTTGTAACGATACAAATATAATGCATAATATGGAAATTCCATCATTACATTTTTTTCACCATGTTACCTTTTTGCTATATTTTAAAATCGTCTTTTGAGTACGCTGCGAAATTTCAACAATATACAGCCAAGACTGTCTTGATAATAAAAGCATTAAAAGTGCCCACGAACCTGCATCTATACCATACAATTTTCAATAATGTCGATTTATTTTACGGCAATAAATAAGTAAATACAATGCTAGTGTCAGCAATAGGCCCACAGACATAAACTCACAGGGTTGCTGCGCCCCTTATTGCAACAACCACTCCCATACCCAAATTGGCGGATCCATAGCCCCAATCAGGCCACAAACGTCCGCCTGAACTTTTCCGCCACTTCCAACACGAGCATACGAAGGCTTATTGTAATCGAAGAAACGAAACGAAACGAAACAATATAACACACATAATACAAATTAAACTGTATTCGGTGAATATGGGTTTTATATGCACAATATTTACAAAATATTTGCCGAAACTAATAATATTTAATACGTATATGGTTCGTTTCGCTAATTACAGATCTTTAATCTTTATTCAGCGAAACAAGGGTCTGACACATACAATATTCACAACTGTCGGACGAAGCTTGACCAGTATTTTTATTTATTTATTTATTAATTTATTAATTTATTAATTTATTTATTTATTTATTTATTTATTTATTTATTTATTTATTTATTTATTTATTTATTTATTTATTTATTTATTTATTTATTTATTGCTACCCTTTTACATCAGGGGCTCACTAATAAGTAATTAGGATCTGCAACACAATTATTGGAAAAAGCATATACTAAATAAATGAAAAAAGAAACAGACAATTTAAAACGTAAAGGAAGTACAAAAAATGAAATTTGTTAAAACCTAAAGAAAATACAAAAAAAAAGAATTATTTGAACTTAAAGTAAATACATGTACATAAAATAAATCTAATCTACATAATCTCTTCTATAATCCATGACATCAATAAGAAATCTTTTCACAATTCTATCAATATATTTACCTTTCAGTCGTGTATATAACACCCTAAAACATTTGCCGAAAACAATGGGAAAACAATTAGTGAACGGTTCGTTTTGCTAATTACAGATAATCGGAAATCTGCAATCACGCAGCAAAACAAGGGTCTTATTAAATTACAGGTACAATAATCACAACTATCGGACGAAACTTTACCAGTATTTTTACCTTTCAGTCGTGTATAAAAATTCATAAAACAATTATCTAAAATTAGCGAAACGAACCATTCACTAATTAAAATCCCGTTATTTTCGGCAAATGTTTTATGGCGTTATATACACGACTGAAAGTTAACAATACTGGTCAAGTTTCGTCCGACAGTTGTGAATATTGTACGTGTCAGACTCTTGTTTCGCTGATTACAGATTTTTGATTATCTGATTAGCGAAACTTTAATTTTCATTATGTGTGTTATCCCGTTTCGTTTCGTCACAATACAATAAGCCACATTTTGCACCTCGGCCTCATTTGCTTTCAGCTCCTGCTCTTTTCTGGGTTTTTGCCCTGTACTCATGCCAAACTCACTCGGAGCTGAACATAAAATTGCGTAATGGTATCTGATGGAATAAGAATCCTGGCAAAGTTGTGTGCAATGTGTATTAAACTATCAAATAAATGATCATATTCATACTCATGTCAATAGTTCTCATCTTTCTTCATCAAACAACGAATGACACCAACAGGAGTTGCATACACATTGAGTTGATCACACTCCACTTGAGTGCAAAAAACGGCAGAGAATGCTCGCAATAGGGGGTAGGATGTTCTCAATATATGTCTGAAATAGGGGGTGTTTTTTGATTCAATATGTCTGCTCTATGGGGTACTAAATTGACATTGTGTCCGCAATAGGGGGTATGGTATGGCAATGTGCTGCCAGCCCTAGGGGCCTCTTATTTTTTAGCAAGAACGCACATAGTGTAAGGTATTTACGTTAAGTTGAGTTGACCATTTGACCTAGATTTCAATAAGATGACATTCGTTCGTCCACCGGATCTTCATATAGCATTCTAATGTAACCTGAATATAATATCAAACAACCGATAGAATTATTTTAGTTATCTGAGAAAGAAAGGAATCTTGAAAAAAAAAACATTGCAAGCCAGAATTTACAACACTCGATCATTTAGAAACATGAGTTTAGAGATAGAGGTTGACGCCATGAAAATTACGAAATAAATTTAATCTACGCAACGTGATGTGTGTTTCTAATTATATTTATTAAATATTACAGCCTATTCCATAATTCAAATTGTATTTTATTGCTATACGGATTTCCCGTACGCGTAAGTGGCATATAGTCGAAAATGTACCTCATATTTCCCAAACTATCACGTGGAGGCATCCTTATATACATGCAATCCAGTAAAAGCAGTGCATTCAACTCGAAAACAAAATGGTAAATTCACACACATATTCAAGCAAATTAGAATGAGATATGTCCCAAGGTGCATTTTGCACGAAGCTACGAATACAAAAAAATAAAAAGTTGTTGGCTGTTGTTATGAGAACAGTAGAACGGAACTATTTATTTCAAATTCGCCCACCTTTCTATAGTGCAGGTTTGGCCAAGCCCCCACAGAAATATTAAAAGCAGTCAAGATATATTTATAAGCTGCTGATAAGGTGATGGTTGACCCCGGTATCATAACTGAATATGGTTGGTTAACTTTATTTGAGGCTGTTATGGATTGTCTTTACCCTCCCCAATTAGATACGATATAATACAATTTACTATAAGATCGTCGCTCACTCTCATATCTCAGTCACGGGAACGGCCACTATATAATCAAATATCTACATCTTGTATATTTCAGCTTCGTGGTCCATGTTAGTAGGATAGTTTAAGGTTACATCATTAAAGTCAAAGGTCACTTGATGTAACCAACAATGCTTTACGAGCATGTAATAAACATGGCGTATTCCTGGTAACGCTTACTGTGTGAGTCTGAGTAATTTAATAAGTCTACAGTGCCTATCAGACATAACAGCTCTGTAATTCGGACTTCCCAGAATGCATAAAAATATTTTTTATTGAATGGGTCACATACTACTGTATACACAATTGCTGACATTTTTGTGCAGTTAATCATGCAATGAGTGAGGTGTCATAGCAGCATTAACATATATTAATAACTCATATTATCTATCACATTTATTTACATGCAATTTATATTTTTATTTGTTTTGCCTGTGAGTACATTTCACTTGATTCAACTAGCAGTTATATGCTAGTTCAGTACAGTTTTTTATTTATTTATTTATTTATTTATTAGAGAAAATCACAGACCCAATTTCAAGCATATCAAATTACATTACAGTTTTGTAAACTGGACACAAGGCTGTGTGTTAGACCACTCATTCATCAGGAATAGAAATGAATGTATTATCTTCATCACGAACTTGATATAAAACTAAATGTGTATATGTTGATATTTATAACTATCCAACCGAGTTTAGCCAAGTGAAGAGTTGGGAGCAGATTTTCAATTAAAAATTCTTTGCAATAACTTTGCATTGTATAAAAATGATCATGCAATATCGCAATTTAACTGATTTATTTGGCAAGGAATTCTGCTCATGATAATATTTATTTATATTTATTGTCGCTAGCGGACGAAGTAATCACAGCTGTGCTGTGAACATTTCAGTCAAACCGGAACGCCTTGACATATTTCTGGATTTATCAACAAAATGTCACATTTTCTTATCTGATATACATATTTCACTGATAGAATAGTTTATATTGCAATTCTTTCAATTTTAATGTGTTGTATTGCAATACAATAGTGATAACTAATGTATACATTTCTTTATTTCATTGCTTACAATGACTTATACATTTGTTTCATAGTATAATTTCTTATCTATATTGAAAAATTGTTCTGGGATTATTAATTTTAATAAACAATATTCAATTCTCCTTGTGCAACACCAATGAAGTCATTACTTATCGTATGTCACTAAGCAGTATAACAAGCATGCATGGTGAAAAGCTTCAAGTGTTCCTTAGTCGAAGTAAGAAACTGGTGGGGCAATAGTTTGACCATAGTTTCTCGATTCCTATAGATTTTGAAATGGTTACTTCCAAACAGAAATCAAACAATCCAAGTTATAAACGCTGTATTCAGTTCAATCAACCCTGTTTTTCAAAAGGTGTGTCCTCCTCGGCCTTGAAAATTCTTCTATCGTTCATTCAAAAGAAATGAAATACTAATGTACCGAACCTCTGCATTCATAAACAAACATGTGTGCCTCAACGATAATTGCCTTTTTTCTCAAAAGTTAAATTCCAACCCAAAATATACGTAAATCGTTAACCACCATATTCAAATTAAAGGTAATTAATTCTTACAATATATGAGACAATCAAGGGAATCAATCGAACATCGATCCCAAATGCAAAACAATTTACAAAATACGTTCAACATTTAATAAGTATATCATAAAAAGAAAGTAATTATCGAATATCACCCCAAGTGGTACTCACTCAACTATGAGGAAAAACAGATAACAATTACATAAATAACTCAATAGTCAAGACACGACCAAGTGTTAGACAGAATATGCACTCATTGTATACACATCACTGAAAGGCCCTCCTTCTGTAACAGGTGGCCGGAAAGCTCAGGGCTGAACATACAGAGCGAAACTTTCTTGCACCCATAGCTTCATGTTGCAGGGTAATATGAGGTATGTAATATTGCTACCTCTCATATTGGAAAACGCCACGCTGACTGATAGGGGGTCACGTAGAATTGAATAAATCACATAGCGACATTTCAGCATCGAAAAAACTGTGGCCCCCCGAGATGGCGCCTTTGTTTATAACAGAACGTTCCATATCAACGCACTCGGATTATTCTCAAATGTGGATATTCTACTTGGGTGTGACTTCAAAATTGTAAGCACATTTAACATACTGAATCAAATTTTCTTAGAACTTTGTCAATTAATATAGTAATAATTAATATTCACGAAATTAAATTGTGTTTCATTGGATATCCCAACATCAACTATTAATGTATACCAACAAATAAACGCGTACATTGCACACAATGCTCTCCGTCGCGACTACAGACCTCGGCTTCCCTTTTGCGCTTGTTCACTTCTCGTGGACTGGTTCGCGCCTTTTCTTGCTGGCGCAGTTGTACATATGATAATGAGGCCATTCTATGCAATAACCAAAGACAAAGGTGGTATTCCCTGAAGTAGTAAGAATATTTTTCTCGCGCTATGCGAACGCAAAAAAAATACTATACTAAAAACGTAAACAAACGCTATAGTGTCGGTTGGTGAGTTTACAGATTCAAATTTGTACACAGACAAATCATGGCCACACTAGTGCAGAAACTGATAACCACGCCGATATTTCAGTTACAAAAATGTGTGAAAGCTATATGACTACACAACATCCAATTAATTCTTGCCAATAACGACATTGAAATTATGATAAATATCGCCTTGTATAGTACTGGTGTACTGGGCACATGCAGCCTCATATGCGTTGTAGTTGTTTTCGCGGACACCGCTTGACATAATTTGACAGTAAATTCCAGGAATTCGAGGTGACAAAACAATTAAATAACTGCAAACCTCGGAGTATATGAAGATGTGTCAATAATTGTCACACCAGGAAGACAAAATCAGTTGCAGTTAATAATTGCTTAATGTTATATATCGCCCTCTAGTGTTTTGTGTGAATTATTAGTTGACACATTTGAATTACTATGGCAATTACATATAATATAATTATAATATAATATAATATAATATAATATAATATAATATAATATAATATAATATAATATAATATAATAAGAAAATAGAATAGTATTAAACTCATGCTTACCTAGAATCAGGTGTAGATTCGCCAAAAGTGTAACGACGTAAATTAGGTAAATCATGCTTTTTCAAAGAAATGACACGTTATTTTTCAATGTAGAATCGTCCGAATTGCTGTATGGACAGAATTAGAATAGTTGAATACATATCACTCTATCAAAAAGAAACCATTACCATGTGGTGGTCGGGCTATATTGTCGAACAGAGGTTTAAAGAAGAAGCAGTTCGTGATAGCAAATCTCACACCCTATCGAACTCTCGTCTGAAAAGCTGCGAGGGCGCAAACATGCTACAACTACAAAGTAAGCTTTATAGTGGACTACTTACAATAGCGCGTGTTGGGATCTGTGTGGAAGATTCAGATATAATAGTACACTACTCTAGGGGGTACTAAATTTACATTGCGTCCGCAATAGGGGGTAGGGTTTGCCAAAATGCTGCCAGCCCTAGGGGCATATTATTTTTAGCAAGAATGCACATGTTGTAAGGTTTTAAGAGTGACTCCCCCGGGCCGGAATCTAGTTCTTTAAAAAGTGTTAGTACTGTGCCCTGTTTAACTGTTGGCACTTTTAAACCCAAGCTGTTCTTTTATAAATGAGGACAGATATTTGGCGTGATAATCTGTAAGACTGTGTAATGAGAATGTCAATCCCTACTTTTTGTCATTGATTTTACGGCTTTTGTCCACTGATGTCACACTTTCAGATTGTTTGGAAACGCATAAATTTTCACACTATTACTATACGCAATGCTGGGTCCGCCAAATATACAATGTTTCAAAAAAAGCGCCGACCGAAAAATATATATCTTTAACAGTTTCGTTAAATGACGCCGTATTATAAAAGTAAAATGATAAAATATTATAACGGATATGCCAGGAAATGCTTGGCTTGAAAATAGACAATTTAGGTACACGCAATTGAATTCTAGCGTGATTCAAATATTAGATGAAATGAAACTTAATATCTGGAAAAACAATGAGCTACAACACAGTGAAGCCTTAATAAAAAAATGTTTGTGAAAAACTTGAAGCACAATGTCGGAAAAGATGTAAGGCATTTATGCACAACGACAACAAAGGCACGAACCATAAAAACAAACTGAGAGCGTACAGAAAATTAAAAAAAGATTTTTGAGTAGAATATACTTGCAAAATATAAAAACAAGCCATGCATGGCACAGTTCAGGGGCGGATCCAGCAAAATGTATGGGACCGTGCGATTCGGACGATGCTATGCGTAATCCAGATGCATTTTCTGCCACCCCCCCCACCCCCCACCCCCCGATCCGCCACTGCCGCAGTATCAAAAGTGACGCTAACCTTTCCTCCCTCATACTGGCCCTCGGACATGTTAGTGTTTTTTTCCAGTTTGGAGAAGAATCTATCAGGCTCAGCTGTTGAGACAGGCAAAACGCACAATATCTTCAACAGTGTGCATGTTTGAGAAGGTGACGCTATCACACATATTAAAAGCACTGATAGCAGAACATTTTGTTTGTGATTTTCCCGGATCCTCAGATTGTACAAACTTTTGTTTCCATAGAACAAACTGTCCCTCCATAACACTTTCATTGTCAAGAAATGCTGCATATTTCTGGAAAGCTGGTTTTACATCCAGCCAGGTTGTAGCAGCAATGTTGCAGAAAAGTATTTTCGACAACATGAAAGAAGCTTTCTGTTGTGCTCCAAATCTAGCTTCATTATTAGTTATCACAACATCTAACAATGGATAAAATACATTTACCCTATAGCAATCAGCAGCTAACTGGTTTTCTTGACCAGCATTTGCCCCGTAGACTGATCTTTTGCCATGTCGTGGTTTTTTATCCATGACTGCTCTATCTAAACCGACTTTTTCTGCAAGTTCACACGCAGCTTGGTGTATTTCAAGGAACCCGTCAGAAGTGTAAGTACGAAACTTCTTGAGTACTACCAGCATATTTTCAATATCGGCTAGGGCAGTCACAAGGTCTTTTCCAACTGCTTGAAGTGACACAGACACTGGTCTCATTACTCCAGAGATCTTTTCCAACATTACAAGTCTACATTTAATTGGTCTCTAATTATGCCTTAAGCAGTAATATGCATAATAATAATAGAACTATAATGTTTTAGATCTTGCAGCGTAAACTTATTCCAAATTTGCGCAATTGTGGGGCCAGTTTGTTCTTAAAATATTTATAAGTTTCATTTATCATTATTTAGTAAACAGGCCCTATATCCGTAAAATCAACGATTGACTTCGAAACGATCGAAGTTTCGAACAAACTCCCGGCACACGTTGCGCGACTGGATATGCGTCAGATTCAGCTATTTTTAAAAGTTATTTAGAACTACGATTACCGAATATTATCTTCTATATATCATATTTATCAGTCAGAGCAGCGTTTATGAATATATATATTGTACTACTTTTGCGATATGCCTCAGATCGGTGTCGAAGACGCCGACCTGCAGCGTCAATGCAGATGACAACATTGTCGCTGCAGGTCGGCGTCTTCTACACCTGGAGCGTTTGCGATTATTCGCCTCGGGCGCCCTTAGTGACGTAGAAACCTTTCCTCGAGTCAGCTTGAGGTGCCTCGAGGCAAGGAAATATTTGTATATTATATTTATATTTGTATATATTTCACCATAAAGTAAATACAATTGGGTACTTGCTAAATACATAATGCTTTGTCATTATGGTGTGGAACATGATAAATAGCTCAAAAAGAGCTAGTAAAACATCATGTCCCTACCCTAATTATAAACTAGTCAAATTATCAGAAATATTCTTACAAATATTCAAAGGTAATGCATATAAGAATACTTAAAACTGATCAAAAATATGTCATAAAAGTCAAGAGAGTGACAATTGTTAAATAAGTCAATACTGGGTTATTTATTACAGAGATACTGTTTAAGACCTTGTTTAAATGTGTATCGCGAGGTGATATTTTTAATGACACTGGCAATGAGTTCCAGAATAAGGTACTACTATAAATTACACTGTGTTGACTTTGAGTTAAACGTTTCCTTTCTACAAAAAAGTTTGCGTTTTCTACAGATCTTGTAATGTGCGAGTGCTGAATTGGGTCAAAATAATCTAGCACACATCTCACATGACAAAGCAAATATACATACATATATGCAGAAAAAATACCAATTAAAAATGGATCTTCTTATCGTGAATTTAAATATAAAATAATGGCCGATGACATTTTTTAACAAGGTCATTTCAATAGAGTAATATAAACTAATTTTGACTGTTATAAACAATGCAAGGCAGAAAATACAGAATAACAACAAGAGCTTGAAATAAATTTCAGTAGTAAACATTAAATTTATAGTTTGTCAATTAATTTTTCAAGTAGACTCTTGTTACTATCATGCATTTTAACTAGGAAATTCATAATTTACGCATTGTTTTCTGCCTGGCATTGTTTATACTCGTCAAACAAACGCTTCTTTTTTGGTGGGTTAGGAGCAGGGATGCTCTTCTGCTTTTCTTCATTAAAAGCCTGATTTTCATTAACCTCTCTTGTCTCGCTTCCTGCAACATAAACAGGTTGTACCGACATTGCCTCTTCATATTTAAATTTACGATAAGAAGGTAGGGTGAATTGAAGCTGGGCTAGTGAATGATGGTTTTACTGAGACATTATAACTAGTATCATGAACTGAAGCTAAAGAAGTAGCACTGGTAGGATGAATAGAAGCTGAGGCAGAACTACCATTAGTCAGATAAATAGAAGCTGTGCTAGGTTCCAAAGCTGCCAAACCAATATGAATTGGATCATTTACTTTTCCATCTGGCAGATTACTAATCAATTCATTTAACAACTCTGGATCTGATGATGGAAAAGTACAAACAAATAAAGTTAGCAGATATAATAAAATGCCTGATATTATTTGAGAAATAATATCAGACCCCTACAGGGAATTTGCTATAAGAAGAAGAGAAAACATGCTGTATAACCAATAACAGTCTATCCATGCTCAACTGAAACATAAATACATCTTGCTTGTTTAATTGCATTTGTGCCAAACTTTGAACATACCGGTAATTAATGGTGTTAGATGGACTCACATAGAGACAGACAGAAATATGAAACCCAATTCCAACAATGACTCGTAGTTTTTGGTAATTATGCAAACCGTCTAACAATTAATTGTTCAAAGACCAACTTTATGATTATTAGTGGTCGACATGTGTCCCATTATAGTAAACGGTTCTATAACGATAACAACATATTTTGAAAAAGACTGAATCAGCTAACTTTATTGGGATTGAAATTGACAAACATTTAACACGGGAAAATCATATTAAGAAAATTAATAAGCAGATCAGGAATAAGTCTCTTTCAAAATTAAGGCATCATATTCCAAAGCACATTCTTTTGTTATTATATTATTCATTAATCCAACCTCAATAAGTATGGACTGGAAGTTTGGGCAAGCACATATCCATCACATCTAAAAAGTATTCTAACTACCCAAACATTTATTGCAAGAATAATAACATTTTCTGAATTTACTGCCCATTCTGCCCATATTTTCAACCAGCTTAAAATCTTTGACATTTATAAGCACACAACTTTCTCCTTTTTATGTTTTTGCACGATATTGTTAATGGAAACACACCACACAACATGTCAGCCTACATCCTGCATTATATTCAACTCAATCATAATACTAGACAACAAAACAGAAATGAAATCTCAATCCAAAATATGAACACAACAATTGGTACATTTGTAATATTTTATTTAGGTTCAAAATTATGAAAGAGTCTACTTATTGCATTGAGAAAGAATGAAAAAAAAAATTCAAAATTAAAGTGAGTATGTATTTTACATATTATCAGTATTATTAAAATTTGATATGTCGTTTTTTTTATTTGTTTTACTATTTTAGTGTCTACTGTCACTATAATATTTAATTTTATAAAAATCTGTACAAGGGATCTGACTCTGTAGCTATTTCAGGTTCATTTTACTCGTGAGAATTTTCATTACAGTATTTACAGTATTTGTAAATACTCGCATGTGTAATAATTATGGGTAAAGAAATAAATTATTATTTAAACAATAATACAACATGTTTTTTGTAGCCTATTTCACCTCTACAAAATGCAATTGTTTCTCTGGAGAACACTTGCATGCCAATGTTTTTGTGAGCGTTTTTGAAACAAGTACCACTGTGACGCATCGACCAATCAACGACGAGCATAATATCGCGTGGTGACAGAGATATATTTGTAGCGCTTTCTGTGACGACATAGCGAGATGACTATGGTAAGACAGAAAGAAGCGCTGTTCCAGCACAACAGACCTGTGTCATCAATCTCCTTCCCAGAGGCCTTTGCGCTTTACGCAATCGTGCCTCTGCCACAGGCAGCCTTCAATTTTGTGGTCAATCACCTCACTACGCACGACCATTTTCCTGTAGCTGTTACATCTGAAAACGTACTACAAAAAATGAAAAAAAAAACGTATGTGACATCCGAACTATTTATTAATGTCAGACCTCAGTAAAAACGTAAATACGAACCATTTTATCGCGGACTATGTTTTGCAAGGTAATGTTACTGTGGTGATACACTAAAACTTGGAAGAAAAAACGTTCTGTTATCGTATATAGTTGGGAAAGGAACATTAAAGACTAATTTAAATGAAAAGCGTTTCCTAACATTTCCGTTCATCTTGTATTCTTGTGAATATTTCAATACTATTTCTGGCTTGAACGGGTTCGATTTTGCGCGTCTAACAGCAATATAACACAAAGGTTCTAGTAAGTTTATAAAGTTAGCCATTTATTGTAGAAACTAATGCTTTGCCATGTAGGAAACGATTGCACTTTTCTAGCGCAAGTCATGTAGATTTTAATCTAATTAACTGCACATTTTATTCGGATTCAGGATTTGCATAGAACTCATTTGCATATTCGACTATGTTCGAACTACAAGACCTTGGCGGTTAACAAAGTTATGCGAAAGTCACTTGGTTACTTTAATCACTTTAATAAGACGTTTCACGCCCTGAATCCGAATAAAATGTTTAGTGATTAGAACAAAATATACAGGACTTGATTTAGAAAACTGCAATGATTTCCTAGATGCCAAAGCATTATAATTGATTGACCACAAAATTGAAGGCTGCCTGTGGCAGAGGCACTATTGCGTAAAGCGCAAAGCCATCTGGGAAGGAGATTGCTGTGTCGTATGACGCCTTACTAGCCGATTTTGGCTAAAATAGCGCTCCGCCGTCTCTTTACATCAGTGTTTATACACGGAACTTGATATTGCTTTTCACAGTTTAAGTTGCTTTTTAAACACATATTTTAGTGAAATATTGTTTAGTGAGTGAAATATTAATGTCATAAATAATTCAATCTTCGAAACAATAGAAACTAACACATAATAACGATAATCAAAGTTGTGTTCGAAGTTCTAAGGGAATCACCAGTTAATTTGACCGAGGGGGTGCCGGTGAATTTCACATGTTATTGTTAAATTATCACAAGTCCCCCCCCTAGGTGTATATTAAAAATTGGGCTGTCCCCCCTTAGAAAAAGACAAAATATGGTAGCCCCCCCCCCCCATGATTTTTTTTTAAACAATAAAGATTTACATTAATGAATCGTTGCATGCTTCCAGGTTCCAGCTCTACTCCCTGACCTCATCACTACAGTTTAAGGAACTATTAAGTCACCAGTCTCTATTTCCTCTGCACTGTCAAAGAGATCATCACCATCAGAGTCCTCTGAGTCAGTTTCGTCAGTGTTGTACATTCTGGTGTTTACAGTTTGTAAATGTTCAGTGATTTTATGTGTTTTTGCTTTATCTTTATATGATTTTCTGATTACATCACTGGTAATTGCTTTCACTTTGTCTTGTTTGTTCCCTTTTTTGGTAGCTTATTATGGTCCAGGTACTTATCCAACTCAGCTGATGTCAATGTTTTTAGTGTCCCATTCAACACCAAAGAAATCCAGTCATAATCACTATGACTTTTTTCCTGCTTCTTTTTTTGTTGTTTCTTCCTACCTTTTCCCCTAATGGCTTTCATTTGCTTTAGTGTGGTAAAGTGTTGTAAATAGTCTATGACATATTGCTCTTCCACTGCATACTTAGAGGAAAATATTCTTTGATGCTCTCAGTATTCTCCAAAGATAAAAGCCCATTTTTGAAATTCTGCGTGATGTTGAAACGCGGCTGCCAATCATCTGGCTGTCTTCTTTCACTATTACTATTCACACATGGGGTCTCATGCACGCTTAAGAAGTGGTACGGCCTCTCACTGTTTGTCACTGGTTGGGGAAAGTTACTCTGACTTATTTAACAGTGATGGAAGACACCTAAAACAGTGGGCTACTGAACCGACGGCTTACAATGACAGCATGGTGAGTGAACTGCAGTCAATCTTCTGAGTTCATGGCAGATCTTGATAAAACACTGACTTGGTTAAGAAATGTATTTCATGGACTATCAGATGTAAGTAAAAGAAGAATAAGTAGAGAAAAGAAAACAGGAGAAAAGTGAAGAAGCGAAAACGAGATCGTTTTGCAAGAGGACAGCTTTGTTACAAAGGATAACATCCACTGAGATTGTACAAAGATGTTTCCCTGATGGTATACATGGTTCAGTAGATTTTGAAATCTCAGATCAAACTGAAACCAATTTGAAGTTGTCAAAGATGGATGCAGTATATTTGCAATACCTCATTCATCGCAATGTCTTCTGTGCTGCAGCTAAGCAGCAGATGATGAAGCTGTTTGAAGAACTGAGTTAAAATATGAGTGCCTGTCTGATAGTTCCAGTGGAGAGAGTTACGAGGATGGTGAAAGTGGTTCTAATGATAGATAGTGCCGATACTGACATTCTTTGCGATGAGAATAGAGATTGATAGGAATGGAGAGGATCAAAAATAGATGCCTAGGTTCAATATCTACAGTTCCTCAGAAAGTTGTGTTTTATTAAAAAATATGAAAACTTTTTTTATATATATTTTATTTATTTACATACAAAATATTACACTATATAAATATATTTTATCTTTATATTTTGTGTTATATTAGTGTGTTTGCTTTTCACAAACTTGTTTAAAAGGTTTGTTTTTCTTCATACAGTGGAAAGTGCAGTAAGTTTTTTTTGCTATTTACAGAGGTTTATTCTGTTGTTTACAAATGAAGTTTCAAGTTTTATGCTAATTATTGTTGTGCAATAAAACAAACAAACAATAATTCTTTCTCATTGCAGTATGTTCATCACAGCAGCCGTCGTCTATACAATATATGTGAATAAACCCAGAAAATTATAACCCCCCTCTCCTTCACTCTTGGAAAAATTGTTAGCCCCCCTTTTTCATATACAGAAAATGGAAAGCCCCCTCCCCTTAGAATTGCCCGGCACCCCCCAGGCCAGATTAACTGGTGATTCCCTAAAGTCCTTGCGTAATTTCCGGTTTCAACGAGTTCGAAAATAGTACTTCCTTGAACTCGATAAAATCACGCTAGAACGTCTTCCGAACCAGACACTAGAAGCGTAAGCTTATTGCAAATTTGCGCAATTTGGGCCCGGTTTGTTTTTACAAGTTTTCTAAGTTTCATTTATCATTATTTTATTTCAATCTTCGAAACAATAGAAACTAACACATAATAACGATAATCAAAGTTGTGTTGGAAGTTCTAAAGTCCTTGTGTAATTTCCGGTTTCAACTAGTTCGAAAATAGTACTTCCTTGAACTCGATAAAATCACGCTAGAACGTCTTCCGAACCAGACACTAGAAGCGTAAGCTTATTGCAAATTTGCGAAATTTGGGCCCGGTTTGTTCTTACAAGTTTTCTTAGTTTCATTTATCATTATTTTGTAAAAAGGCCCATGAAACGATCACATATATCCGTAAAATACGTGCTAACCGACGACTGACTTCGAAACGTTGGAAGTCGAACAAACTCCCGGCACACCTTGCGCGATATGCGTCAGATCGGTGTAGAAGACGCCGATCCGCAGTGTCAATGCTATGGAAGCGGCAATCTCCTTCCCAGAGGCCTTTGCGCTTTACACAATAGTGCCTCTGCCACGTATGTGACATCCGAACTATTTATTAATGCCAGATTTCAGTAAAAACGTAAATACGAACCATTATATAGCGGACTATGTTTTGCAAGGTAATGTTATCGTAGTGAAATGGCGCACGGGATACACTAAAACTTGAAAGAAAAAACGTTTTGTTAACTTATATAGTTGGGAAAGAAACATTGACAACTAATTTCACTGAAAGGGGTTTCTTAACATTCCGTTCATCTTGTATTCCGGTGAATATTTCATTACTATTTCTGGCTTGAACGGATTCGATTTTCCGCACTTAGCAGCAATACAACATAAAGATTTTAGTGAGTTTATAAAGTTATTTATTTATTGTACAATCTAATGTTTTGGCATCTAATTAATCTAATTAATTTAATCTAATTAACTGCACATTTTATTTGGAGTCGTGGCGTGAAACGTCTTATTAATGTGATTAAAGTAACGAAGTGACTTTCGCATAACTTTGTTAACCGCCAAGGTCTTGTAGTTCGAACATATTCGAATATGCAAATGAGTTCGGGTTAGCGGTTGACCTCTGACTCATATTTGCACATGCTCAAACGTTGAGGTACGCTTTCGGAGAATATCTCAGTCGATGCTGAGTTGTTGTTGTTGTTCTGCTATTGATTCAGTGACTGAAAGATTTCACTCGTATTAGTCAAATATCAAGTTTTCTTGAAAGGTAAGGACTAACGTAACACTTTTCACATCTCACATTTTTTAACTTCAACATGGAGGTATTGCGCACAGTCAGCTGGCATCGGTGTCGCTGAGTGTATATACACCCAGCGACACCGATGCCAGCTGACTGTGGTATTGCGGGGCTTTCACGCGTCCTGAGGTGAGCGCGTTGAAATCCGGTAACGTTGGCGAAACACAAATGGATACTTACTTTACTCTGTAGTAAAGTTATGCATTCAAATGTTAGAATATGAACACATACATTTGTTTATGTTGTGACCACAGGCGCTCGGAACGTTTTTTGGACAATAAAAAAATGATCTAAAGTAGGATCGGCATAGTTAGTCAGTCGCCGGTACATTTCCCTATTACTCATAAAGGTGGTGTGGGTCACGACGTCACTTCCGGTTTACTTCTACTTTGCGTGTATAATGGCGGCCTCGAGTTTTGTCACGAGAGCATTTTAAAAGTCTGTTTATGTGGTGCTACTGTTAAGGTAAACCTTTTCATAATCTTTTTTTCGTATAATTTCTGGAAGAATATATAGCTAGCTTTCGCATACCGATGTGAAACTAGTTTAATACTTTCATAACTGTGTTTTTTTGTCGATGGCATTTTCAAAATGTAAATAGTAATTTCACGCGAATGGCAATATTTACCAAATCACTACCGTTTACGAAAAAAATAACCGCTTTTCATGTTATTTTTTGACATTTCTGCTGTCTTTACTATACTTGCTGTCCAAAAAATACGAAGGCCCCCCAAGGCGCCCCTTTTTAATTTGGTGTTTACGCTCATTCTTTGAGGCCTATTTTTGGAGTTCATTACAACTTTGACCTGCACGCAAAATAAGAGATAGCTCCGACAAATTAATTATAAATGTTCATTTTTTGATAGAATCATGTCGAGACCGCGTGAGTCTAACACGCCGACGCCTAGGCCGGTGAAAAGAAGTAAGATGTCTGTACACCTATCTTGTAAAAAGTGATAACTTGTTGAAAACAGTCTGGTTGTTTAGCCGTGTATATATATATATAGCGGTACTACATGTGGACCTCTCTAATATTTGTTCATTTCGTGATATCTTTGATTCTCTAATTTTGATGAATATTTTTGTCATTTTTGGTAAAAAGTTGTATTTTCCATTTCTTGTTGAAAACGCAAGTGTGATTGCTTTGATACTATGCATATTGGTACATCAGAGTGATATCTTCAATTATCTAACAGCAATTCTGATTGATGTCTTTAATTGAAATGTGCATTGCTAACAGTGTAGCTATGTCAGCCGACAGGCTGCTTGTTGTATTTTTAAAGCATTTCTACCTGCAGCCCTGGAAAATTGGGGAATATTCATGAAAACATGTAGTTGTATTTTTTTGTAAAGTCTATTTATGTATACAGGAGACATTAAACATAATGTATCATTTCATTGAACAAATTTGCATGAGTGATATTTTAATTAAATATTCATTAATCCTTTCACCACCACTCAAACAATAGTCAGCAAGTTGGGTACACTTCCAGGAATATTATGAAGTGTTCAAGGTGCAACTTGCTCCCGACTCTTTAAGTTTCGTTTTGTGGGTGCAACTGAACTGCACAACCAGAAAATTTGATATACAGTACAATTGACAACCTGTTGTATTCATCACAAATCAGGCGAAGTATGGGGAAATTTTGTCAACACATGAAACTTGCAAAACCAGGCTTTTGAATAGGACACCCCTGGTTCTGTGATTAGTGCATTGACAAAATAAAATTCATAGTCTAGGACTAGGTTTTTCATTCATCTGTGAAAAGTCAACAAATATCAACACAAACTATGTTAGCAAAATTTATTTAATACAAAATATAAAAGCAAATTATTGCAAAAAGATTTATTTAAACAATATATATAGGACAGATATCTGTCAGACTTTTCCCAAAGTACCTCTGCCTCCAACTGACTGCCAGTTCGTGTTATACTTATTTTGGCATAAAAACCGATAATTAGCCAGGTAGTTCGAAACTTTATATTATCTACAACAACATCAGTTATAATTATTGGCTTTTAAAAGAGGGTGTACATATGTTGTCAATTCTTGGTCTAAATAACCCAGTTCTGCAAAATCAAAATCTACAGACTTGAGCATCAAACAAGTTGTTCAGATCTGGTCTTAACCGTACTGGTATTGTGTCGCCAGTATCAATTTTCCTATAACCCAGGAATACTCTGAAACCATGACTTTAAATAACAGTGCATGTATTGTTGGGCCCTGGTTATCATCTGATAACGTCAAATCAGAAAAGTCGCTGAATAGAGACTCTGGAGTGATTGTAATCTGAAGATACATTGCTAAGAGAACGACTCCAGGTCAGAAACTTCACCTGTGAAGTCCCACTTTCAAAAAAGTACATATTCTTTATTATCAATAAAAAACAGACAGTGTTCAAAGCAGGTTATCTTCATGTCATTTGACAATAACAATCTGTGATCTGACGTTTGTATCACTCCGTCTTCACGGTTTGCATAATTATCGTTATCTGTTGTAAATTTTTTTTTGTTAGGTTCAATTTGATGACTTTGCAACATGAGATTGTCCATGTAATACTCTCATTGACTTCCAGAACTGTTACGGCAAATTCTGTAAATTCCTATAATAATAATAATAAAAAAAAAAATCACTGTTATTTTATTCATAGATGGGGTGTTAATTGTTGGATTGGGAGGGCATCCATTTTCAAGGTCAATCTATAAAATTGCCCTAGCATATCTGGGAGGAATAATTTCCTTTGTTTTTGGTGCTAGATGTACATTTTATAAAAATTTAATGAAGTAGATCAACACCCCTTAATTGTGTCTAATACCCGGTAGTAAATCCTGTTTTACTGTCAAGGTCTGAATGATTCACACAATGCAAATTACTGACCAAGATATGTATTTACAATTCCTTACCTTGTTGTACATAGCAGGTGGTTTATAAGCATTTATTGTCAATAAAGTTCTTGTTGATAGGTTGCCCAGAGTCAGATTAAATGCTGCATTTTGAGGTAACACTATGTATTGAGTTAATAAATCAATATACTGGTAAATTATTTTGTACTTTAACAACTATGAAGAACACAGTGCTATCGATACTTTGACAACATTTTGGATTGTGCCCAGAGTTTGAGTATGGATTAACGTAAAGCGACTGTACTGTCTAGAGGACACACCTTGAAGTATGCACATACCGTAATAAACTTATAATACATCATCCAGGGTCTGCGATGCTCAGAATCAAATAAATTGGCAATATTTATTGTTTTCAGGATACAACTTTTATTTTTACATATTTAAACATGGTAGGTTATAATTTACATGTGCAACACTGCAAAATTGCAGCTAAACAGTTACTTATGGTGATACAATGACAGATTTATAATAATAGAATCTAAATCTAAGCTTATTGTTCTTTATGTCAAGTTGAGTCATTATTAAACTGAAAGGATACTCTCCAGCATAATGCATGTCATGGTGAGAGGAATCATTATCATATGGATTTATGATGTTCCTGGTCTTCATATCAAACACTAGATGATATTTGAATGTGTTCACAGTTTTCCTAAAATCAGCTATGTAAGTGTCGGGATAGCCACATTTCAATTCAGATAGGATTCTATCCTTGGAATAGCCTAGAAAATAAATAGAAGATGTTAAATTAAAACATAACAGTTAATTTTTAACTGTTTAGTTCAAAACTGCAACAATTTCATAAACTGATACAACTATGATCATACAGCTTTCAGTTATAGCTTGTCACAACACATGCATCTGCCTTATAAACTCTGTAGTTGGACTATGCCAAAATGCATTCTATTTCACTAGGTATAAAAATTAATTCAATACATTACCCAGCTCAATCTAAAATATTTAGTTTTTTACATTTTGTCTTATAAATGTTCTCATCTTTAATTATAATTCAATCGCTCGTTTTATGCTAGTCCCAGGAATTGATGGTTGACAATATACAGATGTTTACAAACTTGGTAAATTGAAAGATTGAAACATTTCTGTAAATTTTCAGATGCCACTAAACGAGCTAAGTACCTTAATTGGAAAGAACACATACCACAAATTTGTGAAACTATATCACCTAAAATTGGTATTTTGTATAAAATTCATCATTTTGTCCCACGATCTATTCTTATCCTGCTTTACAATTCTCTTTTTACAACATACTACTTACTGTATTGAAATATGGGGTAACACCTACAAAACCTTTTTCAACAAAATTCTACTACTCCAGATAACGTTTTAAGATTTTCGTGCCCCCACTGCCCTCCTGTTTAAAAAACTAAATATTTTAGATATCTACCGGTATAAACTCAGTAAGTTCCACACCTGTCTGTTTTTTATCTTAATAACAATTTGTTTGCTCGTAATGTTGACCACTACTTGAAACCTTTTTCACTATGCAACTTGTCAAGCTACTAGTTCCAATTATTATATTCCAAGAATGAATCTTACTACTAATCAACACAGTATCACCTATATAGCAGCAAACAACTGGAACTCACTTCCTGATTCCATAAAAATTATTAAAAGCAGATACATATTTAAAAATACGTTAAAACTGTATCTCATGAATGTGTCATGTTATTTTTTACAAATCAGTATACAAGTATTTTTCATTTATCTTTAATTAAGTTAAATGTGCTATGAATTTAATTAATAACATCAGTATTATGGGGCCACAGACTAGACTAGTTTGTATGAACTATATCTGTGGCCCTCACTAGAATTACTATTATTATTGTGTATATTATATAATTATTTATTGTATATTTTCTGGTGAAATAAAAAACAACAATCATGCATAATATTTACCTATCTGTTGGTATGTCAATCACCATCTCTGTGGCACAACCACAACATCCTTTATGTAGAATAACGTATGCATCTAGTGAAAGTTTTTTTTCTTGCAGTCCAACTGGCCTAGCAGTGCCAAGTAATTCACCAAATAGATTTTTAATTCCCATAACTGATCTGAAAACAATATATTTGATATCATGTTCAAAGCAGACTGTTACAGATATCCAGCCACATCAACCTTCTAAATCAGTGAGCAAATGTAAATGATGATCGGTGGCGTTGGTAAAAACAACGATACTATACTACATATAAATACAAACGTCACTAAATATGGAAAAACGAAAACTTACCATTAACAAAAATGGAGGATGCAGTCAAAATTGGACGAAAACTGAGAAGAACGCACCTGAACAAGCAAAGCGAAGTCAACGAAGCGATGTGTACACAATGGCTGCCGCGAGTGAAATGAACCGATCACGCTTTTTGTTCCCATGATGCTTTGCGACGTGACTCACACCACCTTTTACTCATATTAATAACACAAGGTAGGAAAGCGTTGACACCATGACTTCGAAATTTCCCAAAAATAACGCGATTTTCGAAATTATATTTTGATCCACTTCACAAAACTCAAGCATGATATCGGTAGAAACTATCGATCGACTTATATTACCTTTATTCGAAATAAAACTGGTTAAATCCTGTGATAATCGAAACACCATAGCAGAAAGGACAAATCCATCTACGCGGATATTTTGAAGCGGAGGCCCGAGCATGCGCAGTTTCAAACATGTTCTGCTTTGTTGGCTGCCAACATTATTTTCTTCAGTGTGGTTGTTTCATAATCTATTTTTTTCCATTTTTAGCTTGCAATACTCTGTTAACATCTCATTGTAGTTCAGGAAGTGTCATATTTTAATTATCTTCGGTTAAGTAATTCTGTTGGAGATTTGTCAGTGGAATGCTTATGAAAAAACTTGAATAATTCTTGATGCCAGTTTTTGCCTTCTAAGACTGCTGTCATTATTATTATTATTTTTTGCATCAAACTTTCAACTTCTTCATTTTCTTTTAGCCAGACTGGACTGTTCAATAAGATATGCCTTGCCTCGTAAATATTTCAGTGAATTAGATTCCATCTATGTGTTACAACCTGCATCTCTGACCTGTTGCACAAGGGGTTTTAGGTGGCAGGCCCGTAGTTTGGGGGAGTTCGGGGGGTTCAGTCGAACCCCCTAATTTTTGGAAGTGAATATAATTATGGTCGTAAATTAGTACATATACAAACAGTAATAATTAAAATAATTATTATCATTTAAATCACTTGACCAACATCAGACTCGGTCGAAATTGCATAATAATAAGCATTTTGATGGCAACGAGCTTCAATCGTGAAGTTATACCGGCTTTGATTGGCTGTTGCCGAGTTGGGAGGCTAAACAGCAGTCAGTCCAAAAAAAGTTGTTATAAATGGGCAAGCTGTTATAAATCAGCCATATGTAGTCAACTTATTGTATTAGTGCGTGTAGCCTGTGTTATTGGAAAATAGTGTACAGCCACGGGTTGAAAAGATCACTGAAAAAATACCGAAGATTTATAATCAGCAAAATAGTTCGATCACGGGTTGTATAGGTCTAAGAGCCAACAATTTATTCCACTGTGCTGCTTCAGCACTGAAAGTATGCAATGAATTATACTTTTCAAACATATTTTATGAATAATATTTGTGACCATTTCCGTGACAAGCTGCGAGTGTGAGCGCAATTTCTCCACATTGAGAAGATTGAATACATATATGGGGCAAGCTCTAGCTTTGCTCCACATTCATCAACAAATCGATATTTATCGTGTTGTGGATACGTTCGCAAAGTTACATCCAATGAGGATAACTTATGTAATGTATTGTGTGATATGCCAAAGTCTGTGTTATCAGAGTAGTGTGCTACACAAACTATTGTCAGTTTTATTTTTACATAAATGACATATTATGTAAAAAAAATTGTTACAAGAAAATGAAATAAAAATAAGGAGCCACCGTAATCGCTCAATAAAATACAGTGAAGCTAGAATGTTTTGTCTGTTTTAGGACATATTACTATTTTTTATGGCAAACATATATCCCAATATCTTATAATTTTTTTCGGTAACATATGATGAAAAAGATGATGAAAAAAAACACAAAGATTTACAGTGAACCAAAACATTTATATACTGTAAAAAAAAACTTGGTGGTATGCCATTGGATAGAGCATTTAATTTGTTTGATGCAATCATTGTGACAGCTATTTGTTATGGTAGCGAGATAGTTCTACGAATGTTGGGTGAATGTTGAAGGCTGTCATTATTCTTTGTTTATTTCAAGCGTTGTATCTCATATTGGTTGAAATTATTTTAAGTAAAAAATAGCCGGTACCAGAAAACATGTCATATAATGTTTAAACAATTAGAGTAGACCGGAAGACTTGCTTTGGCAACCCAAATACAAATCTGTATCAATCTGTTCAAATCTGGTTTCAACGTTGTCTGATTTAAATAACAAGTTGGGGATACTGCAAATTTCTTAGAGATATTTACTCAATGAATATTGTTGTCAGTAGAAATGACATGCCTCAATTTCACAATCATCCAGGCTGTGTACATTGTACTTACGGAAAAATCAAAGTAGTATTAGAACCTGGGAGATACTTAAATTGATTGGCAAGCAATTATAAGCTAAAATATATACTGGCGAGTTTTCACTGTTTTGGCCATAAACTTAATATTGATTTAGGCAGACACATGAAAATACCGATATATCAAAGAATTTGTAGTTTTTGTAATAATACGTTTGAATTTAGAGTGGTAGAAAACGAAACTCACATTATTTTTATAGTATGTCCATTATATAATGATCTAAGGGCTGATCTTTTGCCAATTACACTATGCAATTATGCAAGTAATACTGACAGTCACGAAACAGTATCACGGCTATGTGCGCTAACACCTTAAAATGCATAGACAATAATGCTAAGATACGTACAATCTTGTCGTTTTTGTGTATAACAATTTACCGCAATGGATCTATGGTGTGTGTGTATTTGTCTGTGGGTGGGGTGGAAGGGGGTAGTGGTTCAGGAATGCCCTCTCTAAGAACGGTGAAATAGTTCAAAAATGTTATGTGAAATAACTTAACAACGTAACACAAAGTAAGCCAAGAATAAAAAATTTCTTCAACAGACCTCTAAGATACCAAAGAATTCGCTCTGTTTCCTTTTAAAAATTAAAAGAATGACGTTTCACATCAAATATATTATTGTTGTTGTCGAACCCCCTATTCAAAAGTGCTGGCTATGGGCCTGGGTTGGCGGCCTACCCATCAAGTTTTACGGCCACCTAGTTACTCCCAACACCCGCCCACCAACGTACATCCAGCTGAAATTATTTGTAAAAAGCTTGCATTGTTCTTCCCAAGCCTAAACAAACGCTTTATTTTGCTATTGTTTCAAGAGTCCAGACATAAACAATGACCACTGGAAGTCTGCAAGCAGTTATCAAGTGTGTTCATGGCAATGTGTCAATCGCCTGAATTCATTGTCGCCCAACACTGTTGCCACTCATTGCTCACAATACGCAACTACAGTGGTTTCAATTTACAGCTGTATTTTTAATAATCGTCTTCCGATCACGAAAGAAGGAAGTAAATACGAACGTAATGTATATACTAGTACACAGAAACAAATATATTAGCAGACTGCATGTTAACTTGAACAAAAATTAAAATTCTAGGCGTATTTACAACGTTTGCTCGATTTTCATCGTGAAAACAGCATGGAGAAGGCAAACTGATGACCTTTTAGCCTACCCCAGCGACCGTCTGCCACCCACTGCTGTTGGCGCTGTAACAATTTAGTATCTAAGTTGCAAGGGGAACAGCGCATTCTGGGTGTTCGTGTACTGAATTCGAAAAGCGGTAAAAAAACATCAGACATGGCTGCCAGATTAGTTTACCGAGTATTTGTAATTGAATTGATATTTAGTTATCTATTCCACGTACTTCTTTCAATTTATCGATTTTTTATGTTGAATCTTTCAAGAACATAGCAGATTCTTTTATTTTGCCGATTGCTAGCATTTTTTCTTGAAATCCAAAACAACATGTTAAAACGCAACGTATCGTGACCGTACATTCGTAAATGTATCGTACCGTACCGTACGGGTGAGTACTGATGCCACAAATAAAAATATTATGGAGTTTATTTTGACAAATTGCCTGTTTTGGCTTCGGGGACATATCACCTCGTATATTTTCTACATTATAACTCAATTATCTTTTGTACTTGCTCTTCATTACTCAAATTGCATTTCATGAATGCAGAATAATTTGAAAACGTATAAATCACTGATTTCAAACTTTTTGCATTTCGTAAATATTGATAATGACCAATCTGTTTGTATTTCAAAAGATTGTAACATGTTTCAATTAAATTAAAAAAAGAATAGTAAATAACTTAGTGTGTATTGCAGGTCATGACGTAAATCCTAGAATGTTGTATGTAAATGATATGCAAATTAATATGCAAATTTATGCTAATTAGGCCACCCACCAGCTATTTTGGATTGTGGAAAAAACTTCATATTTTGTATATAACATGTCTGGCCATAACAGGGTTGTCACTAAGAAAATGAACACAGGGAGAATTGAAAAAACTCAAGGAGAACTGCCATGGCCGTAGTCCTTGCCCAGGCTGCATGCCCGGAACGCTTTAGTTGCAGGTTGTTGTAGGGCGACGGCACGTGGGGGGTGGGGTCCGAGAGGTTTCCCCCTTCTAGCCGCAGACGATTTTAGTGAATGGAAGTGAATGGTGGGATCTGGTGATAGCTGAGAAGAAAAAAAAAACACTGGCTTAACAATTTTTTATCAACAAATGATGGCTTTTCCCTTTCTTTTCTAACAGCATAGGGTAAGTATGAAATGTCATTTATAATTCATATGATATATAATTTTTACAAACAACTAAACTACCAATCTTAATCTGTATACAATTTATTTTTATTATTTAATCACTTTCACTATCACTACATGTATCCTATTTGATTTCTTGGTTCAAAAGCTTCAAAACTTCCACTGCTTTGAGAATTTCTCTTCTTCTTTCAGAATCCTCATTGTCAAGGATGGGTAGTTTCCTACGTTGTTTTACTGACATCCAATTTCCAACAGCTGCTTTAATTATGGCATTACAATCATTTGAGAAAATTGGGGGACCATTTATAGATATCTGCATCAAAGCCTGCAGCAAATCCTTATTCATTCTGCTCCGCATTCTGGTTTTGATCAAACGAACTCTGCTTACCCCCCTTTCTGGCCAAGCATTGGAAACTGGGATTGACAAAAATACTTTGGCTAATTCAGTGTAGTTATAGGAATGTCTCATAGATAACAACTTTACAGCACACCATTCAGTTGGTGTTTGGTGAGGCAGCTTCCCTGGCTAATCTTGCTTCCATACATCCATGTCATATTTAAATTTGTTCCACTCTGAAAAAAAAGAAAAGCTCTGAAGTACTGGAAGTGCTGATTGCAGTCTGTTGTCAATATTTTGAGCAAGTGCTGTGATGTAATTTTTTAATTTAGTATGCAGGTGATTTATCTTGGTTTCTGTGTATTTTATATCTTGACAAACCAGTTCCAACCTACCACCAGGACACAGGTCTTTTTTAGGGATACAAGTGGTAACAAATCCTCCAGGATACTAAATAATCTGCCCTTTGTTCTGGATACAGTTATAGCAGCAAAATAAATTACCATACTGGAATGTTTTGCTCAGTTCTGAGAGGATAGGCAAAACAGAGAGCAAAATATATACAGTTATTGTGGAGACTCTACACTCTCCTTGTGTATTTAGAAACTGAGCCATCTTCTTGGGTGAATTTTCAAAAATCTTCCATAACTGACTATTAATTCAACCTCTTGAATATATTTAAGACTTACAATAGTATCAGTGCATGCGAGTGCCAAACGATGGCACACACAATGAACAAACACTATATGAGAATTTTTCTTGCCCAACATCACACTCGCTCTATATGAAACTATACCTTTTTTTTTCACATCAAGATTTAATTCTTCTAACTTATTACAAAGGCAAGTACATAGTGTCTTGGCATCAGCCGAGTCGGATTCCGAGAGTACATTCTTAATGAAAAGGAATGCCGTCTCCACTGATCCCTTGGTTGGGTTGAAGAATGGGTTGGGTTGTTTAACAACTGAGATGTCAGTCATGACATTAACAAGAATTCCCAAGCAACCAACTTCACATACAACTTTCAGTATGCTATCCATTATCGCCTGTCCAATTGCAAGAAACATTTCTCTCACTGAAGCAGGAGCACTATAAGTAAAATATTTTAAATCGGAGGCACCCAGCTTCTCAATTAGTTGTATGAGGGATAGAGCTTTTCTGTTGGCCACCTTTTTCTTTTGTTAGCCAATAAAGAGCTGGGAAGACTTTTTCACTTTCTTTCTTTCTTTCTCATTCAACTCCTGTTGAAAAATAGATACTCTGCTGAATAGTTCAGTTGTTATAGCTGTCTGGTGTTTTATACTTTTCTTACAGAAGGCACACTGATGAACACATCATTTCTATTCTTTAGGTTGACACATTTGTGTTTTCTGCACAAAAGACAGAACATGTCCTTCTACATAGACCAGCCACCAAGATATGATTGATTGACAATCTCTGTCAGCTTTGCTATCAGAACTACAGTTATTGTGTTATCTACACCAGGGAATATTTCACTTTAATAACATCATGTTTGCTTGTTCAGATAACTGGACTGGGCATTGAGGTTCACCATCACTGCTGGCAGCTCTGCACTTTGACCCCGACTGACCATGCTTTGCCTCTGCCTCACAGCTACTTTGACCAGGGTTTGACTCGCCATCACTACATTAATGCTCGAGAAATAAATGATGATTAAAATGTTATCTAAATTTATCTTCCAGTACCAAGTTAGATTTGGATTATATAGGCTACTATATTCAGAACGAGGTATTCATTAAATGAATGTACACGTCACATTGAGATGGAGGAAAGCCAAAGGATGCAAGACTTACGTATGATATCTACAACATAGTATACATACCAGTACCAATAAAAGAAGGTCCAATTGCTGATGTATCACCATTATCTATATCATTCATCACTGTTGGACATTCAAATTCTTAAAAATAAATAAATAGATCTGTATTTTTTTGTTAATTAATACATAGTAAATTAGTAAATATAAATATTAGTGTTATTGTGAAATATTATAAAATAAAATAAATGGATACTGAAGAAAGTTACGTTTATTTACATAAACAATCACCACTTGCTTAGCTGCAAAATGCAGAAAAAATATTTTTGCCACAATAACAGTAACCACTGACCATGTAGCAACATATGTAAACCATGATCTAAAACGTTAAACAGTACACAAAATTAAATAAAAAATATAGCTGCATGGCAGTGATAACTGGTTTCAAGCCTGCATGGCTCATGGCAAATTGCACTTGCTTGATGTGATTATTTGACGAACGTTTCATGTCTAGAATGCAATGTTCTTAACAAGTCCTCTGGTATTTTGCTATTATGAACCACACTGGAATCAGCAGACATAACCATTTATAGTGATCTGTTCAATGTCATTAATAATTAAGGAGTTGTTTGATGTTATTAATCATGATACTATATGCTAAATTGCTTTTCAAACAAGCAAGCAGTTTTTAAGAAGATCATTTTTTGAGGTATTTTGCATTTTTGTGATAAATTCAAGATGGCGGCCAAAACCACTTGAATCGTGGGAAATATTTTCATGAACACATAATTATCTTATTAAACGGATGTTGTATGCCAAGTTTGGTTTAAATCTGGCAAATCGTTCATGAGTTGTAGCGTAATTTCACTTTTTACTAAATCCGAGATGGCTGCCAAAGGAAGCCATTTTTCGAAAATCTACTTAAGTAACTTTGTAGAGCTATCAACATAGGTGCCATATTCTAAAATTACCCACCATAGACTCCGGTCAGTCAAAATAACTATTTTGAACTGTAGGCATTAATCAGCGATTCTGCCGTTGGCGGAAAATTAGAATCAGGGGAAGCCCCATGACCCCAAAATTCCTTTCCCTTACGTCACAAACCACCTGACCGAGCCTATATGGCTGCACCATCACCGGCTGTACAATCACTCTTGATTTCTCTCCGCCTCGTCGGGGATGATTCTGAGCGGCTCTGCCTGACTCTCTTGCTTTTTCCTGTCTGGGTTTCAAGCGTGAGTCTTTGCCGCAGCCGCGGCATCCGACATTTAGCTGGTAGGATAAGTTTTTCTTGTCTTTTTACCCTTGTGTCATTTCCCCTTTGTGTGTAATGTATCTTTCCAAAACAAAGAAATCAAACCCGGCGCCACTACATCACCACTTTTTGGTTTCATGGCGGCACCTTTTACAACTGTGTTTTGCTTTTGCTTTTGCTTTTGCTTTACCCGATTTTACTGGCTGCAGCGAGGCTGTGCTGTTGCGGGTTCCTTTGTGGACCCTTCCTCGCACGGCGCCGGGTTTGCCTCCGAGTTAAGGGCTTTGGTCGAAGGACTGTCGGGGCAATTGCGTCCCTGGCAGGCCGGGTAGATCAGACGTAGTCGAAGCGAGCTGTCTCCACTGTGGCCTCTCGGTGGGCAAGCAGGAAGAAACACGAAAGCATGTTTGCATTCAAACACGTCTCTTCCGGGGAACTTTCCATTCCCAGCCGTGACACCCCTGCTGATTTGGGGGAGGTCGAGGCTAGACCTAAGCAGACTAAATCAGTATGTGCTTCTCAATCGGTTCCGCATGGAGACACTGTCCAACGTGCTACTCTCCATCCACCGGTTCGACTGGCTAGCCTCTTTAGACTTAAGCGATGCATGCCTGTATATACCAATGCACCCAGCGAGTTGCTACCTCCTTCAATTCACCCACCTGGGCCAAGTATTCGAATTTCAGGTGCTCCCCTTCGGGTTATGCACAGTGCCCTACGTGTTCACCAGAGTGATGAACGCCTAGTCAGCGTTCCTTCAGTGTCCTTCTGAGAACTAATGCGGTTTATAGGAATGATGACCTCCGTTCGAAGGGTAGTTCCCCAGGCCGCAGCTCACCTATGGGAACTAGACAAGCGAGTACTGATCCCGGACCAAGTGAAGGAAACCCTGTCCTGGTGGTCGATGCTGACCAACCTCGGACGGGGGTCTCCTTGGACACACTCGTCACAGCTATGACTCTGGTAACAGACGCCTCCCTCCTAGGGTGAGAAGCGCATCTATTGGACAAACAAGCCCAAGGAATATGGCCCCCACAATGGGTTCAAGACCACCATATCAACTGGCTCGAGCTGAAAGCAGTACACCTAGCACTAATACGCTTTCTACCCGAAGTTCGAGACCACGGAGTCCTGCTCCGCACAGACAACACAGCGGTGGTCTCCTATATCAACAAGAAGGGGGGACGCGTTCCCCATCGTTGTCAGTCCTAGCAGAGCAAATTCTCCTTTGGTGCCAGGAATACAATGTGGAGCTAACCGCACAGCACCTTCCAGGGTGAGGTACTGTCGTCTCCAGAACACGAAGTGGCAGATACCCCAGTGGGTATTCTCCAGGCTGTTTCGGCTGTGGACGGTCCAAAGATAGACCTGTTTGCCTTTCCTCCTTTTCCGCTAATTCACCGGGTACTGGAGAAACTTCGACGAGAGCCCACCTGCGTATTAACTCTGGTGGCGCCCAATTGGCCGTCCAAGGCCTGGTTTCCGCTCCTGCTGGAAATGATAGTCGAAAAACCAGTAGTGCTGCTCCAACCGGACGGCACACTACCAACAAGCCCAGCAGTGTACCACTTACACGCATAGAGGCTCTCAGTAAGCTCGCGCAGACGAAAGGTCTATCTAAGCGGGCTGCCAACATCCTGGACAGGGCGAACAGGGATTCCACCAACGTTGCCTACAACTCAAAATGGCGAGCATACACTAATTGGTGTAGTGGAAGGGAGATTGATCAATGCCATCCCTCTATCGGCCAGGTAGCAGACTTCTTTGTCCGCTTGTTTGACGAAGTAGGTTTGTCCTACGCAGCGATCATTGGCTACAGGTCGGCCTTGTCCCCTGCCATAGAAAACACATTGGGGTCAAGTCTAGCAGATTGTCCTACTATTAGGAGACTGTTTACTGCTTTCCATAACCAGAGGCCGAGGTCCCGTACAAGGGAACCGCCCAATTGGGATCTGTCGGTTGTTTTATCAGCCCTAAGCAGACCACCTTTCGACCCCACTTTCAGCACCCCTCAAGTTTTTGATGTGGTAAACTGTCTTCCTACTGGCCCTCACCTCAGGTAGGCGCCGGTCAGAGCTAGGCACACTATCCTTCGCGGATGGTTGCGCCGCCTTTATGGACAATCAAGTTGTACTAAAGACACAAATCTGATTTCTCGCCAAGAACCCCAGAACACGATTCGCAACCGATCGTCATCCCCTCGGCTGTCAAATATTGTTGATCCGGAGGATCAGGAGGAATTGCTTCTCTGCTCGGTTTGAGCGTTGAGTTGCTCCGAGAACCGTACAAGGTTTTCGAGAGGGGAAACCAAACACATTTGTTTGTGTTATGGCCCTGGCAAACAGGATAAGCCGGCCTCCCCGACTTCCATCACCAGGTGGATTACTGCGACTGTACTGGAGATCTATAATACATTATCTTCGACGCAGTCCTTGCAGAGCCACCAAGTACGAGCACATGAGGTCTGTGCGATTGCTAACTCACTAGCACTAGCATCAGGTGCAGGCTTCTGGAGAACGCAGAACGTCTTCATCAACTACTACCTAAGGGACACCCAATCTATTGAGCAGGGTCTCTTCAGGTTAGGCCCCGTCGTAGCGGGTCAGGCTTTGATTACTGACCCAGCCCGAACGACCACAGGGGTCCCTGCACATAGGCGATAAGTCGGTCAGCATTCTTGGGGACAGATTTCCTGCACCACTACCACTTCCTGGAAGCTCCCAGGTTTTGCTTTTTCGACCTACGCCCTCATGCGAACTGTTTCAGTCCTTTTGTCTAGCTTATTACCCCAAAATCGAGTTGGTGTCTAGCTTTCTCAGGCACACCGAACCCTGTCACCGCAGCAGCACTTCGACTTCTTGCTCCGGGGACAGCACAGGCAAGGTAAGACATCACCCCCTTTTGGGGCTTAACTGGGGTGTTGAGTGATTATTGTAGAGTGTTTCATCCCGGACTGGGAAAAGACTTTAATCATTTTATGTTTGCTCGGAAAACCCGCCACCTATCGGCGTCTGACTCTGCCTACAGTTCAAAATAGTCATTTTGACTGACCGGAGTCTATGGGGTGGGTAATTGAACGTAGTGAATTTAGGCAGAGGGTTCTCCGAACCCACCTATTCACATAGTTCATACCCACCATAGACTCCGGGACTCTCCCAACCACCCCACTCTTTCCGTAGCGTTGGTCTAAGTCCTTGAGGCGGAGAGAAAGGAACCAGAGTGATTGTACAACCGGTAGTGGCGCAGCCATATAGGCTTGGTCACGTTGTTCGTGACGTAAAGAATCTTGGGGTCATGGAGCTTCCCCTGACCTAGATTCTATTTCTCTGTCATCGGCAGAATCGCTGATTAAAGTTTACGATTCAAAATAGTCATTTTGACTGACCGGAGTCTATGGTGGGTGAGAACTATGTGAATAGGCGGGTTCAGAGAACCCTCTGCCTAATTTTCAAAAATCTGCTTCAGTAACTTTGTAGAGCTATGGCCATAGGTGCTGCAAAGCAAAATTCTAATCACATGAATGAGCCATTTTTAAGAAGAAGTTTTTTGTTATTTTCAGAAAATCCAATATGGCGGCCAAGGTCATATGACCGCTAAAGATTTTATTGCTGCTAGACATAAGCCAATGATGCCACACAAAAAGTTCCTAGACCCTCAGAAAGTGGTGCAATTGAGTACTTCCGGTTTGTGTTCTACCTAAGATGGCGGTCAGGTCATGTGACCTACGTAGCTGGTTTTAGGGTATGCATCACAACTCATGGCCTTTTATCAGCATCCAAAATGCCAAATCGATCGCAGCATTATTTTTCAAGTTACAGTAATTTAAAAAACGGCGAAATAATAATAAGAGTAATATACATAGCCATTACAATAGAAATACTCTGAATTACTACAACAACACAAAAATCGGGCAATTAAATAAAAAGTAAACCATACAGAAAAACAAATGGTAAGAAAAATACATATATATATATATTGGGTAAAAAGGAAATCGGGAAAATAGCTTACTGCTAGTCTACTCTGATTTTCTATATACATTGGAAGTAAATTAAAATGTATATAGTAGAGGGCCAAAAATAAGGATATTAATATGAAGATCAACTAACCAAATTAATAAATAACTAAAGAAATGAATATGAAAGTTAATACAAATCAGTGATGAATAAACATATAGCTTATTAATCAATAAGTGAACAAATAGGACATATCCACAGACGCTAATCTGACAACCATTACAAATTTGGCAGAAATTAAACTGAAAAAAAATATACTTGACAATTTATTTACTAGTAGTTTACACAGATCCCGGACACAGACGAACAGAATGGATAAACGATGTTTACATGCACTGACTGTGACTATACTCTAGTCTTGATCTATCATTCACTCACCCATTTTATTCATTGCGATTATGCAGTCAGACAATAGAAGAATGAATTACAAAAACCATTATCAAAAACAGCAACCAGTCATGTTATTTTTTATAAAAAATTTAATTTACCTTCATTCGGGGGCTGTTTGATCATGCCACAATCAAAGAGTGATCGCTGACTCACTGATCGCTTGCTGGGTAGCGCCATGTTTTTTTAATGTACTAAATATAGGTCATACATCATGACCAGTCAAAACGTTGCTTACAATCCAACTTTTGGTTCAGTGAATCACAGAGCGCGTTTTAATCCACATGGTTTACTTCTTGCAATCAGATGTCCTTTTAAATCATGTTCGCTACGAGTACACGTTTTCCCATTTTTTTTCTCTCGTTTTTGGTGTGTATCTAGTCACTTTTTTAGCTCCGCTGTCGACTTTGTCAAGCGGAGCTTATCATATGAGTGATTGTCCGGCAACAGTCATCCGTTGTTCGTGTCAATGTTTTACTTTTTCGACTTCTTCTTGAAAACTACAAGCCTGAATGCTTTGATACTTGGTGTATATGTACCTTATACCTCTCTCAGATTTGTTCATTTCATGATCATATCTTCAATTCTTTAATTTTGGTGAATATTTTTGTCATTTTTGGTAAAAAGTGATATTTTCGACTTCTTGTTAAAAACGGCAAGTCCAATTGCTTTGATATTACATATATAGGTACTACATGTGGACCTCTCTCAGATTTGTTCATTTTGTAATAATATCTTTAATTCTCTAATTTTGGTGAATATTTTTGTCATTTTCGGTAAAAAGTGATATTTTCTCCTTGTTAAAAACCACAATCATTTATGGTGAAAAATGATATTTTTGAATTTTTGTTGAAAACAGCAGGTCCCATTGCATTGATACTATGCATATTGTTCATTTTCTAATGATATAATTGAAATGTGCATCGTTAACAGCGGAGCTATCTCAGCCGAGAGGCTGCTTGTTTAGCTCCGCTGTCGACTTTGTCGAGCGGGGCTTATCATATGAATGATTGTGGTCAGCGTCCATATCAACTTTTTTATCCCCGTTGTCGACAAAGTCGACACAGCGGAGCTGTTCATAATGATATTACTGACTGTCCGTCAGCGTCAACTTCACAATTTCAACTTCTTCTTCAAAACCGCAAGTCAGAATGTTTGATATGCAAGTACCTTGGATGGTTCTTTCTCAGATTTGTTCATTTCATCTCAAATTCTCTATTTTTGGTGAATATTTTTGTCATTTTTTTGTAAAAAGTGATATTATTGTCTTCTTGTAAAAAAAACGATTACTTTGATATTACATATATAGATACTACATGTGGACCTCTCTCAGATTTGTTCATATTGTGGTGATATCTTCAATTATCTAATTTTGATGATTTTTGGTGAAAAGTGATATCTTTGAATTCTTGTTGAAAACAGCAAGTCCGATTACTTTGGTACTATACATAGTTCTGTTCTTTAATTGCAATGTGCATTGCTAACAGCGGAGCTATCCCAGCCGACAGGCTGCTTGCATTTTTGGCTCAACGGACCATAGGGCCGCTGAGCCTATGGAATGGGTTTCTGTCCTGTGTCTGTCGTCCGTTTATCTATCTATCTGTCTGTCTGTCTGTGCATGACTTCTTCTCAAAAACCGATGAACTGTTTGACTCTATTTTCGGTGTGTGGACGCCTTGATGTGTGGAGATGGTAATTTGTTCATGAGAAGTCGATCTGCCAAAAATTATGCAAATTAGCCTCTCAAAACTTTAAAATTTCTTCTATGCTACTATGGCACTACATGGTTTGCATGTCTTGGAGCAAGGGCTTAGACCAATCAATAATTGGGGGGGGGGGTCATCCTGAAAAGTGACTTATTATTAATTTATAAAATAATTATAAAATACAAATGTTTGAGTTTGAGTGGTTGATACAATCGAATCAACAGGCGTGTTACATGTACCATGCGTTATTATTGATCTTTCAAAATGGCGTCATCTTGACCTTTCAATTTTTGTAAACAATGTGTTGAATTTCGGGTTTAAGAATGTTACTATTTCGTCTGTTTTCACAGGAGTGTTCTGTCGATTTTTCAGTTCACTCAAATATCTTCATAAAAAGGATTCTAATAGTTGCTTAAGTTAGCCGTGTACATCACAGGGAATTTCAGCAGCAAGCAATATGTCGCGACCCATGCATTTATCGATAAAGAAAATAGTGTTTCATTCATGTTTATGTGTAATTTGTTGTCAATACATCATGGCCGTTTTACTCAACGTCGTTTGAACTCAATGTCAGTATTGCTGTAATGTTACCGGAAAACCTTTAAAGCCCGAAGGGCAAGACCCCTATTATTATTGTCCGTTTTTTTAAGAAAACTGCCGAACAGAATAGTCTTATATTCTCCAAACTTATAGTCTGTAATGTGAACTGGTGCAACATGCTTTCAGAATTTCGATTGGTCAATTGGTTTGGCAACCATATTGAATTAAAATAAAACCGGAAGTGGCTGTTTAACCACTTTCTGAGGGTCTAGGCCTCTAGATTTTGTTATGGTATATAGTACAACTCATGTGCAATAGATATCAGCAATAACAACTTTAGCGGTTACATGATTTTTCCAGCCATTTTGTTTCCCCTAAAAACGGCAAAAAACACCTAAAAATCTTCTTCTTCAGAACCACTAGGCAAAATGTTCTCCAATATGGTGTTTTATCATCAATATATGACGCACATTTCTGTTTGAAATAAATTGTTATGATTGGTCACATGGTTTGACCGCCATTATGGTTTTCTTCCAAAGAGGAAGTAGTTTTTTACTTATGACGGGGTAATACGGTAATTTTGATCAGTCGCGTGGTTTGGTGATCATCTTGGATTGTAGGTGAAAATGACCAAAAGTTTGGGCATTTGTTTCTCATTGGTGCTTCAACAAATCGGTGTATATTTAGTATATAACATGTATGGCACAGCTTTTTACATGAAAAATATAATTTTGATCAGTCGCGTGATTTTGCTGCCATCTTTGATTTTTGAAAAAGATAACCAAAAGTTTGGGCGTTTGTTTGTCTTGAATGCTCCAACAAATCAACTTGATATTTTGCATATAATTTGTATAGCCATACCTTCTTACAACAAACATTTTCAACAAATATTATGATCAATTGAGTACATTGATCTAAAATTTTGCAAGCGTAATAAACTCTGGAGATGACTTCTTTCATTGGAATGTCACTTCGGTAGGTCACATAGTATCTGAAACATTTTTTCTTTCTTTCTTTCTTTCTTCACACAAACTTTGTATCATATTATGCATATTGAGTTAGAGGTGCATACTTTATTTTTTACTTTTTTTCGAGATTCATACAAAATTGAATGACTGGAACACATATTCTTTGCCCATTAGGGTACATTGCCAGCAAGAACTGATCACATCACTATATCGATATTCAAAATATAGGTTGTGTATAGCCACTAGTACCTCTGTAATCCTGAAAACTGTTGATTATGGACTTTGGCATAAAATACAGAATGGGGCTGTGCATTCCCAATGCCTTGGATTCCTGATGCACATTGTTTTATTTTTCAGATTGGATTGGAAATGGTTGATTGGCGGTCGTTTTTTTTAAGGAACACACTTCTAGAGCCATATCTCTAATATGCTTTGACTGATTATGTTCACATTTAATATATCGTTTTACATCATGTTATAGATGTACTCAAAATGGCCGACTGGTGGACATTTTATTTTAATTAATGCTGTTCCAGAGCAATATTTCCCTGTATGAACAATTACTATTTTGACGATCAGAAACAAGATGTCAATCATTTTATTGTTAAAAAATCATCATAATCAAGCATCATCTTCTGAATCCATACTTCTGACATGTTTATGTTCCAACTAAATTACTATAAACAAAACTATATATCTTAAATTTGATAACTAACTGTGTCAAGCGTAGCTTGTTATTTTAACAGTTTTATTAAAGACATTAAGTTATTGACAGGGACTGTCATTTACTATCATAATGCATGTTTTTATTTTCTATAGGTGCATGCCATAAGTGTAATACAGGTTAAACATCAGAAGATGAGGTTGTTACTACTTGTTATATATACATTTATTTATGCAGTGATTAAAGGTAAATATGAAATTCAATTTAATATTAGTATTTTGGCTATAAAGACTGATATAATGTGGTGTCGAGTAGCATTGTACATATATAGTGAACAGTACACAGGATTTCCTGATTAGTTAAAAAATGGCCAACTTGCAGCCATCTGGGAAAAGATTGATCAGCTTTGTTATTAGTCCAGGAAAATTGTTCAGCTTAGGATGTGTCTGAATCCCTTATTAGTATGTAGGAATGTACCAAGAAAATTGTTTTTCTGGAGTAAATTGTTGTGTAGTTTACTTATGAAATGTCAAAAAGTGCATGGAGATTTTATGAAAATGTGTGGATGTTAACAGAATGATGTCGTGTGGTCACAGTTGCGCAATAAATGGACTATTTTGGGTGTAGCTATAAAATGTGTCACCGAAGTACTCACACATGTGCATGATTACAATAGTTTGTGCTGTGAAGAAATCTATTAGAAAATAATTGTGTAATTTGTAGTGAGAATGTATTCAAATAGATTTATGTTTATGAATCTTGTTTCTTTTCAAAGTGTATTTATATAATAAAAATTGTTTATAAAAATGTTTTTTTTTTATACTTTTTTGATGGATTGAATTTACAAATGATGAGTTATTTTGTTATACCATCACTCGAATTATGTGTTACGAATTTCTGATAGTTTAGGCTTTGTGTTCTTGCGAACGGGAATACATTAAACTGTTGTACAGTGGACATCGATAAAAGCGAACGTATTTCAAAAGTTGTGAAATCATGGTACTGTTTTGGCATTATACGACTTGCAGTTCCCTTTTGATGGATTTTATGTGACTGGCCGTGTTATTGAACTGTTGTGTTATGTAAATCTGCCCCGGGAAAATCTGCAAGCAAATTTTAAATTGCCACTTTCACGCTGCGTATAGCGTGGAGTCGTCATCTAAGTATGCACAATTGTTCGTCTCATGTTCCCCGGTGCATTTAAAAATCCCTTTTGAATTTAGGGGACTTTGTGTGACTGACCGTGGTGTTTGTAAACTTTAGTTGAACTGTAGTAGTGTGTATTAAATCTGCCACAACGTGGAGTTGCCATATATTCTCTTGTTTACCAACTCATTTACCGTAAAAACTCCAAAATTCTGACCCCTCTAAAAATTTTTTTTTTTTAGCTCAGCTGTCGACTTTGTCGAGCGGAGCTTATCATATGAGTGATTGTCCGTCGTCGTCCGTGTCAATGTTTTACTTTTTCGACTTCTTCTTGAAAACTACAAGCCTGAATGCTTTGATACTTGGTGTATATGTACCTTGGGTAGACCTCTCGTAGGTTTGTTCATTTCATGTTGATATCTTCAATTCTCTAATTTTGGTGAATATTTTTGTCATTTTTGGTAAAAAGTGATATTTTCGACTTCTTGTTAAAAACCAAAAGTTCAATTGCTTTGATATTACATATATAGATACTACATGTAGACCTTTCTCAGATTTGTTCATTTTGTGATGATATCTTCAGTTCTCTAATTTTGGTGAATATTTTTGTCATTTTTGGTAAAAAGTGATATTTTCGACTTCTTGTTAAAAACCAAAAGTTCAATTGCTTTGATATTACATATATAGATACTACATGTAGACCTTTCTCAGATTTGTTCATTTTGTGATGATATCTTCAGTTCTCTAATTTTGGTGAATATTTTTGTCATTTTTGGTAAAAAGTGATATTTTCGACTTCTTGTTGAAAACTGTAAGTCCGATTGCTTTGATATTACATATATAGGTACTACATGTGGACCTCTCTCAGATTTGTTTGTTTTGTGATGATATCTTCAATTCTCTATTTATTTTGGTGAATATTTTTGTAATTTTTGGTAAAAAGTGATATTTTCGACTTCTTGTTAAAAACTGTAAGTCCGATTGCTTTGATACTATTCATATTGTTCATTTTCTAATGATGTCTTCAGTTCTTTAATTGAAATGTGCATTGCTAACAGCGGAGCTATCTCAGCCGATAGGCTGCTTGTTTTTTATTTCAATTAAACTGCGATTTGGCTGTGACCATGCATTACTCATTATCGACTGTTTTACTTGAATTGGTTGATTGTCATAGTAACATACGCTAAGTACAATTAAACATCCAGAGTTGAACAGTAGTCATTTCTAACATGATTATTTAATTTAGTTTAATTCCTCCAGTTAAAAATTGAGTTTCCAAAATAAATAAATAATAATACGTACCCTCATGTATACTTCAAGTTTTCATTAAAACAAAGTCAAAGTCTTTGAAACTGCTTTACTGCCTGTTCGCCAATCCATTGCTCCAAAACACACCTTTAAATACTCATTTTCGCAGCATCGAGATGGCTCCGCCAACTCTTTTTAGTTCCGCTGTCGACTTTGTCGAGCGGAGCTCATCATATGAGTGATTGTCCGTCGTTCGTGTCAATGTTTTACATTTTCGACTTCTTCTTGAAAACTACAAGTCTGAATGCTTTGATACTTCGTGTATATGTACCTTGGGTAGACCTCTCTCAGATTTGTTCATTTCATAATGATATCTTTAATTTTCTAATTTTGGTGAATATTTTTGTCATTTTTGGTAAAAAGTGATATTTTCGACTTCTTGTTAAAAACGACAAGTTCAATTGCTTTGATATTACATATATAGGTACTACATGTGGACCACTCTCAAATTTGTTCATTTCATAATGATATCTTTAATTTTTTAATTTTGGTGAATATTTTTGTCATTTTTGGTAAAAAGTGATATTTTCAACTTCTTGTTAAAAACCACAAGTCCAATTGCTTTGATATTACATATATAGATACTACATATGGACCACTCTCAAATTTGTTCATTTCATGATGATATCTTAAATTCTCTAATTTTGATGAATATTTTTGTCATTTTTGGTAAAAAGTGATATTTTCTTCTTGTTAAAAACCACAATCATTTATGGTCAAAAATGATATTTTTGAATTCTTGTTGAAAACAGCATTGATACTATGCATATTGTTCATTTTCTAATGATATCTTCTGTTCTTTAATCGAAATGTGCATTGCTAACAGCGGAGCTATCTCAGCCGAGAGGCTGCTAGTTTTCATATTTTTATCGTATTTTTGTCACATACCTCATAATACACACGGTTTATTTATAGGAATATCTTTGAAATGTATTAAAAATCAGTCAAAAAATCAAAATAATTAAAAAGATTAATAATTATGAAAAAATATACATTCAGTTGATAATTTAGGATAACACGAGTGAGTCTGATTGCAAATGAATGACAAGGTTTCTTCTTGAGATGCATATTACGACTATATGTGTGTGAGTAAAGTTTAATTAACTGACACTACCGGTACAAGCTATAAATTCTCCAACATACATTGTATGTTCGTCACTTGGTATACATTCATGTTTGACTTATGCTTTGTTCTCATTAAATTGTAAAGTGCCTAAATTTCTAGCCATGAAAACATTGTTAGAAAAAGTGTCATTAGGTAAGGGAAAACCAAATCATGCTTACAATACTGCACTTTAGATACAAAAATTGCATAAATATGAGAAATTACAAATAGAAATATAAAGTTTGTGACCATATTAGATTGCAGAGTCATTTAATAAATTTGCTTTTTGTCAATACTAGATTAGTCTATTACTAATTACTGACCTTACTGACACTGCAAGTTCTTTCAGAAACAATTGACCTGGTCATATGACCAGTGATTTGCATATCTAATTTGAATTCATGTATTATGCATGTAGCAATACATATTTATAAAAATTCAGTTTGTGATCAGATGGAAGACGACATACTTGCAGCCATCTTGCTTTTTGTTCCAAGTAAATGCAATAAATGAAGGGGGGTATGTTTATTAGTGCAGTAAGGTGAATTTAATCTGTATAATATTTAATATTTTCTACATAATTTGTCATTAAAATTTGACTCATCATAAGTGTTTCATAATTTAGTACTAACTTTGCTGATTAGGTCAAAGGTTAAATTAGCTGTATTGGCCAATCACATCACAGACTTAAAGTGTGACGTCACTTTCAAAGTGTGTAATACAAAAAATATCACACGGAAAGTGCATAATACATGTGATAAAGTTCATTATGCAACTGTAATCTGCTGTGGATACAGTAAGCTAGAAATAGTGTAAACAAAAATAAAAGAAATACAACTAAAAAACTAAAAGGTCTGATAACTACAAATAAATAAAACAAGCAGCCTGTCGGTTGAGATAGCTCCGCTGTTAGCAATGCACATTTCAATTAAGAACTGAAAATATCATCATGAAATAACATTTGAGAGAAGACCATCTGTAGTACCTATATGTATATTATCAAAGCAATAACTTGTAGTTTTTAATGAGAAGTCGAAAAATATCACTTTTTACCAAAAATATTCATCAAAATTTGAAAATTGAAGATATCATCATGAAATGAACAAATCTGAAAGAAGACCATCTGTAGTACATATATGTGTAATATCAAAGCAATCAGATGTGTGGCTTTTAACAAGAAGTTGAAATATCCCTTTTTACCAAAAATGACAAAAATATTCATCACAATTAGAGAATTGAAGATATCATGAAATGAACAAATCTGAGACGTCGAACAGTAGTACCTATTCTGCAATAGTTTCTTTCGTTTTGGGTAGTCCAATTGCTGGCGTTGAAAGTCGTAATAGGTGGATTTTTCAATGAAACTACAAGTCCCCCAAAAATATTTGATGATCATTTTTTGAAATTTTGAACCCCAAATAAGGGCCCACCAGCTGTGAAATCGCCCTGGGCAATTTTTCAGATGGGCGAATTTACGACAGAATCCGGTAGTATTGTGTTCTTTTTGTACTAGGTATGCCTGCTTTTACCTTGCCTGTAACATCAAAGATGGAAGGGAAAGGTATATTAAGGGAAAAATTTCTGCTGTCTAGTTATATCGTCAGTGTCGTTGTCGCTTTACTAATTCTATTCCAAACTTGGTCACCTTATTCATCAGTATAAAGTCTTCCCAGAGTTTGAACAACAGATGTTCTGTATAAAAATATGCAAAAATTGAGAAAATTCTACTTGACTGATCACTGGTGATACACATTCAAAGGTCACTGATCTCAGTGGAAATGTGCATTGTTGTCTGTGTTTAATGAAGCAAATTATTTATCTTGTAATAATATCCTTGGTAATGTATCTCCCAAATACCATGGGAATACTGGACTGGGTTTCAAAACCAACTTATGGTGAGAGTTTTTGCACAGTCTGATACACATTTGCAAACCTAAAATCTTTACAGAAAAGAAGATAAGCACTCCTATGAATTGGGTGCCAAACTTTGTTCAAGATCTGAAGCTAATAGAAAATCTGTTTAGTCCAAAATTAGAAATCTAAAACAATACATGAAAAAATACATAAAAAGCAAGACATTGCATCCACATTTTGAAAAGAAAATTGTACTCAAAAATAGGTATTCTGTATTTGACAAACAGTTCATTCGACAAATGAAATTTCAATTTGTTTCAGCTATTAGAACAGAATAATAGAGCTTTTATAATAATAATAATAATTTAAAAACGCACTTTAAAAAAACAAAGATTGCAATGTTTGAAGATGTAGATTCTCAGGAGGCAACAGTACTGTTGACTTCCCCCTTCACTGGACACCAACTAACTATTTAAGTTGATTTGCATACAAAGCAGAACTTGCAACATGATAGAATACAGTAGTTACACAATGAATATAATAAGGCAGTTCATATTTGTCTCAGTGAATCATTAATTTTTGACAGACACCTGTACAAAATACTTGGGCAAAAGCCAGCTCAGATTTTCTGTTATCTTGCATGTTTTATGAATCTATTCACGTCTAAATGCAGCACTTTTTTAGCTCCACTGTCGACTTTGTCGAGCGGAGCTTATCATATGAGTGATTGTCCATCGTTGTCCGTGTCAATGCTTTACTTTTTCGACTTCTTCTTGAAAACTACAAGCCTGAATGCTTTGATACTTGGTGTATATGTACCTTGGGTGGACCTCTCTCAGATTTGTTCATTTCATTATGATATCTTTAATTCTCTAATTTTGATGAATATTTTTGTAATTTTTGGTAAAAAGTGATATTTTCGACTTCTTGTTAAAAACGACAAGTCCAATTGCTTTGATATATTATACATATAGGTACTACATGTGGACCTCTCTCAGATTTGTTCATTTTCTAATGATATCTTCTGTTCTTTAATTGAAATGTGCATTGCTAACAGCGGAGCTATCTCAGCCGATAGGCTGCTTGTAAATATTCATTATACATCATGTCATAGATATACAGATATATTGGTTTGACGATCCTATTAAAAATGGCCGAATGGTGGCCATTTTTGTGCTAAAAAATCATCAAAATTAGGCATTTCTAGTTTGTTTACAGATGGATTTTGTTCAAACTTGGTATATACATGTATGTTGGACATTATAGGACCTTGATGCACATCATTTTGTTTTTCAGATAAGATCCAAAATGGCCGACTGGTGGCCATTTTGTTTTAATGAATGTGGTTCTAGTGCCATATCTCTGACTTACTATGACTGATTATGTTCATATTTTAAATATTCGTTATACATGTATTCAAAATGGCTGATTTTATTTTAATTAATGCTGTTCCAGAGCAATCACTCTCAATACACGTTTGACAATCAGATACAAATGTCAATCATTTCAATGTTAAACAATCATCATAATCATATTCCTGGCATGTTTATATTCCACCTATATTACTATAAACAAAACTATATATCTGAAATTCGATAACTAACAGGGACTGTGCCATGCATGGCTTGTTTTATTAGTAACGAAAGTATATTCTAAAAGAAGTTTCAAATAAAAACGAACACAACTGCATTGCTTAGTAGCAAATGAACACGGTAGCGCAATCGGGTCATGCAATTCATTTAATTGTTATGAAATGCAAATAAATTTTAACTTATTTCATCGTAAGCGAATGGTTCCGGTCGCATTTTAAACCCTCAATGCTGTGGAAATGAATATCCGCCATGTTTTGATCTGGGACGGTGTTCTTTGACCTGGCAGGTCAAATCGCTAAATAACCAATCAAAATGATGGATGATGCCAACGTGTTCAAATTACCATGATAGCTCATTTAAATATGTTATTGTTATTGAAGGACACAGCATGGAAGAGATTTGCCGATGTTGTACAGTACAATCTTTTGGCTTGGATTTTGATGGGAAAGCGACATGATTTGTTTTTAAATAAAAAAATTAGTTGTTTTCAAAAAATGAACTGGGCATTTGAAGAATAGTTTAACATTGTTTACAGCTCATTGTCGAAACGAAGCTTACCCATTCATGGTAGTCACAATAAACATCATACTATTTTTTGCCATTTCAAATAAGACAAATTTTTAGGGGTATATCTTTTTCACTCATCCTCTACTTACATGTAGTTCTGATCACAAAGGTTGCATAATCTATTAGCAAGGGATATTCTTTCATGTCTGCCAGTCTCAATTTTCAAGTTATGGTCATGTGACACGGAATTTAGTTAAATTTTCAAGCATTTCAATATTTTGCAGGGTAACAAGGTAGGTTTCAAAAGAAAAAAATTGGTTTTTAATTCTCTGTATGTTCTTAATTTATATTTTTGACTCCCATGTGCGAAGCACAAAATGGGAGTCTTTGCAGTTAGTGTGTCTGTATGTGTGTATGTGTGTATGTGTGTATGTGTGTGTGTATGTGTGTCCGACTGTTCCACTGCTATCTCAAGAACCATACATCGGTTTTTGATGAAACTTGGTGCATAGATGCTCTGGGCCAATGCGCAGATTTGATTAGGTTTTGGTAAAAATCCATGCTCGTTAATTACCTAATTTGCATGATAATTAGCTAATTTTTAGCTGTTCTATGACTGTTCCACTGATATCTAAAGAACCACTCATTGGATTTTGATGAAACTTGGTACATAGATGCTCTGAACATATGCGCAGATTTGATTAATTTTTGGTAAAAATCTGTGCATATTAATTACCTAATTTGCATGATAATTAGCTATTTTTTTAGTGGTTCCATGACTGTTCCACTGATATCTAAACAACCACTCATTGGATTTTGATGAAACTTGGTACATAGATGCTCTGAACTAATGCTAGGTTTTGATTAGTTTTTGGTAATAATCCGTGGATACTAATTACCTAATTTGCATAATGATTAGTCAATTTTCGGTTTTTTCACTGATATCTCGAGTACTAATCATCACATTTCAATGAAACTTGGTACATAGATGTCATACGACACTGCACAGACCTGATAGTTTTTATGGTAATATCAGTACATATTAATTACCTAATTTGCATAATTAATTAATTTTCAGCATTTGATATAAGTAGTTAGCATTACATTTCAATGAAACTTGGTACTTACATACTCAAGAACTACGCAGAGATTGATTGTTTTCGATAAATATTTGTGCATATTAATCACCTAATTTGCATAATTAGTTAATTTTCAGCTTTTCCACGGGTATTTCAAGTACTAATCATCGCATTTCAATGAAACTTGGTACATAGATCCTTTAGGACTATGCAGAGACCTGATTAGTTTTAGGGTAAATAATTGTGCATATTAATTACCTAATTTGCATAATTAATTTTCAGGTACTAAACTCTCAGGTACTAAACATCACATATCAATGAATGTACATGGATGCTGTAGGACAATAGACAGACCTGAATAATTGTGGGTTAAAATCTGTACATATTAATTACCTAATTTGCATAATTAACCAATTATAAGCTTTCACACTGATATCTAAAGAACCGTAAAAACTCCAAAATTTCGACCGGTTTTAAATAATTGGTGTTAGAAATGTGACGTGTTTTTAGAGTCAAAATTAAGGTGCATTTTCGGACGGTCGAATTTTTCAGAAAAGAAATCAGCAAATGAAAAAATTGGGATGATAGACAGTGTGCTTCATTAGTTTTTAAAAAATGCAATGTCCGTCAATTGACGTAAACTTCCTCATGTTTCACGGTAAAAGCAAAGGTCGTGGCCGAGTTGTAACTCAAAATCTAAACAAAGTCATCAATCAGTGAGTATTATGACAAGCAAAACAAAACATCAAGACGCGGAGAAGAGGTCAGCACAAAACTAATAGGTCAAAAGACAAAGCTGTCTCGCACTACCTCGGAAAACTTGCGAATGTTCGAAGTACAGGTACCCATTGGACAAAAGATACATGGAAGTTTAGTAAACTATCTCCCCGACCCAGTGCAATGTATCCGGTTAGAATCAAAGCTCACGTGTCCCTTATTTGAGGGACCAAATTCTGCCGTAAATTGGCCCTTGGATTAAAAAATAAAATGGGATTTAAGAAAATAAAATGGGACTTTTAAGGTGTATTTTGGCGTCATTTTTCGGACATTTCAATCAATCCTGCCGGCTAAAATAGAGTAAGTTTTACCGTAGTCATTGACGTCTGTCTATTCAAGAGTACACGTGTATGATTTTTATCGTGACTAGCGTGAGCGGGTAAGCTTCGTTTCGAGAATGAGCTGTTATCACTGTGAACAATGTTAAATTATTCTTCAGATGACCAGTTTATTTTTTAAAAACAACAAATTTTTTTATTTAAAAAAAATCATGCCGTTTTCGCATCAAAATCCAAGCCAAAATATCGTACTACAACATCAATCTCTTCCACATTGCGTTCAATAACATTAACATATTTAAATAAGCTATGGTAATTTGAACACGTTGGCATCATCCAGCTTTTTTATTGGTTAATTAGCGATTTGACCTATTTGACCTAAGAGAACATGGCGGATATCCTACAGCATCAAACGTTTATACGAGACCGGAATCATTCGCTTACGATGAAACTAAGTTGACTTTTATTTGTATTTCATAACCATTCATTTATTTTGTGTATATTATTATAATCACTACTGAGTACAGTAATAATCAACAATTCAGAAACGCAGCATGCCGAGATTTTTATGTTCGTTTTTATTTGAAACTTCGTTTATTTAGAATATATTTTCGTTACCAATAAAATAAAAATCTCTCAGTCAATCAGGAACCCGGATTCATGCCTTCGAGGAAGGTCCCGTTTGAACGCTCACATCGTTTTTTTTTCGTTTGGGGGAAAACTAAAACTGGTCGCAATTTTCGAATAAGAATGAGTCGGCAATTTTTAGTGGAGTCAAAAATTTGGAGGTAAATAAAACACCGAAACCCGGCAAACAAATAGGAGGTCGAATTTTTAGAGGGGTCGAAATTTTGGAGTTTTCACGGTACTAATTATTCCATTTCAATGAAACTTAGTACAAAGATGCTCTAGGACAATGTACAAACCTAATTAGTTGGGGGTAAAAATCTGTTCATATTAATTCCCTAATAAGCATAATAATTCATAATTTTTTGGTTCTAATCACATTTCAATTAAACTTGGAGACATAGATTTTCTGTTACATTGCGCAGACCTCATTAGTTTTACACTCAAATCTGGTCATATTAATTTTCTTATTTGCATAATTAGTTTTCAGCTAAGTAATTTCGAATTATATTTAATGTGTCTCCAATACTCTCAACACATGGGAGTTCTTTCTAAGCTTTCTTTGATTTCATTTTGTTCTCAAATAGCAAACCAATCAGTACCCGAGTCGGCCTGGCTGGGAAATTTTCAGTTGCTTTCGCGAACGATACAAATACAACTATAGATTTGAAGTGTTGTTCAGAATTTAATAATAGTTAATACTGGTTGTATTTTTACACTTTACTATCAAAACCACCATTTCGACCACTCATGTGTCAATGATCAGTGTTTGGGTGAGCGGTCGGTGTTTTCAATGAGCGAGCGAAAAAAACGATTAAAATGCGGTCAGTTTCCGGTCGGACAAGACCGCGCGGTCAGAAATTAAGCGATAAACTATCGATTAAAAAGCGGTAAAAGCATACTGTATGTTATCGCAGTGAGACCGTATTCGAGAACCATTCCACAAGTGGCCCCAAATTAAGGAAGATAGTAGAATTGGGAGAAGTTCCTTCCAGGTAATAGAGTATGAAAGATCATTTGCAATGAATGAAGGCCAGGTGTTTGCGAAACCCCCCACTTTTCTTGTGACGTAGGCCGAGTGAATTACAGACAAAGTTTTTGAGGGAAGGATGTTTAAATGATCCGATAGTGTGACCAAGTTTGAGTTCTTTTTGAATTGATTCTGTGATGATAGAGGGGGTTATGCGATCGAACTTGACATTGTGTGTAAATCTTGGGTAGTGCTTGCCACGAAATCTGAGGTTGGCCCCATGAGAAATGTCAAATAAAATGACTGCTACAAATGATGATGATCGTGCAGTTCTTGCACAAAGGAATCAAGCTTAAGAGGTCTGTTTGGGTACAGATTGTCGACCACATGTGCTGGCATGAGCATTGGTGTGAAAGGGTTGCCACAAAAAAGCTGGATTTTCGTCTCGGTATTGCGGTGGATAGTGACAGTGTGGCCTGCAGAGTGGCAATGTGGAGCAAACAAATGTGGAGACAATTACTGGCATGGAGTTTCACATCATTCCTCAGCTCCTGAGAGCGAGGTTATTTGGAGATGTGTTGGCGATCGCCGCTGTGTCTGCGGAAGTACTATGGGAGATTGCATGATGGGAGTGAAAGGCTTTTGATCAGTAAGATAATTTTAGAAAAGTTAAAACTAGAGTGACTGTGAAATAATGGTTGGTTTTAAATATAAAATATCATGGAATCTGGATGAAATAATGAAAGGAAATTAAACAGGTATGAAAGGGCAGTAAATGTGGTAAGAATGCAAGGTCAGAATCCGGGGGTCAAAATACGTCACAATACATCCATCATCATCCATCGCTTGTCAACAACTATGGATGCGGTAAAAGTTTTGATTTGCAGTTTGCGTGAATGGCCGGGGAAAAAATTCATGCCAATTCTGTGTAACAAACAGTATTTGCTGCTTTTTTGTGCAATAGAAATTAATTCAAGAAATGCTGTCAAAGGATTTCCTTCTAGTAAACAAAACAACCCTGGGACGTTTATCTTGAGAAATTGAGAAGACGAAAATCTCTTGAGACAGTCGTTGTTGTGAAACAATGGACATACTTCTCCAGGGTATCAAGGGTAGTTTTGATTATTAGAAGAGGGAAACTGCTGCTTTATGGAAGAGCAAATTTCAATGTCATTCGCCACAATAATTCTAAATGATGTTGGTTTTAATTGGCGTTACCTGGCGTAGAAGTAATAACATTACGATGTTTTCGAGTTTAATAGTAAATTATTATTATTAAAAAATTAATAGTAAATGGTAGACTCCCCTTTGAATAACGTCAACCAGTCTAACCTGGTTGACAACAATGAAATTCTAACAGCAAGGCAATTAGGGCAAATTAATAAAAATATACAAACATCATTTATATCAACTTGGAAAAGTTAATTACAAAACGACAATCAATCAAAACAAAATGAAATATAAATATATTAAGAACATACAGAGAATTAAAAAAAAAACAATTTTGCTTTTGAAACCTACCTTGTTACCCTGCAATATATTGAGATGCGCGAAAATTTAAATAATTCCGCCACAGTGACCATAACTTGAAAACTGAGACTGACAGACACAACGCGATACCCCTTGCTAATGGATTATGTAACCTTTGTGATCAGAATCAAGTAGAAGATGAGTATCACCTCATGATGTCATGCAAAAGTTACACCCCTGATAAAAATGTCTTATTTGAAATGGCAAAAACCAAAACTTTAAAAATGTGTTACCAAAGACACAATTCATAGTCTTGCTAAACAACAGTGGTCCAACACTCCCTGTAGCAAGGTACCTAAAGTAGTGTTTTTAAATAAGACAGCAATCCCAGTGACAATTTTCTTCCCCAGTTAAGTTTTGCATTTTTTCTATCTTTTTATTGTATAATAATTTAGTCTTAATATTTTCTTTCTCTGTTACAGTAATGTATTAGCTTAGTTTTTTGTATGTTTTTATTTTATTTTATTTATTTATTTAATTATGTTAACCTTTTATTCTTTCTTAAACATTTGTAGCCATTGCCAACCCCTCCGGGGAATGTGCAAGTGTTAATAAAATTAATATTATTTAATTAGTGCCCCCGCACATTAGTGATTGGCCTTGGATAGTTGAATAGATTTTTAAATGGGCTACTCGATAGAAGTATTCGCCGTGACTCAAGACTTTTTATTCGGATTTATACAACACTTACATGTTACTATCAGGAAGGTTTAGTGTCTTGTTTGTATTGGCACAATGTGAAAGAGGGGTTTATAGTCAAAATGTACAAGTATATGGGTGGTTTTATGCACATTGAACTATACGAAATTTGAATTATGTCACCAAACTGTACGTTTTGACGACTCGTATACTCGAAGTGAATCTCAGCACTGTGCTTTTTATAAATGTTATTGTTCGGTTAATAATTTCATGGAAACAGTACAGAAAATCACAGACTTTCATTATGTTTTGTTCATAGTTTTTCTAAATTTCAGTTTTTATTGTTCATAATTATTTACAGCAATAACACTTTTTTTTCTGTTGTGAAACTATTTCCAGTTATTATGATTGTGTACATGACAGCTTTGCCCACACAATTAGACATGTATGGGTATGTGCGAGTATGTTTCATGGGTTAATAGGCTACTTCTTTATATCCCACAATGTCTGGTAATTCTAACTAACTACTATTTCGCAAAATTTGCGTAGCCTTGCTTCTACTCTCAGATATATTGTAAATTACACAGAGGTAACACTACAATACATTTCCCTTTACATTCCCTGGTATTACACAACGGCATTTGTGCTGAGGCAGTTATGGTTCACAACCATCACCAGTTCTCTTGTTCTTGATTGAAATTGCGACACACTGTATTGTTATAATTGTCAGCAGATTCGTTCACCCATGTATAAGGATTCCTGCTTCGTTGGCATTCCTGTTTGGTATGACCTTTTTGATGACAGTCAGGGCATGTTGGAATGAGCAGATGGAGTTTTTGTTGACAGAATTTGTAATCAAGTTGGTCGTTAGGTAAACTCCAGTTCCAGACCAGAGTAACCTAGATGGAATTCTTTGTCATAAGTGACCCATGCTTCTTGTTGAACTCGAGAGCTCGGCTAGCGGGTGTACAGATGTTAAGCCTCAAGGGGAAAAGAGTGTGCCCTATAGGCAGCAAATGTCAACCAACATTCTAACCAGCTTGCTAGATCACTTATTTCATTTTTTTTTGCATGTTTTGAGAGAACATCAACTCAGAGGTAGTCAGAATTCACTACGTTCAATTACCCACCATAGACTCCGGTCAGTCAAAATGACTATTTTGAACTGTAGGCATTAATCAGCGATTCTGCCGGTGACGGAGAGATAGAATCCAGGTCAGGGGAAGCCCCATGACCTCAAGATTCTTTTACCCCTTACGTCACGAACCCACGTGACCGAGGCCACCTGGCAGCGCCACAGGTAGCCGTCCTTCACTCTTATGTTTTGCCCTGTGTGCGTCCGTCCGTCCGTGCGTCCGTGATCACCTGTATCTCGAACATGCATGGACCGATTAAGTTCAAACTTCACTCATACATCACACATTATATGGGACATATGCACATGCATTTTTTTCATGATCTGATTAACGATAGCCGAATAGCGGCCATTTTAAGGCCGAAAATGTATCAAAATCACACATTTTCACCATTCCGGACCCGGATCTCAGTTATGCATGGACGGATTTTGTTCAAATTTGGTACATACATTAAACATAATAGGACCTTGATGCACGTCATTTTTTGGGGGGATCGGGTTCGAAATGGCCGACTGGCGGCCATTTTGTTTTAAAGAATTCAGTTCTGGATCCGTATCTGAGACATGCTTGGATTGATCGAGTTCAAACTTCACACACACAAGGTACATCATGTCACAAATATGTATGTGCATTTGTTTCATGATCTCATTAACGATAGCCAAATGGGGGCCGCTTTAAGGCCGAAAATGCATCAAAATCACACATTTTCACAATTCCAGAACCGGATCTCAGTCATGCATGGATGGATTTTGTTCAGATTTAGCACAATGTGTTGTACATATGCAGGTGCATTTCGGTCATGATCTGCTTTGAATGTATATGTCACTCAAATATGAACGGAACGGGGACGTGTCATTGACAATGACTTGTTTTTCTCTGCCTCGAGTGGAGATGAAATCTAGCGAGCTCTGCTGGATCGCCTGCTTTTTTTCCTGTCCGGATTTATAGCTTGGGTTGTTGCCGCTGCTTGGGATTTGACATGGTAGCTGGTAGGATAAGTTTTCCTTGTCTTTTTTTTACCCTCGTGTCGTTTTCCTTTTTGCGTGTAGTATTTTTCACAGCAAAGAAATCAAAATCCGGCGCCACTACGTAATCACATGTTGATTTCATGGCGGCACCTTTTACAACTGTAATTCGTCTCCCTCATGCATGTCGTCTTTTATTTTTAATGTATTTAGCAATATATCGATGTAATGACAGCTCCAAGGCTCGCTGCCTTTTTCTTCCGGTCTCCTCGTCTTTCGAGCCGACCGTACAGTGGTTTATTCAGAATCTACCAGCATAGAACCCGCATCCGAGATGCTTTGTCGTGGCTACGTGTGGGTTCCGAGTTTTTTTTGCGTGAAAGCGTGTTTTTTTCACTGGAGTTCTGAGGCCTGAGATTTTCTTTCAGAGCCATCAAAATCGCTGACACTGACCGCGTCACAGCAAGGTCGCGCGTCCAGTAAACAAATCGGTTAAAGTGAGTTGCGTGTTTTGCATGAGTGGAAAGTCCTCACGCTCGACTACCGGTACTTCATTTACCGGGACGTCTAGTAATAGGCCCGACGGCGGAGGTACCGATATTTTCTCGGTCTCCCCCGCTGATCGGAGGGCATCCTCACAGTCTGTTTTTTCAGGCGGTGTTTTTTACCCGATTTTACCGGCTGCAGCGAGGCTGTGCCCCTGGAGGCTTTCCTCCTATGGGGCCCGTTGCGGGTCTCTTCGTGGACCCTTCCTCGCACGGCGCCGAGTTTGCCTCCGAGTTGAGGGCTTTGGTCGAAGGACTGTCGGGGCAATTGCGTCCCTGGCAGGCCGGGTAGATCAGACGAAGTCGGAGCGAGCTGTCTCCACTGTGTCCCCTCGGTGGGCAAGCAGGAAGAGACACGAAAGCATGTTTGCATTCAAACACGTCTCTTCCGGGGAACCCCTGTTCCCAGTCACGGCTCTCCCACTATTTTGGGGGGTGGCCGGGGCTTAGGCTAATTGCACCGGTCCTTCTCTGGATCCGTGGGCACTGAATGCCAACGGGGTGCTGGCAGCCAAGTCTTCGATCTCGGGGCAGGGCTTTCAGGGCAGGGCACGCGTTGACCCCCCCCCCACTTTCAGCCAGCTAGGGTTCGTCACGCGGTAACGGTACAACGGTAACGAATTTATCCTTGTGTCTGGTCCCCGCTGTGGGTTTTGACTACTTTCTTACCGACCCACGGGCATCCCCAGACGGAACCGACCCTGTCATGAGACGCACAGTCGAACACGCTCCCTCTCACATATTTTAAGTTAAAGGAGACGCAGTTCGCTCGCGTTGGATACAGCCGGTACTCCGGGCGGTCCCTCAGAGTCTTCCATCTGTATGACTCGGTGAGCCACGCTTTTGGGGTGAGGCGGAGTATCATCGATCCCAGTGATACGATGTATATACCCCCACCCTTGATCCTAAAGTGACCACCTAAGGTGGCTTCAACACTTATGGGATCACAGGCGTCGGGATCCAAAGCAACCCCGTCGGCACATCTCTCCCCTGTCTGTCTGAGTGCGGAGTGGGGCGCAGAGCACGCAAACGGTGTTGATGGGTGGCGTTGGTCAGCCGCGGAGGATGTAATGCTTAAGGCCCCCGGGTGGGGATAACGTTAGGCAACACTTCCCACTGGACCAAACGCTACCCGGTCAGTGTGTCTCGGGATCAGACCCCATAGCGTGGGATGAGACCAAAACGCCCCAACCGGATTCCAAGGCTCCTTCCCCAGACCCCGGTACCACGAATTTGGCAAACCGGGCAAAGGGGGATAGCCGCGTTCCATGGGTGTCTTTGCCAATTGAGGACGACCCATCTAGCCCTGAGGGCAGAGTTGCTTGAGCGCATTATTATGCATGCCCAGCACTCTGGTGACCTTGGAGGCAGAACGCACCAGCCTCCTAGACCAGGCGACATTTTTACTGGTGGGCCACCGCACATCTACGTGCGACACCCCCTAGTGTTGCCTGGCTCGCTTGGCCAGGGCCACTACTGTGCTACGAGACGCGGCCTTAGACGCACGTGTTTTCGCCGACAAGCTGAGCTGGGGTACGTCCCCCACCTCAGTGACGCAGACTGGAAACCCTCCACCCTCTTTGTTGAGGGAATGGTGGGTACAGTCTCGAAGCTTAGGAGTGCAATGAATCAGAGGGTTCAGATCGAATCCACTAGCCAGTTGGTCCTGCCATGGGCAAGCGGAGGGCACCCCAAGCACAGAAAACAAAACGCCCTAGGGCGTTGTCCGCTAGCCAGAGTCAGCCAGGAGGCAAGCGCTTATACCCTTCCATGGGAGGGAAGGGTAGTGGCGCGCCCCCAGGGAGGTAAGAGCCAGGTGGTGGCTCCTCACCCTCTCTGGGCGGACATCTACCCGGCAGCAGGGGAAGCATGTTTGACGCTCACCTCTGCAACCGGGGAGGGGGGGACAGGCACGTGTTCGAACTACTTCAGGCCTTGGGGAACTCGCCTCATGGGTGAAGGGAGCACCCCCCTTGCAACTGCCGAACACATGGCCACACATCCCTGTCGTACACAGATTGCGCCGGTGTAGTCCGGTTTGGAGACAGCAGGTGACCGATACCTGAACCTTTCCAGGTGGTGACATCCGTTTACGGCATACCGCTGAAATCTCCATTTCCCCCCGTCAGTGTCTCCCCTGTTGGGCACTGCCAGGAGATTCCTGCACGGCGGAAGCAATCAGACAGGAAGTAGCAGTTTGCTGGGGAAAGACGCCATACACAGGGTACATCAGCCGGAACTAAGTCCAGGCTTCTACCCAAATGTGTTCGTAGTACCAAATCTACAAGTGGCAGGCGTCCAGTTTTGGACCTAGACAGACTGAATCAGTACGTGCCCCTCGATCGGTTCCACATGGAGACACCATTCAGGGTTCTTCTCTCCATCCACCGTTTTGACTGGCTAGCCCCGCTAGACTTAAGCGGGGCCTACCTGCACGTACCGATGCACCTAGCGAGTTGCCATCTCCTTCGAATCGCCCAGCTGGGCCAAGTATTCGAACTTCGGTGCCCCCCCGTTTGGGTTAGGCACAGCGCCCTACGTGTTCACCAGAGGGATGAAACAGGTAGTGCTGCTGCTTCACCAGATGTCGGTACACCTCAACCCGTACCCAGACTACTGGTTACCAACAACCCGGGCAAGGGGTAATAGCCAAACGCATCAGGCTAACACAGGATTTACTTCACCAGTTGGGTTCGTTAGTAAATCGACAAGTCCCACCTCGAGCCAACGCGCAGTTGGTGTCCCTGGGCATGGAGTTTTGACACAGAGGTAAGCTTGGCTTAGCTATTTCAAGCATATTGCTTAGCGCTAAGCAGCCTAGCCGAATGCCTAGTCAGCGTTCCCTCGGTGTCCCTCTGTGAACTAATGCGGATCATCGGTTTGAAGGGTCGTTCCCCAGGCCGCACTACGCAGCCGCCCGGTATAACGCTTGTTATAACGCCGAGCTCTCCTATGGGAACTAGATAGACGGGTTTCGATCTCGGACCAAGTGAAGGAAGCCCTGCCCTGGTGGTCGTCACTGACCAACCTCGGGCAGAGGGGTCCCCTTGGACCCGCTCGCCGCAGGTATGACTCTGGTGACAGATGCCTCCCCCCAGGGTTGGGAAGCGCATCTATTGGACGAACAAGCCCAAGGATATGGCTCCCGCATAGTTTCGGGACCACCATATCAACCGGCTCGAACTGTGAGCAGTGTACTTAGCACTACCACGCTTTCTACCTGTAGTTCAAGACCACAGAGTCCTGCTCCGCACAGACAACGCAGCGGTGGTCTCCTTCAAGAAGGAGGGGGGACGCATTCCCCATCGTTGTCAGTCCTAGCGAAGCAAAATCCTCCTTTGGTGCCTGGAATACAATATGGAGCTAACCGCACACCACCTTCCAGGGGTGAGGAACAGTCTGGCGACGCCCTTTCAGGGCGACTCCGTCTCCAGAACACGGAGTGGCTGATACCCCAGTGGGTAGCCTCCAGGCTGTTTCGGCTGTGGACGGTCCAAGGTTAGACCGTTTGCCGCACCCCGGGACACCAAGCTCCCGACGTACGTAACACTCCTGCTGACTCCAGGAGCCTGGGCCAGGGTCGCTTTGCTACCCCGCGGACCCACTTAGTTGTGTACGCTTTTCCTCCCTTCCCGCTAGTCCACCGGGCACCGGAGAAGACTTCGACAGGTGCACACCTGCATATTATCATTGGTCGCACCCAATTGGCCAAACAGGGCCTAGTTTCCACTTCAGTCGGAAACAATAGTCGAAACACCAGCAGTGCTTCCGGACTTACCGGACATGCCGTCCCAACCAGACGGCGCACTACCACGAGCCCAGCGGGTATCACTTACCCGCATAGAGGCTCTCATTAGACCCGCACATACGAAAGCTTTATCTGAGCAGGCTGCCAGCGTCCTGGCCAGGGCGAACAGGGATTCCACCAATGCAGCCTACATTTCTAGGCTGCGAGCATACACTGGTTAGTGTAGCAGAAGGGAGATTGATCGATACCATCCCTCTATTGTCCAGGTAGCAGGCTCCTTCGTCCACCTGTTTGACGAAGTGGGTTTGTCCTACGCAGCGATCGTTGGCTACAGGTCGGCCTTGTGCCCCACCATTCAAACGTACGGGAACAAGACTAACCAATTGTTCTACTATTAGGAGACTATTTACTGCTTTCCAGACGCTGAGACCCCATGCAAGGGAACTGCCCAACTGGGACTTGTCGGCTGTGTTGTCCGCTCTAAGCAGACCGCCTTTTGAGCCTCTCTGATCAAGCACCACTCAAATTTTTGACGTGGAAAATAGTCTTCCTACTGGTCCTCGCCTCAGGTAGGCGTCGGCCAGAGCTGGGGGGCATTGTCCTTCTCGGATGATGTACCGCCGTTATGGACAATCAAGTTGTGCTAAAGACACGAATCGGGTTTCTCGCCTAGAACCAAATCTCAGGACACGATCCTCAACCGATCGTCATCCCCCGGCTGGCAAATATTGTCAGTCCACAAGACCAGGAGGAATTACTTCTCTGCCCGGTCCGAGCGCTGAGTTGCTACGAGAACCATACCAGGTTTTCTAGACGGGGAACCAAACACATGTTTTTGTGTTACGGCCCTGACAAGCGGGATAAGCCGGTTTCCCCGACTTCCATCCCCAGGTGGATTACTGTGACTGTACTGGAGGTCTATAATACACTATCCTCCTCTACACAGACCTTGCAGAGACACCAAGTACAAGAACATGAGGTCCGTGCGATTGCTAACTCACTAGCGCTAGCGTCAGGTGCCCCCCTCAAACACATTCTGAGGGCAGGCTTCTGGAGAACGCAGAACGTCTTCATCAACTACTACCTAGGAGACACCCAATCTATTGAGCAGGGTCTCTTCACGTTAGGCCCCGTCGTAGCGGGTCAGGCCTTGTTTGCTGACCCAGCCCGAACGACTGCAGGGGCCTCTGCGCATAGGCGATAAGTCAGTCTCTGCATTTTTGCGGGCAGATTGTCTGTTCCACTAGCACTTCCTGGAAGCTCCCAGGTTTCGCTTCTGTCGACCTACGCCCTCATGCGAACTGTTTCGGTCCTACTTCAAGCTTATCACCCCCGAGTTCGGCTTGGGTCTAGCTTTCTCGGGCACACCGAACCCTGTCACCACAGCAGCATTGGCTTCTTGCTTCGGGGACAGCACAGGCAAGGTAAGACACCACCCTTCTTGGGTCTTAACTTAGGTTTTTGGGTGTGTTTTCATCCCGGACTGGGGAAAAGTCTTTCATCATTCTCCTTTTTTTCTGTTTGCTCGGAAAAACCCGCCACCTATCGGTGTCTGACTCTGCCTACAGTTCAAAATAGTCATTTTGACTGACCGGAGTCTATGGTGGGTAATTGAACGTAGTGAATTTAGGCGAGGGTTCTCCGAACCTGCCTATTCACATAGTTCATACCCACCATAGACTCCGGGTCCCCCCCCAACCTCCCCACTCTTTCCGTCGCGTTGGTCTAAGTCCTCGAGGCGGAGAGAAAGGAACCAGAGTGAAGGACGGCTACCTGTGGCGCTGCCAGGTGGCCTCGGTCACGTGGGTTCGTGACGTAAGGGGTAAAAGAATCTTGAATTCATGGGGCTTCCCCTGACCTGGATTCTATCTCTCCGTCACCGGCAGAATCGCTGATTAATGCCTACAGTTCAAAATAGTCATTTTGACTGACCGGAGCCTATGGTGGATATGAACTATGTGAATAGGCGTGTTCGGAGAACCCTCGCCTAAGTCCAAAGCCACTCAGCTGTTTGAGATCTGGGTGTCATTTTCGTTTTCTTGAGTCAGGGTGTAAATTGGACAAATCAACCATCTCCATTGTGTGTTGCTCATTCTTTCGGAGGTGAGTTAGTTACGTCTATAGTCTCAGCATTTTGAAAGTGGGCTGGAGTACGACGATTTTGTTGACCACTACGGCCGGTGTTAGATCTTCCTCGTCCGAGAGGCATGTTGGAACTGGATGTCGTGAAGAAGAACTAGTTACTACCTTAAACTAAAATATGTTTGGATAATTAGAATACTAACAAATTTCCACTTCTGGTCCGGTTAGATCTAAAATACACCACGAATATTAACTTTTGAGATATAATTTTTGGTATGTGTTGATTCTTGGATATTTTATCTTCGTCGTCCTGTACTTGGTTCAGTAATTCGAACTTCCCAGTTTGCGTAAAAAGGGCGAGTTTTGCAATTTCAACATCGAAAATTCCTTTGCTTCATTATTTGCTGAGGGGCGCCCACTTTGGTATGTGCTCTGTAACTTGCAGCACATGAACCTAAAAACCTTAGGTAATCAAATAAAAATGACGTAGTACTAAAGTCCAAAAAGTCTGTTCAAGGTCTGCATTTGTTCGTACCATATAAAGGATTTACTCCCTCGCTTATTGTGACACCCTCAAATTTCAAATCAACTGATTTCCATTCCCCTCAAGAGTCAAAATACTGTGAAATACTTTATTTTCGCTTGGAATCAATTTTAACTATTTTCGCTGAAGGAGTGATTCAGTGAAAATAAAATCCAACGAATATACTTTTTTCCTATATTTCACATTCAACTCGATAGAATGCATCCGAAGGTTGTCACCATTTTATTCGACAGCTTTCCACACCAGAACCACACCACAGACAACTAAAACATTTAAACCTTTGTTAGGAAATTCACATGCATTAAATTGCGTTTTTAAGTCGCGTACCGTAAATTGCGTTTTAGAGTCCCCCAAGTTTGTTCCAAAGACTACAGTCACACCAGAGATAACCAGAACATTGATTCGTTTAAAAAAACTTTCAGTGTGAAATTCATGTTTAAAAACGTTTTTGACCTTTGTCATCTATTCTCGCACCAGCTTGAATTACAGCACTGATACCGAATTCTGACGAATTGTTCCAGGGCCGTTAAACAGCAGTTTGGGTTTTTAAAAAAAATAAAATGGGACCAAGAAATCGTTGGTTTTTCGGCAGTTTTTAGCTCCGCTGTCGACTTTGTCAAGCGGAGCTTATCATATGAGTGATTGTCTGGCGCCGTCAGTGTCAATGTTTTACTTTTTTGACTTCTTCTTGATAACTACAAGCCTGAATGCTTTGATGCTTGGTATATATGTACCTTGGGTAGACCTCTCTCAGATTTGTTCATTTCATGATCATATCTTAAATTCTCTAATTTTGGTGAATATTTTTGTCATTTTTGGTAAAAAGTGATATTTTTGACTTGTTAAAAACCACAATCATTTATGGTGAAAAATGATATTTTTGAATTCTTGTTGAAAACCACAAGTCCAATTGCTTTGATATTACATATATAGGTACAACATGTGGACCTCTCTCAGATTTGTTCATTTCATGATCATATCTTCAATTCCCTAATTTTGGTAAATATTTTTGTCATTTTTGGTAAAAAGTGATATTTTTGACTTGTTAAAAACCACAATCATTTATGGTGAAAAATGATATTTTTGAATTCTTGTTGAAAACAGCAAGTCCCATTGCATTGATACTATGCATATTGTTCATTTTCTAATGATATCTTCTGGTCTTTAATTGAAATGTGCATCGCTAACAGCGGAGCTATCTCAGCCGAGAGGCTGCTTGTTTAAGGTGTTTAAATTTTTCCTGATGCCTAAAAGTTTAGCCGTAGTCATTGCGACTAGCGTGAATAGGTAGCTTCATTCAAACAATGAGCTGTTATCGCTGTAAACAATGTTAAATTATTCTTCAAATGCTCAGTTTACTTTTTGAAAACAACTAATTTTTATATTTAAAAACAAAATCCAAGCAAAAAGATCATACAACAACATGTATGAACAATAACTTTAATAAATATGATTTTACTTGGTAAAAATACTGTATTTTTTACATAAAAACAAAAGGGTTTCACAATGTAGAAAATGGAAAGTCTTTATTATCATGTTGTTGGTAATCGTTGAAAATGATACATCCACGTGAACCTGCTCATATGAGATCGAAGGAGTCTGTTTTCAACAGCTGTATACATCTAACTGCGCCTTCGCTAAGTTTCATTGGTGGACCACAAGCTCTGTTCCTTCTTTGCACATTATCATGTTCACACAATCGCAGACATTATTTGTAAGGGGGTGCCCTTTGAAATGGCACATTTTCTCGATGTTTTAGCAAGTATATAGCTTGTTAGCATAATTTTCCTTGAGTTCACTCATCGATTTCCCACATGCATTTCACGTTCTTTGCTGCTAACTTTTGTTGCACTCTTATATGTTGTTGTTTTTGTCTTTCTAAACATCGAGTTTATTTTTGATTGACATTCAACGAGATCGTTTGAATTTTGAATTTTATGATGGTTCGAATTTATCCACTTTTACAGTGATCAATATTGCGTTAGAGTTGAGTTACTAGTAATTACAAGCCTGATTAACATTTTTCTTGCGATGTTTCTGGTCCGGTATTAAATATAAGTGCTTTGGGAAATAGCATAATTATATTGCGCGAGTGAAAGAGTCTGATGAAACTATGTCACAACACGATTTATTTATTTCAAATGCGCGTGGTCGGCGCCTATGATTGCGTTTATTTTGTTTTTTTATTTTCGAAATTTTGAATTTTATGATGGTTCGAATTTATCCACTTTTACAGTGATCAATATTGCGTTAGAGTTGAGTTACTAGTAATTACAAGCCTGATTAACATTTTTCTTGCGATGTTTCTGGTCCGGTATTAAATATAAGTGCTTTGGGAAATAGCATAATTATATTGCGCGAGTGAAAGAGTCTGATGAAACTATGTCACAACACGATTTATTTATTTCAAATGCGCGTGGTCGGCGCCTATGATTGCGTTTATTTTGTTTTTTTATTTTCGAAATGTATCACTGGCTGTGTTTGTTTTATGTTTTCCTCAATAATTAACTGTTTTTTGTCCAGCTGCTGCCAATCCAATAATTCGTCGCCGCATATACTTTGACAAGCGATTAATTATACTAATATTATATTAATATTACTAGTATACTAGTAGTTTAAGTCCAACTTATTTGTAGAAATTCAGCTATGCGATGATTATACGTGAAGTTTTGTTTTGCGCACCCAGACACGAGCAAAAGTTAACCCGATAGATTTTCTAAACTACAGCATTCGTATTACTTATGCAAATAGAGTGCGAGTCATAGTCGAACTCCGCACAGTTCGATGCGCGTTACTTATCATCACTGCACATATTCGAACAAAGTTATGCGAAAGTCACTTTGTTAATTTAATCACTTTAATAAGACGTTTCACGCCATGACTCCAAATAAAATGTGCAGTTAATTAGATTAAAGTAATTAGATGCCAAAACATTAGGTTGTACAATAAATAAATAACTTTATAAACTCACTAAAACCTTTGTGTTCTATTGCTGTTAGATGCAGAAAATCGAATCCGTTCAAGCCAGGAATAGTAATGAAATATTCACCGGAATACAAGATGAACGGAATGTTAAGAAACCCCTTTCAGTGAAATTAGTTTTCAATGTTTCTTTCCCAACTATGTAAGTTAATAGAACGTTTTTTCTTCCAAGTTTTAGTGTATCCCGTGCGCCATTTCACTACGATAACATTACCTTGCAAAACATAGTCCGCTATAAAATGGTTCGTATTTACGCTTTTACTGAAGTCTGACATTAATAAATAGTTCGGATCTCATACGTTTTTTTTCCACTTTTTGTAGTACATTTTTAGATGTGACAACTACAGAAAAATGGCCGTGGGTAGTGAGGTGATTGACCACAAAATTGAAGGCTGCCTATGGCAGAGGCACTATTGTGCAAAGCGCAAAGGTCTCTGGGAAGAAAATTGGGTCATAGTGTGAGTTGCGTTCACAAATAACAAAGTGTCAAATTATTTTGAGCATCGTTCGGAATAAATTTAGTCAAAATCACACACAGAAACACACACACAACACACAAATACTAGCTATTACTCAATACATATCACGATTGATTGACCAGTTATATAATATATAGCTGCTCGAACTACGTACACAAGGACGTAAATATGTAAATATAGGTCACAGTTCGACTTGAGTAGCAAACGTTACAATGTGTCAAGTGATTTGAAGGCGTCTTTGTCCCCCTTTATTACTAATAAAAACATAAGTTTATACATACAATGTATGATCATCGTTACTCCAGTGGTCGGTTGGCAAGCGGACGATGTTTCCGAAGCCAGCCATAGCAGGAGTGAACAAAGGCGAGCGAGCAAGCGAACAAAAGCGAGCGAGCAAGCGAACAAAGGCGAGTGAGTGAGTTGAAAAGAAGCGGTCGCAAGCAGCAGTAAGCGGTCGGAAATTAAGTGATAAGCGGTTGGAAAAAAGCGATAAAAGTGGGAGGTTGGGCGGAATGAGTAGCAATCCATGTACCAATGGCCGCCAACATACATGCTCAGTTTGTCACGCACCCGATCATGGTGCCCACACCCACCAGCAACAACCCTCTAACTCAACTCAACTCAAGAACAGTATGTTGATTTTTTATGAAATTAGTGTTAGGTAAAAAACCTAATTTGCATAATGATTAGTTAATTTTGGGCTTTTCCACTGATGTCTCGGGTACTAATCATCACATTTCAATGAAACTTACACAGATACATAGGACAACGCACAAAGTATGTAAAACATTAATTACCTAATTTGCATATATTATATTATACTTTATTTCAGACTCAAAGGTCCATAGAGAAATTACAACAGAAATAACATTATTTATAAAGAAGGCATCTATAATTGCGCCAAAAACTAGACCTTAGGAATAAATCACTATTTATACAACTATCAATTATACTATTGTCACTCTGAAACAATCGCTGTTTAAAATTGTACAATGATTTTTACCTTGCCCGTACCATCAAAGATGGAAGGGAAAGGTATATTAAGGGAAAAATTTTGTCCAGCGTTGTCATCGTCGTCGTTAATAATTGTTATTGTGTGCATAATAACTTTACTAATTCTATTCCAAACTTTATCAAACTTGGTCACCTTATTCATCAGTATAAAGTCTTCCCTGAGTTTGAACAACAGATGTCCTGTATGAAAATATCATGCAAAAATTGAGAGAATCTGATAAAATATTTTGACTGTTTCTACTTGACTGATCACTGGTGATACACATCAAAGGTCACTGATCTCAGTGGAAATATGCATTGTTGTATGTGTTCAATGAAGCAAATGATTCATCTTGTAATAATATCCTTGGTAATGTATCTCAGAATCCCATACTGGGTTTCAAAACCAACTCATGGAGAGAATGCACAGTCTGATACACATTTGCAAACCTACCAATAAAATCTTTACAGAAAACAAGATGTCAGAAAATCAATATAAGCACTGCTATGAACTGGGTGCCTAACTTTGATCAAGATCTGAAGCTAATAGAAAATCTGTTTAGTCAAAAGTTATCAAATCAAAAACAATACATAAAAAATACATTAAAAGCAAAACATTTCATCCACATTTTAAAAAGAAAATTATTCTAAAATATATGTATTCTGTATTTGACAAACAGTTCATTCAACAAATGAAAACTCACAGGAATGTGTTTCAGCTATTAGAACAGAATGATAGACTTTTTATAATACTAGTTTAAAAACGCACTTCAGAGATTGCAGTGTTTGAAGATGTAGTTTCTCAGGAGGCAACAGTACTGTTGACTTCTCCCTCCACTGGACACCAACTATTTAAGCTGATTTACATACAAAGCAGAGCTTGCAACATGATAGCTATTCATAAAGGGTGTTTTTTTTACTTTTCATATAATACAGTAGTCACACAATGAGGCAGTTCATATTTGTCTCAGTGAATCATTCATTTTTGACAGACACCTGTACAAAATACTTGGACTAAAGCCAGCTAAATTTTTCTGTTATCTTGCATGTTTTATGAATCTATTCACATCTAAATGCAGCACTTTTTTTTGCAATGAGACATTTGTTTTTATTCTAAAATATCTCAATTACTTTCAATAAAGCTGGAAATTATGTTCCTTAAAATAATTAAACAAATAAGGCACCAATGTTTTTGTAAGATATTTACATCTTTTAAGGACATTCGGTAGACTGATTCCCCACTGTTGGTTCAACCCTAAAACTTGTTTGTATTCAAAATTAATTATGACAATGCATATTTATATTGAAACAAACTATGATAAAGGGAATTATATTATATTACAAAGGGCAAGGTCACCAGAGTTCAACTATGTTCTATGAAGTGTTGAAAAATTGAAAATATTTCTTCTGACACAATTACCACTTGCACTACTCAACCTATCTAATTTAAAAATCAACCGAAGTGCATTGTTGTACGCTACATGCAGAGCACGCATCTGCTTAACAGTATAATTGCTCCATACATTTAAGCAATAGTTACTACAACAATGTATATAAAAATGAGCGAAAAAGAGTACATTTCACATGTTCCGAACACTTCCCAAAGTTCCTCAAAAGAAGATTTGCCCTCGCATAAATTGACCTCAGTTGTCTACGCATGTCTCTAGCATCATCTAAATTTTCGGCTTTTACACTGGCATGTACTAATTGTTCCATTTCAATGAAACTTGCACAGACCTGCTCAGTTTTGAGTTAACTTTGCATAATAATTAATAATTTTTGGGTTCTAATCACACTTCAATAAAACATAGATGGTCTTGGTGTATATGTACTCTAACACAATGTGACGATCTAATTAGTTTTAGATTTAAATACATTTATAATAATTACCTGATTTGCATAATAATTTTCTTTTCAGCTTTCCACTAATTTAGTTAGAATTAATCATCACATTATAATGAAACTTCATACAGGTACGCCCTGAAACAATATACAGACCTAAGTCTATGTATAATAATTGCATAATTTGTGTAATAATTCATTTGGTTCATTGAGGTGATCAGGTGATCCCTCGACATGATTAGTTTAATGTTTAATAAACATGCATATTGATTATCTATTATTAGCCCATTTCTGATATCTAAAAAAATCAGATTTAAATTTAATTCATCACAGTGGAATTAATTAGACTAAAAACCATGGATGAAAAATCATATGTGTTATCTGTATGTATTATAAATTTTGATAATGTGAATCACATGGTTTTCATGTTTTTTTCCAAATAGACAAATATTAGTTGCCAAGCTTCTTGTTTGAAGAGCAAATCTTAAATTTTGAATTAATTTTAATGTGTCTCCAGCATTCTCAGCACACAGGTGTTCTTTCTAAGCTTTCTTTGATTGGTATTTTATGTAAAAATACCTATTTTCTGATTTATATTTGCAATTTTGAATTGTGTTTACTTGTAAGACAGATTTTTTTATGTGTATATGGCTTTGGCATTCTACTCTCTTTTTGCTAGTTTCAGTGAAGCTACATATACCATTCAACTCGATGTTCATATACCAGCACTCTTTTATATATTTTTAGATCTTAAATAAAAATGCATGTGTGTACATCAACCATGAAATTTAAATCACCTTTAAATTGTCTTTTATTAGGTGTCTCAGCGTTGTCATGGACTGAAGACCCTATAAATACAGTAGCAGTAGACAATACAGCTGTTACACTGAGATGTGCATTTGATGGTTCTCAGCCTAATGCATATCCACAGTGGCACCAAATACGTCATCCACAATCACAACCGAGGATCGTATCGCGTGGTGCTAATATTAACACTGATGAATGTAGTACTTCTAAGTGTAGTCTAAGTGGTAATCATGATAATGGTGAATTCTATCTGACAATAAACCCTGTGAATGTGAACGCAGATGAAGGGTCATGGGAATGTGTAGCATTCGGTGTGATTCCTGCTGCCAAGTCAGCTACACTGACTGTATTAGGTATGATATTTTAGTTAACTTTTACAAATTTAGTAAACAGGAATTTCCTTCCTTCTGTAGTAATTGCACCAAATCTGATCTCCATTTTGTAAAGTTCGAAAACAGGAACTATGATTTTAGGTTTTATTTGTCCTGCCAACTATTCATGCATTAAATTTAATGCCTGCAAAACCATACCATATTATTGATATTATGAGCAATATCATACAGTTGGTAAAACTATTTGTTAACTCTGCTGTTGACTTTGTCAAGAGAAGCTTATGAGTGATGTGATTGTCCATGTCAACTTTCTATTTTTTCGACTTCTTCTTGAAAACTACCTTGTAGTAGAGGTAGACCTCTCCTAGATTTGTTCATTTCATGATGACATCTTTAATTCTCTAATTTTGATGAATATTTTTCTTGTTTGTTTTTTTAAATGGTATCTTGGACATGCGTTTTCAGTTTTTATTACAATTTGGCACACACTTTATACATTTTAGGATAAATGTCCATGACAATTTGTTTCAAAATCAGATCAAGGATGGCTGATTGACAGCCATCTGAATTTTTTGCCTTACTACTATATTTCCAAGATTCGTATTTGGCACATACATCATACACGTAATCAGATCAAAGATGCCCGAATAACAGCTGTTTTTATTTTTGGCCATATTACTAATATCTCTGTCACCCATGTATCATTTTCATTGATATTTAGTATGTCATAAATGGATACATGTACATCTCAATTCAATTTGCAATTTGATCAAATATGGCTGACTGGCGGCCATCTTGTTTGTTTAAAATGTGACATAAAACTTGGACATGCTTTCACTTGTGATCTGTTTTTCTTTGCTATCTCTTAAACCGGAAGTGTCGCCACGCAACACGTGTTTGAATTTGAATAAATATTCTGTTGTATACGCCACTTGGGACTCAAGTTTCAAGGACACACTTGTGACAACCCCTCCACTTTAAGGTAGCGAGACTATTATTTGTGTTGAAAATTACGATTTTCACATTTATTTATTAATTGATGAAATGCACTGTAAACTTTCATCTAATAAAGTCAACGTAACCTAGAATGTCATGTAAGTTGGTTAAAATGTAGATTTTTTGAAGGGAAGCAAGGCAGCTTCAGTAGGTTTAATTTGTGTGCCTATAAGTTTCAAAGATTAATTCAAGACAAAGCAATGTTATGATGTGTTATCAGTAGCTACCTAACACACAATAGTTGCGTTCACGCACAGCTCCTTAGCACGGGCTAAGAGGTCAAATTCCTTAGGACGTGCTAAGAAAATGTGCGTGAACGCTTAGCACGGGCTAAGGAATGCTAAGTACGGGTTAAATCTGATCCGAATTTAAGACGCGGTCTAGACCTTAGCACGGGCTAACGAAGTATGCGCGAACGCTTAGCCCAGGGCTAAGCGCCCTCTGCGGCGACCTTTGGGTGTGAAAATTGTCCCATGTTCGTATAACGACACTATTCCACCAGTCATTACTCCGCGCTCACTTCCACACTAATCGGGTCACTGTAGTAGAGCGTACAGCAGCTCCAATCGTAGACAAAATAAATTTGGTTCGCTGTCTACAACATGCATTAATAAAACGCTGTATTCTGTTACGCTCGTTGTATACTGTTTATGTGCATCCAAATAAGTGGTCCGTCTTCTCTCGCGTTCCTGTGCACGTCGCTTCAAAATTAGAACGAAACATGACAGCAGCAGAAATAGAACCTCGCGCGTGTCATCCATTTTTCGTTCGTAAATAGCGGCTTACCAAAGGTCACCGACTAATGGCAGCCCTTAGCCCGTGCTAACGACTGGCCCTCCCTGTGCGTGGACGCAATTGGGTCTAGCCAAAATGCAAATATGCTAGATAAGCCTAAAACAGCTTAAATCTTAGCCCGTACTTCGTGTAACGTGAACACAACTATCGAGTGTTTCCAAACATTTGCGTGGTTTGTCTCCGCCCCTGTTTATTTCACAGATTTGCATTTGCATATGAATGTGTCAGACACAAGGTCACACAGCCACTGAAAAAAATCATTGATTTTGGTGTTTTCATCTGTCGATTTTATCGAATTATAGCTATCCCATTCTTTTATTTTTTGGTTTCCAATAGCCTTACACATTTGGATGCCCCTGTACATGTTAAAACAGACCTTGAAAGGAAAACAATTCGCTTGTGCAGATAAACAAGCTTGAAAATCTTTGCTGTGACTTCATCAACGTTTTCTAGGAGTTTATGTTTTTCAAAATACAAGGTCTTTAACAAAAAATAACGTATACTTATCATCGTCGGATTAACACCAAATTTTCACAGCTGTAAGGTGACAGTGAGAGGAACATGAATGTGTCCAGACAAACTTTTTCATGGATTATTAATAGAAACTGGAAGACATAAAAACATTGACATTTCAAAAAGAAAATGTCAGTTTTGTCAATTAAACGAAATAGAAAATGAAGAGCACTTCCTTCTTAAATGCGGTTTCTATAAAAAAGTAAGAAATGAGCTTCTCAAAAATTTGATGTTACCTCCAAAACTTCCTGACAAAGAAAAAATAGTTGCAATACTAAACAATGGTAGTAAAAAATTAGCTCCTATAATTGCTAAGTACATAGATGATTGTTTTAAAATCAGGGAGAACAACCAAAAAAAGTACTACCAGCTGCCTCAAAATGAATAAAAACATTTACTTTCATTTATTATATTTTATTAATACCTTTATTTTATACTCTTTTAATCTCATTTAATTTTGTTTTTCATTGCTATACCTTTATTGTATTCTTCAATCAAAGTCCCATAGAGGATACGATAACAATAAAGATGATTATTATTACCAATGTGTTGTGGTTTGAGTTGGGGTCAATGCGACTAAAACAGAAATTAAAATTCAGGACACTACTTTTCAAAACGCATTGCTTGAATAAAACTAACCAGACACATTCAATTACCGGTCCCCAGACTATTGAACAACTAGGAAAAGTGAAAACAAAACTTATTATCACCAGCATAAATGCGTAATTATTTTTTTTACAAAAAAAGTAATTTTTAACTTTTGATTAAGTAACTCACCGTAGAATGCAGATATGGGCATGGCAAACACACCTTTGGAAAGCGTGAAGTCTGGCGATTCCAAAAATATATACTTTTCTGGGTCTATTTGTAGTCATTTGGTCACAATTAGAAGATGAAAACAAGTATGCAAATAATTGTCCAGCTACCTTAATATGACGAGCACAAAGAGAACTTTCAAAAATTTAATGGCGACTGTGTCATTTTCAATGACTTGTTGTTTTCTACCTCAACCATGGACAACTCCGAAAGGTACTTTAAAGTGCTTTACTGTTGCATTTACCCTGACTAGAAAAAGATCTCTCCTAATTTGAATAACAAATAATGTCATATTTCTCAATTTATCAGATCAGGACCCAGTATGTTCTACCAATGATGGCAACAATAAAGTAATTGATGGGACTACAGTTACACTGACTTGCAATTTAAACAAAGCAGCGCCCCCTGGTGAACTAGTATGGATGATAAATGGTGTTGACACCAATGTGAAGGGTAATACACCACTAGAATGGAGTAAACTGGTAACCAGATCTAATAAAAATGACAGATATAGTTGTAAATACAGCCACGATACACTGACGCAGTCACCAACATGTGACAATGATATTGTATTTGATGTGCAATGTAAGTATACAATGCAATAGAATAGAATAGTGCTTTATTGACACCGTAAAGAAAATATAGTAGTGTATTAAGTAAAAATTATATAATAACAAGCCATGCATGGCACAGTCCCCGTTAGTTATTGAATTTAAGATATATAGTTTTGTTTATAGTAATATAGCTGGAATATAACCATGTAGGAATTTGATTATGATGATTGTTTAACATTAAAATGATTGACATTTGTATCTGATCGGCAAACGAGTACTTGTCCATATTGAGAGATATTGCTCTGGAAAAGCATTAATTAAAACAAAATCAGCCATTTTGAGTACATGTCTATAACATGATGTACAATGAATATATAAAATTTGAACAAATTCAGTCAACGCATGTCAGTGATATGGCTCTAGAAGCTCATTCATTAAAACAAAATGGCCGCAAGTCGGCCATTTTGAATCTTATCTGAAAAACAAAATGATGTGCATCAAGGTCCTATAATGTCCAATGTATATACCTAGTTTGAACAAAATCCATCTGCAAACAGCCGAGAATTGCTTATGTGCGAAGCACATAATGGGAGTCTTTGCAGTTAGTGTGTCTGTATGTATGTGTGTGTGTGTGTATGTGTGTCTGACTGTTCCACTGCTATCTCAAGAACCATACATCGGTTTTTGATAAAACTTGGCGCATAGATGCTTTGGGCCAATGGGCAGATTTGATTAGGTTTTGGTAAAAATGCATGCTCATTAATTACCTAATTTGCATGATAATTAGCTAATTTTTAGCTGACTTTCCACTAATATCTAAAGAACCACTCATTGGATTTTGATGAAACTTGGTACATAGATGCTCTGAACTAATGGTAGGTTTTGATAAGTTTTTGGTGAAAATCCGTGCATACTAATTTCCTAATTTGCATAATAATCAATTTTCGGTTTTTCCACTGACATCTCAAATACTAATCATCACATTTCAATGAAACTTGGTACATAGATGTCATAGGACACTGCACATACCTGATTAGTTTTAGGGTAAATAATTGTGCGTATTAATTACCTAATTTGCATAATTAATTTTTAGCTTTTCTACTGATATCTAAAGTACTAATCATCACATTTCAATGATTCTGGAACTATGCAGAGACCCAATTAGTTTTCGGTAAATATTTATGCATATTAATCACCCAATTTACATAATTAACCAACTTTCACCCTGATATCTCAAGTACTAATCATCACATTTCAATGAATTTGTGTACATGGATGGTGTTGGACAATAGACAGACCTGGATAATTTTGGGTTAAACTCTGTACATATTAATTACCTAATTTGCATAATTAACCATTTTTAAGCTTTCACACTGATATCTAAAGTACTATACAAAGATGCTCTAGGACAATGTACAAACCTAATTAGTTTGGGGTAAAAATCTGTTCATATTAATTCCCTAATTAGCATAGTAATTCATAATTTGTTGGTTCTAATCACATTTCAATAAAACTTAGTACATAGGTTTTCTGTTACATTGCGCAGACCTCATTAGTTTTACACTCAAATCTGTTCATATTAATTTTCTGATTTGCATAATTAGTTTTAGCTTTTCCATCAATATCTCAAGTACAGGTAATTTCGAATTATATTTAATGTGTCTCCAATACTCACAGCACTTGGGAGTTCTTTCTAAGCTTTCTTTGATTTTGATGATTTTTCAGTACAAAAATGGCCGCCATTCGGCCATCTTGAATCAGATCGTGAAACAAATTGATGTGCATATGTATAATACCATGTATGATGTATGTGTGAAGTTCAAATGTGATTGGTTCAGGAATTTCTAAGATGCAGGTCTGGACGCACGGACGGTCAAAACATATGTCCTCGTTTTCGGACTGCGTCTGAACAAGGACTAAAAAAATATCAATATTAGACTATGCTACTAGTATTTTGATTGTGAAATTAGTCCTTTCACACATACTTTGATAAAAGTTTTGTCATTGTTAGTCAGTGTTTTTTTTTTTTACATTGAAACAAATAGTTAGAGCACATATAATTGTCTTATCTCTTGATTGCATTATATAGTCAAATTTTTCTCTTTTGTTTTTGTTTCTGAAGTCGTAGTTGATTAACTCTATGGCATAGTACAAAGTGTTTCTATTTTGTGTATAAATTACAATCAATTAGGTGGTATATTTCATCTTTTATTTGGTTACAATGTGTGCATAGTATCTCATCCATTTGGTGGTTCTAATTTAATGTAATGTTGCATCTATCGTTTTCATTATAGTCTTGGGTCTTGTATAGCGACCTGTTTCTATTTCTAATTTGTGATTACTTATTCTAAATTTGGCTAATTCTCTTATATGATCTTGACTATTTATAAGTGTAAATGTATTGTTCCATTTGAGATTTTCTTTGTATGTGTGATAAGTCCGTAACTTTACATGGTCTCTCATATTATCTTTCTTTCACAATGCACTGTAGTATTCTATTATTTTGATATGATCTTATATAGAATAGCCAATGTGATGGTTAATTACATATGTAGCTCTGCTGTCATTGAAGATGTGAATTTACATGTTTACGATGCCTGTGTCTGTGATGTAAATTTCATTGTGGTAGCAGGAGACATTGTGTGTCAATCGATATCAAAATAGATTTTAACATTTGAGGTAACATAAGTTTTTAATGTTCTCTAAACACATCTAGTCACATACAGAATCTACACTTTACCAATTCCTCCCCATCTGCAAAGCAATGAAGCCATATCTGATGTTTCTGCTGCCAGAGAGAATACTAGTCAACAGTGATGTTTTCAGTGCTATGTTTTATGCACTCTCCTCGCCAGATTGGGGCAACATTCAGTAATTGCTACCATACATGTGTATGTTATTTCAGTGAAGTCTAAGCATAAAGTTTAGCTATCTTTAAGCTAGTTTAGCTTGCTTTCAAAACCATCATATTCCTAAAGTAAGCTGCATAATCTTCCTAAATATGTCTAGTATTAGTAGCATATACTATGAAGAATAATTAAGCAGCAATTATTGATTGAAATACCAGGTTACTCTTTTTAAAACTAAGAACCAGCATACAGCATGTCAATTTACATTCTGTTGGAATTGATTTCAGTAATTAGCAATTTTTGAAAGGTAAATTTAATATAGAAATATTTACCGCCTTTTCACATTTTCACTGTTGAAGTGTGATTTATGCACGGTTACCATGGTCTTCACATTCACAACTTAATTACAATGGTAGATTTCCATGTGTTTTATGATTAGACAGTAAAATTGGAATATGTTGTAAGAGATGGGTGCTTATCCTAATGTGAACATGAAAATAAAAATGTCCCAAAAGTAGGGGTGGGTAATTAGTACATTGGACGAGAAGGGTACCATATTTGCTCAATTGGTGCTGCATTTTTTCTACAATCATAATTCTGAGTCTAATTCATTACCATATACATTGCGCATGTATGTAAAGAATACTGTTTATAGCCCCTACATCCTTTATCATGTGAGTGTTTCACCTGGACCATGCAGTCGAGACATTCCTCAGGCTGTTAATACTATATGTAATATTTAACCAGTGGCAGATACCTTCACCCACCTTAACCTGTGTTGTACAACTAAGGACTTCATCTAGCCCCTCCCCTATTTCAGAGTGTGGTGGCCATTTTCATGTTCACTCCTTCAATTTGGGCTCTTGTAGTAAATATCTGATCTTGTACGTTTGTGGTACTGTGTGACTTGGGTATCTTACGGCAGTCTGTTTATTTCATAGATAGTCTTTACTGCTTCTTATTCAATTTTATGTTGCTGTAAGTTGTTTTTTCCACTTCTACATCTGGTGTGCATTTACAAAATTATGTATTGTTCTTTGTTACACAGATCCTCCTGAGTCTTTATCAATAACCCAAAGCAACAACGGTAAAGTTATTGAAGACAATACATTGACAGCAGCCTGTACAGCTGATAGTAATCCTGCATCTACATATACATGGAAATCACCAACAGATGATGAGATAACGACATCATCACAATTAACAATTAATAATATTCAGAGAGATAAATCTGGAGTATATACATGTATTGCTAAGAGTGCATTACATGATGGAGACAGAAGTGCATCAACTACAATTAGTATAGATGTACAATGTAAGTATATCACAATTAATAATATTCAGAGAGATAAATCTGGAGTATTTACATGTATTGCTACGAGTGCATTACATGATGGAGACAGAAGTGCATCAACTACAATTAGTATAAATGTACAATGTAAGTATATCACAATTAATAATTTTCAGAGAGATAAATCTGGAGTATATACATGTATTGCTAAGAGTACATTACATGATGGAGACAGAAGTGTATCAACTACAATTAGTATAGATGTACAATGTAAGTATATCACAATTAATAATATTCAGAGAGATCAATCTGGAGTATATACATGTATTGCTAAGAGTGCATTACATGATGGAGACAGAAGTGCATCAACTACAATTAGTATAGATGTACAATGTAAGTATATCACAATTAATAATTTTCAGAGATAAATCTGGAGTATATACATGTATTGCTAAGAGTGCATTACATGATGGAGACAGAAGTGAGCAACTACAATTAGTATAGATGTACAATGTAAGTATACCACAATTAATAATATTAAGATAGATAAATCTGGAGTATATACATGTATTGCTAAGAGTGCATTACATGATGGAGACAGAAGTGCATCAAATACAATTAGTATGGATGTACAATGTAAGTATATCACAATTAATAATATTCAGAGAGATAAATCTGGAGTATATACATGTATTGCTAAGAGTGCATTACATGATGGAGATAGAAGTGCATCAACTACAATTAGTATAGATGTACGATGTAAGTATATCACAGTTAATAATATTCAGAGATAAATCTGGAGTATATACATGTATTGCCAAGAGTGCATTACATGATGGAGATAGAAGTACATCAACTACAATTAGTATAGATGTACAATGTAAGTATATAACTATTAATTAATATACAGAAAGATAAATCTGGAGTATATACAATATGTATTGCTAATAGTGCATTACATGATGAAGACAGAAGTGCATTAACTACAATTCACTACGTTCAAATACCCACCATAGACTCCGGTCAGTTAAAATGACTATTTTGAACTGTAGGCATTAATCAGCGTTCTGCCAATGACGGAGAGATAGAATCTAGGTCAGGGGAAGCCCCATGACCCCAAGATTCTTTTCCATTCTGTCATGAACCACGTGACCGAGCCCATATGGCGGCGCCATCAGGGCTGGATATCCACTCTGCTTTTTCTCCGCATCCAGTGGAGATCAAGTCTAGCGTCTCTGCCTGGATCGCCTGCTTTTTTCCTGTCCGGGTTTCTGCTTGGGTTGTTGCCGCTATGCGGCATCCAACATTGTAGCTGGTAGGATAAGTTTTCCTTGTCATTTTCACCGTCGTGTCGTTTTCCCCTTTGTGTGTAGGATTTTTCACAACAAAGAAATAAAACCCGGGCGTCGTAGCTTAATCACTTGTTGGTTTCGTTACGTCTCTTTTTCCTACTGTAATTTGCTTCCCTTATGCATGTCGTCTTCATCTTATGCTTGATCTATGTATTTAGAAATGAATAGATGTAATGGCAGCAGCAGGGCTCGCTGCTGTTTTTTTGGTTATATTCAGAATTTACCAGAATAGAACCCGCATCCGAAATACTTTTGCCCTAGCTGCGTGCGGGGTTCGGGGTTTTTGCCTTGAAGGCGTGTGTCTTTCACTGAAGTTCTGAGGCCTGAGATTTTTTTTCAGAGCCATCAAAATCACTGAGACTGACCGCGTCGCTCATATTTTCACAGCAAGGTCGCGCGTCCAGTAAAAAAATCGGTTAAAGTGAGTTGCGTGTTTGGCATGAGTGGAAAGTCCTCACGTTCGGCTACCGGTGCTTTGTGTACCAAGACGTCGAGTAGGAGGCCCGATGGTGGAGGAACCTATATTTTTTCCCGGTCTCCCCCCGCCGATCGGAGGGCATCCTCACAGTCTGTTTTTTCAGGCGGTGGTTTACTCGATTTTACTGGCTACAGCGAGGCTGTGCCCCTGGAGGCTTTCCTCCTATGGGGCATGTTGCAGGTCCCTTTGTGGACCCTTCCTCGCACGGCGTAGGGTTCACCTCCGAATTTAGGGCTTTAGTCAAAGGACTGTCGGGGCAATTGCATCCCTGGCAGGCCGGGTAGATCAGACGCAGTCGGAGCGAGCTGTCTCCACTGCAGCCCCCCGGTGAGCAAGCAGGAAGAGACATAAAAGCATCGTTTGCATTCAAACACGTCTCTTCCGGGGAACCCACCGTTCCCAGCCGCGGCTCTCCCGCTGATTTGGGTGAGGCCTAGGCTCAGGCTAGTTGCACCGGGTCTCATCTGGGGCCTCAGGCACTGAATGCCAAATGGGATGCTGGCAGCCAAGCCTCCGATTTCGGGGCAGGGCTTTCGGTCAGGACACAAGTTGCACCTCCCCCCTACTTTCAGCCTACCAGGGTTCGACACGCGAAAATGGTACAACAGTAATGAATTTACCCTTGTGTCCGGACTCCGCCGTGGGTTTTGACTCCCTTCTTACCTACCCACGGGCGCCCCCAGACGGAACCGACCCTGTCATGAGACGCACAGTCGAACACGCTCTCTCTCTCCCATATTTAAGTGGAAAGGGGACAGTTCGCTCGCGTTGGATACAGCCGGTACCTTGGGCGGTCCCTGCACATAGGTGATAAGTCAGTCCCGGCATTTTTGTGGACAGATTTCTTTACCATCAGCGCCCCCTGGAAGCTCCCAGGTCCCGCTTTGCAGCCTATGCCCTCATGCAGAACTGTTTCGGTCTTTACTTCGAAAGCTTACTACCCCAGGTATTGGGTTGGGATCGAGCTTTCTCAGGCACACCGAACCCTGTCACCGCAGCAGCCATTTAGCTTCTTGCTCCGGGGACAGCACTGGCAAGGTAAGACACCACCCTTTAACTAAGGTGTTGAGTGATTATTGTAGAGTGTTTCATCCCGGACTGGGAAAAGACTAATTGAACGTAGTGAATTTAGGCAGAGGGTTCTCCGAACCCGCCTATTCACATAGTTCATACCCACCATAGATTCCGCCCCCCCTCCAACCACCCCACTCTTTCCGTAGCGTTGGTCTAAGTCCTTGATGCGGAGAGAAAAGAACCAGAGTGGATATCCAGCCCTAATGGCACCGCCATATGGGCTCGGTCACGTGGTTCGTGACGGAAGGGAAAAGAACCTTGGGGACATGGGGCTTCTCCTGACCTAGATTATATCTCTCCATCATTGACAGAATTCCTGATTTGCATAATTAGTTTTCAGCTTTTCAATCAATATTTCAAGTAGAGTACAAGTAATTAAGAATTATGTTTTAATGTGTCTCCAATACTCTCAGCGCACAGGAGTTTTTTCTAAGCTTTCTTTGATTTTTGTTTGCTTTATTTATTAATACTTAAATTGAAATTTTGAAAAAAGTGGTCAGAAATGTTATTGTATATTATATCTTCAAACTGTAAAAATTGCATTCCATTATAAAGAGCCATCACTGAAATACCGGGTCACAAAGTTGAAGATCAGTGAAAACACTTTGCAGTTACTGTTTATAAATCTTGGCCAGGCACATTGCCGCATGTGGTCTAAAGATAGCTCAGTTGTCAGGCTAGTGGATCAATAGGTCGTACCATTACAAATCTCAGTGGAAACTAGAGGGGGGTCAGGACTACATTTTGATGGGAATTATAGTGGTGATACTGAAACAACGCCAGGTCCTGGTAATATCCAATAACCTGAATTAACAAAGAAGTCAAGTTGTTATTAAAGGTACATCAAGGTTTACTCAGATTTATTTATCCAGTTTCTTGAGCATGTATACATGTATGAGACATAGTTTGGTTGCACTTGTGTACTCTGAGATTTTGGACATTGGTCAATAAAAGTTTTTAATTATCAGTACAATACTAGATTAAGGGAAATCACTTTATGATGAGTTGTACCCACATAGAGTACATGTACATATTAATTCATCTGTTCCATGTATTATTTTAACATGAGTATTTTATAATTAAATAACGGGGACTGTGTCATTCATGTCTTGTTCACTCTCAATTACTAACTATGCTTTTGGTCCATAATGCTTTATTTTTGGCATGAATAAAATTTCCCCTAAGTCCAACTTGGGCTATGTCATCGACAATGACTTGTATTTAATTAATTTTCAATAAGAAACCTATCATTTATTATTTCTGTTTGTCCTATTTACAGATGCTCCTGAAATAACTATTCCTTCATTAAAGCATGTGACAGAAGGTGAAACACTATCCATAGACTGTGCAGTAGATTCCAATCCAGTCACTTCTAGTATAACATGGTGGAAAGGTAATACAGAGATATCTTCTAGTTATCAACTGAGAATATACAACATAGATAAAGATGAGAGTGGTAGTTATATCTGCAAGGCTACTAACCAATTATTTACTGGTACACAAACTGAGACAAGAACAACTACAGTGGAAGTACACTACAGTGTTAGTGAATAGCATTTTCTACAGTTTCTGGGTTGTACTCTATCTGACCACAAAAAATATGGAATCTTATCCATATTGGGAATATGCGATTATTATAACCTAGTTTTCAATGACTCTGGCATTTTGATATTTCTTGACAATGACAGATTACTGTACCTGTGTACCTCTTGTGTAGCAGAATGGCATTATACACTTCTCAAAACTTATATTTTATATCTCTTGATTTACAACATTATCATTTACTCTCCATACTCTTGCTATCGCAGCTTCAACTTTCCACCAGGATTAAAATATTTTAGTATAAAGATCTAGAGCTTGTTTTTCTTTGCATTAATCTGCCTATTGCTATTCATTTTAATTTTCTCTAGTACTGTATACATGTTCTCATATCTAGCTAAAATATTATCTTGTCATATAATCGTTTAAATGCAAAGTAGAGTTATTTAAATTGTATTCCCTTTCTCACAATTAAGTTTGCTGAGATATATCTCACTACATGTGTAACTTTGACTACTGTAAATGTGTTGTAATTGTTGACACTGAAATATTGGACTAGCAGAATTATTAGTACATTGAGTCATCATTAGCGCACATTCAAAAGTAATTGTATTTATAAATCTACTGCATGTTGATCACAATTTTAACATATTTTAAAATTTGTTGTTTTGATGCACAGATCCTCATTATCAATAAGCCAAAACAACAATGGTAAAGTTATTGAAGGCAATACATTGACAGCAACTTGTACAGCTGATAGTAATCCAGCATCTACATATACACGGAAATCACCAACAAATGATCAGATAACTACATCATCACAATTAACAGTTAATAATATTCAGAGAGATAAATCTGGAGTATATACATGTATTGCTAAGAGTGCATTACACGATGGAGACAGAAGTGCATCAACTACAATTAGTATAGATGTACAATGTAAGTATATCACAATTAATAATATTCAGAGAGATAAATCTGGAGTATATACATGTATTGCTAAGAGTGCATTACACGATGGAGACAGAAGTGCATCAACTACAATTAGTATAGATGTACAATGTAAGTATATCACAATTAATAATATTCAGAGAGATAAATCTGGAGTATGTACATGTATTGCTAAGAGTGCATCACATGATGGACACAGAAGTGGATCAACTACAATTAGTATAGATGTACAATGTAAGTATATCACAATTAATAATATTCAGAGAGATAAATCTGGAGTATATACATGTATTGCTAAGGGTGCATTACATAATGGAAACAGAAGTGCATCAACTACAATTAGTATAGATGTACAGTGTAAGTATATCACAATTAATAATATTCAGATAGATAAATCAGGAGTATATACATGTATTGCTAAGAGTGCATTACATGATGGAGATAGAAGTGCATCAACTACAATTAGTATAGATGTACAATGTAAGTATACCACAATTAATAATATTCAGATAGATAAATCTGGAGTATATACATGTATTACTAAGAGTGCATTACATGATGGAGATAGAAGTGCATCAACTACAATTAGTATAGATGTACAATGTAAGTATATCACAATTAATAATATTCAGAGAGATAAATCTGGAGTATATACATGTATTGCTAAGAGTGTATTACACGATGGAGACAGAAGTGCATCAACTACAATTAGTATAGATGTACAATGTAAGTATACCACAATTAATAATATTCAGATAGATAAATCTGGAGTATATACATGTATTACTAAGAGTGCATTACATGATGGAGATAGAAGTGCATCAACTACAATTAGTATAGATGTACAATGTAAGTATATCACAATTAATAATATTCAGAGAGATAAATCTGGAGTATATACATGTGTTGCTAAGAGTGCATTACATGATGGAGACAGAAGTGCATCAACTACAATTAGTCAATTAGTATAGATGTACAATGTAAGTATATCACAATTAATAATATTCAGAGAGATAAATCTGGAGTATATACATGTATTGCTAAGAGTGCATTACACGATGGAGACAGAAGTGCATCAACTACAATTAGTATAGATGTACAATGTAAGTATATCACAATTAATAATATTCAGAGAGATAAATCTGGAGTATGTACATGTATTGCTAAGAGTGCATCACATGATGGACACAGAAGTGGATCAACTACAATTAGTATAGATGTACAATGTAAGTATATCACAATTAATAATATTCAGAGAGATAAATCTGGAGTATATACATGTATTGCTAAGTTACATAATGGAAACAGAAGTGCATCAACTACAATTAGTATAGATGTACAGTGTAAGTATATCACAATTAATAATATTCAGAGATAAATCTGGAGTATATACATGTATTGCCAAGAGTGCATTACATGATGGAGATAGAAGTGCATCAACTACAATTAGTATAGATGTACAATGTAAGTATACCACAATTAATAATATTCAGATAGATAAATCTGGAGTATATACATGTATTACTAAGAGTGCATTACATGATGGAGATAGAAGTGCATCAACTACAATTAGTATAGATGTACAATGTAAGTATATCACAATTAATAATATTCAGAGAGATAAATCTGGAGTATATACATGTGTTGCTAAGAGTGCATTACATGATGGAGACAGAAGTGCATCAACTACAATTAGTCAATTAGTATAGATGTACAATGTAAGTATATCACAATTAATAATATTCAGAGTGATAAATCTGGAGTATATACATGTATTGCTAAGAGTGCATTACATAATGGAGACAGAAGTGCATCAACTACAATTAGTATAGATGTACAGTGTAAGTATATCACAATTAATAATATTCAGAGAGATAAATCTGGAGTATGTACATGTATTGCTAAGAGTGCATTACATGATGGAGATAGAAGTGAATCAACTACAATTAGTATAGATGTACAATGTAAGTATATCACAATTAATAATATTCAGAGAGATAAATCTGGAGTACATACATGTATTGCTAAGAGCGCATTACATGATGGAGACAGAAGTGTATCAACTACAATTAGTATAGATGTACAATGTATGTATATCACAATTAATAATATTCAGAGAGATAAATCTGGAGTATATACATGTATTGCTAAGAGTGCATCACATGATGGAGACAGAAGTGCATCAACTACAATTAGTATAGATGTACAATGTAAGTATATCACAATTAATAATATTCAGAGATAAATCTGGAGTATATACATGTATTGCTAAGAGTACATTACATGATGGAGACAGAAGTGAGCAACTACGATTAGTATAGATGTACAATGTAAGTATATCACAATTAATAATATTCAGAGAGATAAATCTGGAGTATAGACATGTATTGCTAAGAGTGTATTACACGATGGAGACAGAAGTGCATCAACTACAATTATTATAGATGTACAATGTAAGTATATCACAATCAATAATATTCAGAGATAAATCTGGTGTATATACATGTATTGCTAAGAGTGCATCACATGATGGAGACAGAAGTGTATCAACTACAATTAGTATAGATGTACAATGTAAGTATATCACAATTAATAATATTCAGAGAGATAAATCTGGAGTATATACATGTATTGCTAAGAGTGCATTACATGATGGAGATAGAAGTGCATCAACTACAATTAGTATAGATGTACAATGTAAGTATATCACAATTAATAATATTCAGAAAGATAAATCTGGAGTACCGGTATATACATGTATTGCTAAGAGTGCATTGCATGATGGAGATAGAAGTGCATCAACTACAATTAGTATAGATGTACAATGTAAGTATATCACAATTAATAATATTCAGAGAGATAAATCTGGAATATATACATGTATTGCTAAGAGTGTATTACACGATGGAGACAGAAGTGCATCAACTACAATTAGTATAGATGTACAATGTAAGTATACCACAATTAATAATATTCAGATAGTTAAATCTGGAGTATATACATGTATTACTAAGAGTGCATTACATGATGGAGATAGAAGTGCATCAACTACAATTAGTATAGATGTACAATGTAAGTATATCACAATTAATAATATTCAGAGAGATAAATCTGGAGTATATACATGTATTACTAAGAGTGCATTACATGATGGAGATAGAAGTGCATCAACTACAATTAGTATAGATGTACAATGTAAGTATATCACAATTAATAATATTCAGAGAGATAAATCTGGAGTATATACATGTATTACTAAGAGTGCATTACATGATGGAGATAGAAGTGCATCAACTACAATTAGTATAGATGTACAATGTAAGTATATCACAATTAATAATATTCAGAGAGATAAATCTGGAGTATATACATGTATTACTAAGAGTGCATTACATGATGGAGATAGAAGTGCATCAACTACAATTAGTATAGATGTACAATGTAAGTATATCACAATTAATAATATTCAGAGAGATAAATCTGGAGTATATACATGTATTGCTAAGAGTGTATTACACGATGGAGACAGAAGTGCATCAACTACAATTAGTATAGATGTACAATGAAAGTATACCACAATTAATAATATTCAGATAGATAAATCTGGAGTATATACATGTATTACTAAGAGTGCATTACATGATGGAGATAGAAGTGCATCAACTACAATTAGTATAGATGTACAATGTAAGTATATCACAATTAATAATATTCAGAGAGATAAATCTGGAGTATATACATGTATTGCTAAGAGTGCATCACATGATGGAGACAGAAGTGCATCAACTACAATTAGTATAGATGTACAATGTAAGTATATCACAATTAATAATATTCAGAGATAAATCTGGAGTATATACATGTATTGCTAAGAGTACATTACATGATGGAGACAGAAGTGAGCAACTACGATTAGTATAGATGTACAATGTAAGTATATCACAATTAATAATATTCAGAGAGATAAATCTGGAGTATAGACATGTATTGCTAAGAGTGTATTACACGATGGAGACAGAAGTGCATCAACTACAATTATTATAGATGTACAATGTAAGTATATCACAATTAATAATATTCAGAGAGATAAATCTGGAGTATATACATGTATTGCTAAGAGTGTATTACACGATGGAGACAGAAGTGCATCAACTACAATTAGTATAGATGTACAATGAAAGTATACCACAATTAATAATATTCAGATAGATGAATCAGGAGTATATACATGTATTACTAAGAGTGCATTACATGATGGAGATAGAAGTGCATCAACTACAATTAGTATAGATGTACAATGTAAGTATATCACAATTAATAATATTCAGAGAGATAAATCTGGAGTATATACATGTATTGCTAAGAGTGCATCACATGATGGAGACAGAAGTGCATCAACTACAATTAGTATAGATGTACAATGTAAGTATATCACAATTAATAATATTCAGAGATAAATCTGGAGTATATACATGTATTGCTAAGAGTACATTACATGATGGAGACAGAAGTGAGCAACTACGATTAGTATAGATGTACAATGTAAGTATATCACAATTAATAATATTCAGAGAGATAAATCTGGAGTATAGACATGTATTGCTAAGAGTGTATTACACGATGGAGACAGAAGTGCATCAACTACAATTATTATAGATGTACAATGTAAGTATATCACAATCAATAATATTCAGAGATAAATCTGGTGTATATACATGTATTGCTAAGAGTGCATCACATGATGGAGACAGAAGTGTATCAACTACAATTAGTATAGATGTACAATGTAAGTATATCACAATTAATAATATTCAGAGAGATAAATCTGGAGTATATACATGTATTGCTAAGAGTGCATTACATGATGGTGACAGAAGTGGATCAACTACAATTAGTATAGATGTACAATGCAAGTATATCACAATTAATAATATTCAGAGAGATAAATCTGGAGTATATACATGTATTGCTAAGAGTGCATTACATGATGGAGATAGAAGTGCATCAACTACAATTAGTATAGATGTACAATGTAAGTATATCACAATTAATAATATTCAGAAAGATAAATCTGGAGTACCGGTATATACATGTATTGCTAAGAGTGCATTACATGATGGAGATAGAAGTGCATCAACTACAATTAGTATAGATGTACAATGTAAGTATACCACAATTAATAATATTCAGATAGTTAAATCTGGACAATATACATGTATTACTAAGAGTGCATTACATGATGGAGATAGAAGTGCATCAACTACAATTAGTATAGATGTACAATGTAAGTATATCACAATTAATAATATTCAGAGAGATAAATCTGGAGTATATACATGTATTACTAAGAGTGCATTACATGATGGAGATAGAAGTGCATCAACTACAATTAGTATAGATGTACAATGTAAGTATATCACAATTAATAATATTCAGAGAGATAAATCTGGAGTATATACATGTATTGCTAAGAGTGTATTACACGATGGAGACAGAAGTGCATCAACTACAATTAGTATAGATGTACAATGAAAGTATATCACAATTAATAATATTCAGAGATAAATCTGGAGTATATACATGTATTGCTAAGAGTACATTACATGATGGAGACAGAAGTGAGCAACTACGATTAGTATAGATGTACAATGTAAGTATATCACAATTAATAATATTCAGAGAGATAAATCTGGAGTATAGACATGTATTGCTAAGAGTGTATTACACGATGGAGACAGAAGTGCATCAACTACAATTATTATAGATGTACAATGTAAGTATATCACAATTAATAATATTCAGAGAGATAAATCTGGAGTATATACATGTATTGCTAAGAGTGTATTACACGATGGAGACAGAAGTGCATCAACTACAATTAGTATAGATGTACAATGAAAGTATACCACAATTAATAATATTCAGATAGATAAATCTGGAGTATATACATGTATTACTAAGAGTGCATTACATGATGGAGATAGAAGTGCATCAACTACAATTAGTATAGATGTACAATGTAAGTATATCACAATTAATAATATTCAGAGAGATAAATCTGGAGTATATACATGTATTGCTAAGAGTGCATCACATGATGGAGACAGAAGTGCATCAACTACAATTAGTATAGATGTACAATGTAAGTATATCACAATTAATAATATTCAGAGATAAATCTGGAGTATATACATGTATTGCTAAGAGTACATTACATGATGGAGACAGAAGTGAGCAACTACGATTAGTATAGATGTACAATGTAAGTATATCACAATTAATAATATTCAGAGAGATAAATCTGGAGTATAGACATGTATTGCTAAGAGTGTATTACACGATGGAGACAGAAGTGCATCAACTACAATTATTATAGATGTACAATGTAAGTATATCACAATTAATAATATTCAGAGATAAATCTGGTGTATATACATGTATTGCTAAGAGTGCATCACATGATGGAGACAGAAGTGTATCAACTACAATTAGTATAGATGTACAATGTAAGTATATCACAATTAATAATATTCAGAGAGATAAATCTGTAGTATATACATGTATTGCTAAGAGTGCATTACATAATGGAAACAGAAGTGCATCAACTACAATTAGTATAGATGTACAGTGTAAGTATATCATAATTAATAATATTCAGATAGATAAATCTGGAGTATATACATGTATTGCTAAGAGTGCATTACATGATAGAGATAGAAGTGCATCAACTACAATTAGTATAGATGTACAATGTAAGTATATCACAATTAATAATATTCAGAGAGATAAATCTGGAATATATACATGTATTGCTAAGAGTGTATTACACGATGGAGACAGAAGTGTATCAACTACAATTAGTATAGATGTACAATGTAAGTATACCACAATTAATAATATTCAGATAGTTAAATCTGGAGTATATACATGTATTACTAAGAGTGCATTACATGATGGAGATAGAAGTGCATCAACTACAATTAGTATAGATGTACAATGTAAGTATATCACAATTAATAATATTCAGAGAGATAAATCTGGAGTATATACATGTATTACTAAGAGTGCATTACATGATGGAGATAGAAGTGCATCAACTACAATTAGTATAGATGTACAATGTAAGTATATCACAATTAATAATATTCAGAGAGATAAATCTGGAGTATATACATGTATTGCTAAGAGTGTATTACACGATGGAGACAGAAGTGCATCAACTACAATTAGTATAGATGTACAATGAAAGTATACCACAATTAATAATATTCAGATAGATAAATCTGGAGTATATACATGTATTACTAAGAGTGCATTACATGATGGAGACAGAAGTGCATCAACTACAATTAGTATAGATGTACAATGTAAGTATATCACAATTAATAATATTCAGAGAGATAAATCTGGAGTATATACATGTATTGCTAAGAGTGCATCACATGATGGAGACAGAAGTGCATCAACTACAATTAGTATAGATGTACAATGTAAGTATATCACAATTAATAATATTCAGAGATAAATCTGGAGTATATACATGTATTGCTAAGAGTACATTACATGATGGAGACAGAAGTGAGCAACTACGATTAGTATAGATGTACAATGTAAGTATATCACAATTAATAATATTCAGAGATAAATCTGGAGTATAGACATGTATTGCTAAGAGTGTATTACACGATGGAGACAGAAGTGCATCAACTACAATTATTATAGATGTACAATGTAAGTATATCACAATTAATAATATTCAGAGATAAATCTGGTGTATATACATGTATTGCTAAGAGTGCATCACATGATGGAGACAGAAGTGTATCAACTACAATTAGTATAGATGTACAATGTAAGTATATCACAATTAATAATATTCAGAGAGATAAATCTGGAGTATATACATGTATTACTAAGACTGCATTACATGATGGAGATAGAAGTGCATCAACTACAATTAGTATAGATGTACAATATAAGTATATCACAATTAATAATATTCAGAGAGATAAATCTGGAGTATATACATGTATTGCTAAGAGTGTATTACACGATGGAGACAGAAGTGCATCAACTACAATTAGTATAGATGTACAATGAAAGTATACCACAATTAATAATATTCAGATAGATAAATCTGGAGTATATACATGTATTACTAAGAGTGCATTACATGATGGAAATAGAAGTGCATCAACTACAATTAGTATAGATGTACAATGTAAGTATATCACAATTAATAATATTCAGAAAGATAAATCTGGAGTATATACATGTATTGCTAAGAGTGCATCACATGATGGAGACAGAAGTGCATCAACTACAATTAGTATAGATGTACAATGTAAGTATATCACAATTAATAATATTCAGAGATAAATCTGGTGTATATACATGTATTGCTAAGAGTGCATCACATGATGGAGACAGAAGTGTATCAACTACAATTAGTATAGATGTACAATGTAAGTATATCACAATTAATAATATTCAGAGAGATAAATCTGGAGTATATACATGTATTGCTAAGAGTGCATTACATAATGGAAACAGAAGTGCATCAACTACAATTAGTATAGATGTACAGTGTAAGTATATCACAATTAATAATATTCAGATAGATAAATCTGGAGTATATACATGTATTACTAAGAGTGCATTACATGATGGAGATAGAAGTGCATCAACTACAATTAGTATAGATGTACAATGTAAGTATATCACAATTAATAATATTCAGAGAGATAAATCGGGAGTATATACATGTGTTGCTAAGAGTGCATTACATGATGGAGACAGAAGTGCATCAACTACAATTAGTCAATTAGTATAGATGTACAATGTAAGTATATCACAATTAATAATATTCAGAGAGATAAATCTGGAGTATATACATGTATTACTAAGAGAGCATTACATGATAGAGATAGAAGTGCATCAACTATAATTAGTATAGATGTACAATGTAAGTATATCACAATTAATAATATTCAGAGAGATAAATCTGGAGTATATACATGTATTGCTAAGAGTGCATTACATAATGGAGACAGAAGTGCATCAACTACAATTAGTATAGATGTACAGTGTAAGTATATCACAATTAATAATATTCAGAGAGATAAATCTGGAGTATATACATGTATTGCTAAGAGTGCATTACATGATGGAGATAGAAGTGGATCAACTACAATTAGTATAGATGTACAATGCAAGTATATCACAATTAATAATATTCAGAGAGATAAATCTGGAGTATATACATGTATTGCTAAGAGTGCATTACATGATGGAGACAGAAGTGTATCAACTACAATTAGTATAGATGTACAATGTATGTATATCACAATTAATAATATTCAGAGAGATAAATCTGGAGTATATACATGTATTGCTAAGAGTGCATTACATGATGGAGATAGAAGTGCATCAACTACAATTAGTATAGATGTACAATGTAAGTATATCACAATTAATAATATTCAGAAAGATAAATCTGGAGTACCGGTATATACATGTATTGCTAATAGTGCATTACATGATGGAGATAGAAGTGCATCAACTACAATTAGTATAGATGTACAATGTAAGTATACCACAATTAATAATATTCAGATAGTTAAATCTGGAGTATATACATGTATTACTAAGAGTGCATTACATGATGGAGATAGAAGTGCATCAACTACAATTAGTATAGATGTACAATGTAAGTATATCACAATTAATAATATTCAGAGATAAATCTGGAGTATATACATGTATTGCTAAGAGTACATTACATGATGGAGACAGAAGTGAGCAACTACGATTAGTATAGATGTACAATGTAAGTATATCACAATTAATAATATTCAGAGAGATAAATCTGGAGTATAGACATGTATTGCTAAGAGTGTATTACACGATGGAGACAGAAGTGCATCAACTACAATTATTATAGATGTACAATGTAAGTATATCACAATTAATAATATTCAGAGATAAATCTGGTGTATATACATGTATTGCTAAGAGTGCATCACATGATGGAGACAGAAGTGTATCAACTACAATTAGTATAGATGTACAATAGAAGTATATCACAATTAATAATATTCAGAGAGATAAATCTGTAGTATATACATGTATTGCTAAGAGTGCATTACATAATGGAAACAGAAGTGCATCAACTACAATTAGTATAGATGTACAGTGTAAGTATATCATAATTAATAATATTCAGATAGATAAATCTGGAGTATATACATGTATTGCTAAGAGTGCATTACATGATGGAGATAGAAGTGCATCAACTACAATTAGTATAGATGTACAATGTAAGTATATCACAATTAATAATATTCAGAGAGATAAATCTGGAATATATACATGTATTGCTAAGAGTGTATTACACGATGGAGACAGAAGTGTATCAACTACAATTAGTATAGATGTACAATGTAAGTATACCACAATTAATAATATTCAGATAGTTAAATCTGGAGTATATACATGTATTACTAAGAGTGCATTACATGATGGAGATAGAAGTGCATCAACTACAATTAGTATAGATGTACAATGTAAGTATATCACAATTAATAATATTCAGATAGATAAATCTGGAGTATATACATGTATTACTAAGAGTGCATTACATGATGGAGACAGAAGTGCATCAACTACAATTAGTATAGATGTACAATGTAAGTATATCACAATTAATAATATTCAGAGAGATAAATCTGGAGTATATACATGTATTGCTAAGAGTGCATCACATGATGGAGACAGAAGTGCATCAACTACAATTAGTATAGATGTACAATGTAAGTATATCACAATTAATAATATTCAGAGATAAATCTGGAGTATATACATGTATTGCTAAGAGTACATTACATGATGGAGACAGAAGTGAGCAACTACGATTAGTATAGATGTACAATGTAAGTATATCACAATTAATAATATTCAGAGATAAATCTGGAGTATAGACATGTATTGCTAAGAGTGTATTACACGATGGAGACAGAAGTGCATCAACTACAATTATTATAGATGTACAATGTAAGTATATCACAATTAATAATATTCAGAGATAAATCTGGTGTATATACATGTATTGCTAAGAGTGCATCACATGATGGATACAGAAGTGTATCAACTACAATTAGTATAGATGTACAATGTAAGTATATCACAATTAATAATATTCAGAGAGATAAATCTGGAGTATATACATGTATTACTAAGAGTGCATTACATGATGGAGATAGAAGTGCATCAACTACAATTAGTATAGATGTACAATATAAGTATATCACAATTAATAATATTCAGAGAGATAAATCTGGAGTATATACATGTATTGCTAAGAGTGTATTACACGATGGAGACAGAAGTGCATCAACTACAATTAGTATAGATGTACAATGAAAGTATACCACAATTAATAATATTCAGATAGATAAATCTGGAGTATATACATGTATTACTAAGAGTGCATTACATGATGGAAATAGAAGTGCATCAACTACAATCAGTATAGATGTACAATGTAAGTATATCACAATTAATAATATTCAGAGAGATAAATCTGGAGTATATACATGTATTGCTAAGAGTGCATCACATGATGGAGACAGAAGTGCATCAACTACAATTAGTATAGATGTACAATGTAAGTATATCACAATTAATAATATTCAGAGATAAATCTGGAGTATATACATGTATTGCTAAGAGTACATTACATGATGGAGACAGAAGTGAGCAACTACGATTAGTATAGATGTACAATGTAAGTATATCACAATTAATAATATTCAGAAAGATAAATCTGGAGTACCGGTATATACATGTATTGCTAATAGTGCATTACATGATGGAGATAGAAGTGCATCAACTACAATTAGTATAGATGTACAATGTAAGTATACCACAATTAATAACATTCAGATAGTTAAATCTGGAGTATATACATGTATTACTAAGAGTGCATTACATGATGGAGATAGAAGTGCATCAACTACAATTAGTATAGATGTACAATGTAAGTATATCACAATTAATAATATTCAGAGATAAATCTGGAGTATATACATGTATTGCTAAGAGTGCATTACATGATGGAGACAGAAGTGAGCAACTACGATTAGTATAGATGTACAATGTAAGTATATCACAATTAATAATATTCAGAGAGATAAATCTGGAGTATAGACATGTATTGCTAAGAGTGTATTACACGATGGAGACAGAAGTGCATCAACTACAATTATTATAGATGTACAATGTAAGTATATCACAATTAATAATATTCAGAGATAAATCTGGTGTATATACATGTATTGCTAAGAGTGCATCACATGATGGAGACAGAAGTGTATCAACTACAATTAGTATAGATGTACAATAGAAGTATATCACAATTAATAATATTCAGAGAGATAAATCTGTAGTATATACATGTATTGCTAAGAGTGCATTACATAATGGAAACAGAAGTGCATCAACTACAATTAGTATAGATGTACAGTGTAAGTATATCATAATTAATAATATTCAGATAGATAAATCTGGAGTATATACATGTATTGCTAAGAGTGCATTACATGATGGAGATAGAAGTGCATCAACTACAATTAGTATAGATGTACAATGTAAGTATATCACAATTAATAATATTCAGAGAGATAAATCTGGAATATATACATGTATTGCTAAGAGTGTATTACACGATGGAGACAGAAGTGTATCAACTACAATTAGTATAGATGTACAATGTAAGTATACCACAATTAATAATATTCAGATAGTTAAATCTGGAGTATATACATGTATTACTAAGAGTGCATTACATGATGGAGATAGAAGTGCATCAACTACAATTAGTATAGATGTACAATGTAAGTATATCACAATTAATAATATTCAGATAGATAAATCTGGAGTATATACATGTATTACTAAGAGTGCATTACATGATGGAGACAGAAGTGCATCAACTACAATTAGTATAGATGTACAATGTAAGTATATCACAATTAATAATATTCAGAGAGATAAATCTGGAGTATATACATGTATTGCTAAGAGTGCATCACATGATGGAGACAGAAGTGCATCAACTACAATTAGTATAGATGTACAATGTAAGTATATCACAATTAATAATATTCAGAGATAAATCTGGAGTATATACATGTATTGCTAAGAGTACATTACATGATGGAGACAGAAGTGAGCAACTACGATTAGTATAGATGTACAATGTAAGTATATCACAATTAATAATATTCAGAGATAAATCTGGAGTATAGACATGTATTGCTAAGAGTGTATTACACGATGGAGACAGAAGTGCATCAACTACAATTATTATAGATGTACAATGTAAGTATATCACAATTAATAATATTCAGAGATAAATCTGGTGTATATACATGTATTGCTAAGAGTGCATCACATGATGGAGACAGAAGTGTATCAACTACAATTAGTATAGATGTACAATGTAAGTATATCACAATTAATAATATTCAGAGAGATAAATCTGGAGTATATACATGTATTACTAAGAGTGCATTACATGATGGAGATAGAAGTGCATCAACTACAATTAGTATAGATGTACAATATAAGTATATCACAATTAATAATATTCAGAGAGATAAATCTGGAGTATATACATGTATTGCTAAGAGTGTATTACACGATGGAGACAGAAGTGCATCAACTACAATTATTATAGATGTACAATGTAAGTATATCACAATTAATAATATTCAGAGATAAATCTGGTGTATATACATGTATTGCTAAGAGTGCATCACATGATGGAGACAGAAGTGTATCAACTACAATTAGTATAGATGTACAATGTAAGTATATCACAATTAATAATATTCAGAGAGATAAATCTGGAGTATATACATGTATTACTAAGAGTGCATTACATGATGGAGATAGAAGTGCATCAACTACAATTAGTATAGATGTACAATGTAAGTATATCACAATTAATAATATTCAGAGATAAATCTGGAGTATAGACATGTATTGCTAAGAGTGTATTACACGATGGAGACAGAAGTGCATCAACTACAATTATTATAGATGTACAATGTAAGTATATCACAATTAATAATATTCAGAGAGATAAATCTGGAGTATATACATGTATTACTAAGAGTGCATTACATGATGGAGATAGAAGTGCATCAACTACAATTAGTATAGATGTACAATATAAGTATATCACAATTAATAATATTCAGAGAGATAAATCTGGAGTATATACATGTATTGCTAAGAGTGTATTACACGATGGAGACAGAAGTGCATCAACTACAATTAGTATAGATGTACAATGAAAGTATACCACAATAAATAATATTCAGATAGATAAATCTGGAGTATATACATGTATTACTAAGAGTGCATTACATGATGGAAATAGAAGTGCATCAACTACAATTAGTATAGATGTACAATGTAAGTATATCACAATTAATAATATTCAGAGAGATAAATCTGGAGTATATACATGTATTGCTAAGAGTGCATCACATGATGGAGACAGAAGTGCATCAACTACAATTAGTATAGATGTACAATGTAAGTATATCACAATTAATAATATTCAGAGATAAATCTGGAGTATATACATGTATTGCTAAGAGTACATTACATGATGGAGACAGAAGTGCATCAACTACAATTAGTATAGATGTACAATGTAAGTATATCACAATTAATAATATTCAGAGAGATAAATCTGGAGTATAGACATGTATTGCTAAGAGTGTATTACACGATGGAGACAGAAGTGCATCAACTACAATTATTATAGATGTACAATGTAAGTATATCACAATTAATAATATTCAGAGATAAATCTGGTGTATATACATGTATTGCTAAGAGTGCATCACATGATGGAGACAGAAGTGTATCAACTACAATTAGTATAGATGTACAATGTAAGTATATCACAATTAATAATATTCAGAGAGATAAATCTGGAGTATATACATGTATTGCTAAGAGTGCATTACATAATGGAAACAGAAGTGCATCAACTACAATTAGTATAGATGTACAGTGTAAGTATATCACAATTAATAATATTCAGATAGATAAATCTGGAGTATATACATGTATTACTAAGAGTGCATTACATGATGGAGATAGAAGTGCATCAACTACAATTAGTATAGATGTACAATGTAAGTATATCACAATTAATAATATTCAGAGAGATAAATCGGGAGTATATACATGTGTTGCTAAGAGTGCATTACATGATGGAGACAGAAGTGCATCAACTACAATTAGTCAATTAGTATAGATGTACAATGTAAGTATATCACAATTAATAATATTCAGAGAGATAAATCTGGAGTATATACATGTATTACTAAGAGTGCATTACATGATGGAGATAGAAGTGCATCAACTACAATTAGTATAGATGTACAATGTAAGTATATCACAATTAATAATATTCAGAGAGATAAATCTGGAGTATATACATGTATTGCTAAGAGTGCATTACATAATGGAGACAGAAGTGCATCAACTACAATTAGTATAGATGTACAGTGTAAGTATATCACAATTAATAATATTCAGAGAGATAAATCTGGAGTATATACATGTATTGCTAAGAGTGCATTACATGATGGAGATAGAAGTGGATCAACTACAATTAGTATAGATGTACAATGCAAGTATATCACAATTAATAATATTCAGAGAGATAAATCTGGAGTATATACATGTATTGCTAAGAGTGCATTACATGATGGAGACAGAAGTGTATCAACTACAATTAGTATAGATGTACAATGTATGTATATCACAATTAATAATATTCAGAGAGATAAATCTGGAGTATATACATGTATTGCTAAGAGTGCATTACATGATGGAGATAGAAGTGCATCAACTACAATTAGTATAGGTGTACAATGTAAGTATATCACAATTAATAATATTCAGAAAGATAAATCTGGAGTACCGGTATATACATGTATTGCTAATAGTGCATTACATGATGGAGATAGAAGTGCATCAACTACAATTAGTATAGATGTACAATGTAAGTATACCACAATTAATAATATTCAGATAGTTAAATCTGGAGTATATACATGTATTACTAAGAGTGCATTACATGATGGAGATAGAAGTGCATCAACTACAATTAGTATAGATGTACAATGTAAGTATATCACAATTAATAATATTCAGAGATAAATCTGGAGTATATACATGTATTGCTAAGAATACATTACATGATGGAGACAGAAGTGAGCAACTACGATTAGTATAGATGTACAATGTAAGTATATCACAATTAATAATATTCAGAGAGATAAATCTGGAGTATAGACATGTATTGCTAAGAGTGTATTACACGATGGAGACAGAAGTGCATCAACTACAATTATTATAGATGTACAATGTAAGTATATCACAATTAATAATATTCAGAGATAAATCTGGTGTATATACATGTATTGCTAAGAGTGCATCACATGATGGAGACAGAAGTGTATCAACTACAATTAGTATAGATGTACAATAGAAGTATATCACAATTAATAATATTCAGAGAGATAAATCTGTAGTATATACATGTATTGCTAAGAGTGCATTACATAATGGAAACAGAAGTGCATCAACTACAATTAGTATAGATGTACAATGTAAGTATATCACAATTAATAATATTCAGAGAGATAAATCTGGAATATATACATGTATTGCTAAGAGTGTATTACACGATGGAGACAGAAGTGTATCAACTACAATTAGTATAGATATACAATGTAAGTATACCACAATTAATAATATTCAGATAGTTAAATCTGGAGTATATACATGTATTACTAAGAGTGCATTACATGATGGAGATAGAAGTGCATCAACTACAATTAGTATAGATGTACAATGTAAGTATATCACAATTAATAATATTCAGATAGATAAATCTGGAGTATATACATGTATTACTAAGAGTGCATTACATGATGGAGACAGAAGTGCATCAACTACAATTAGTATAGATGTACAATGTAAGTATATCACAATTAATAATATTCAGAGAGATAAATCTGGAGTATATACATGTATTGCTAAGAGTGCATCACATGATGGAGACAGAAGTGCATCAACTACAATTAGTATAGATGTACAATGTAAGTATATCACAATTAATAATATTCAGAGATAAATCTGGAGTATATACATGTATTGCTAAGAGTACATTACATGATGGAGACAGAAGTGAGCAACTACGATTAGTATAGATGTACAATGTAAGTATATCACAATTAATAATATTCAGAGATAAATCTGGAGTATAGACATGTATTGCTAAGAGTGTATTACACGATGGAGACAGAAGTGCATCAACTACAATTATTATAGATGTACAATGTAAGTATATCACAATTAATAATATTCAGAGATAAATCTGGTGTATATACATGTATTGCTAAGAGTGCATCACATGATGGAAATAGAAGTGCATCAACTACAATTAGTATAGATGTACAATGTAAGTATATCACAATTAATAATATTCAGAGAGATAAATCTGGAGTATATACATGTATTACTAAGAGTGCATTACATGATGGAAATAGAAGTGCATCAACTACAATTAGTATAGATGTACAATATAAGTATATCACAATTAATAATATTCAGAGAGATAAATCTGGAGTATATACATGTATTGCTAAGAGTGTATTACACGATGGAGACAGAAGTGCATCCACTACAATTAGTATAGATGTACAATGAAAGTATACCACAATTAATAATATTCAGATAGATAAATCTGGAGTATATACATGTATTACTAAGAGTGCATTACATGATGGAAATAGAAGTGCATCAACTACAATTAGTATAGATGTACAATGTAAGTATATCACAATTAATAATATTCAGAGAGATAAATCTGGAGTATATACATGTATTGCTAAGAGTGCATCACATGATGGAGACAGAAGTGCATCAACTACAATTAGTATAGATGTACAATGTAAGTATATCACAATTAATAATATTCAGAGATAAATCTGGAGTATATACATGTATTGCTAAGAGTACATTACATGATGGAGACAGAAGTGAGCAACTACGATTAGTATAGATGTACAATGTAAGTATATCACAATTAATAATATTCAGAGAGATAAATCTGGAGTATAGACATGTATTGCTAAGAGTGTATTACACGATGGAGACAGAAGTGCATCAACTACAATTATTATAGATGTACAATGTAAGTATATCACAATTAATAATATTCAGAGATAAATCTGGTGTATATACATGTATTGCTAAGAGTGCATTACATAATGGAAACAGAAGTGCATCAACTACAATTAGTATAGATGTACAGTGTAAGTATATCACAATTAATAATATTCAGATAGATAAATCTGGAGTATATACATGTATTACTAAGAGTGCATTACATGATGGAGATAGAAGTGCATCAACTACAATTAGTATAGATGTACAATGTAAGTATATCACAATTAATAATATTCAGAGAGATAAATCTGGAGTATATACATGTATTGCTAAGAGTGTATTACACGATGGAGACAGAAGTGCATCAACTACAATTAGTATAGATGTACAATGTAAGTATACCACAATTAATAATATTCAGATAGATAAATCTGGAGTATATACATGTATTACTAAGAGTGCATTACATGATGGAGATAGAAGTGCATCAACTACAATTAGTATAGATGTACAATGTAAGTATATCACAATTAATAATATTCAGAGAGATATATCTGGAGTATATACATGTATTGCTAAGAGTGCATTACATGATGGAGACAGAAGTGCATCAACTACAATTAGTATAGATGTACAATGTAAGTATATCACAATTAATAATATTCAGAGAGATAAATCTGGAGTATATACATGTATAGTTAAGAGTTCATTTCATGATGGAGACAGAAGTGCATCAACTACAATTAGTATAGATGTACAATGTAAGTATATCACTATTAATAATATTCAGAGAGATAAATCTGGAGTATATACATGTATAGTTAAGAGTTCATTACATGATGAAGACAGAAGTGCATCAACTACAATTAGTATAGATGTACAATGTAAGTATATCACTATTAATAATATTCAGAGAGATAAATCTGGAGTATATGCATGTATTGCTAAGAGTGCATTACATGATGGAGACAGAAGTGCATCAACTACAATTAGTATAGATGTACAATGTAAGTATATCACAATTAATAATATTCAGAGATAAATCTGGAGTATATACATGTATTGCTAAGAGTACATTACATGATGGAGACAGAAGTGAGCAACTACAATTAGTATAGATGTACAATGTAAGTATATCACAATTAATAATATTCAGAGAGATAAATCTGGAGTATATACATGTATTGCTAAGAGTGCATCACATGATGGAGACAGAAGTGCATCAACTACAATTAGTATAGATGTACAATGTAAGTATATCACAATTAATAATATTCAGAGATAAATCTGGAGTATATACATGTATTGCTAAGAGTACATTACATGATGGAGACAGAAGTGCATCAACTACAATTAGTATAGATGTACAATGTAAGTATATCACAATTAATAATATTCAGAGAGATAAATCTGGAGTATAGACATGTATTGCTAAGAGTGTATTACACGATGGAGACAGAAGTGCATCAACTACAATTATTATAGATGTACAATGTAAGTATATCACAATTAATAATATTCAGAGATAAATCTGGTGTATATACATGTATTGCTAAGAGTGCATCACATGATGGAGACAGAAGTGTATCAACTACAATTAGTATAGATGTACAATGTAAGTATATCACAATTAATAATATTCAGAGAGATAAATCTGGAGTATATACATGTATTGCTAAGAGTGCATTACATAATGGAAACAGAAGTGCATCAACTACAATTAGTATAGATGTACAGTGTAAGTATATCACAATTAATAATATTCAGATAGATAAATCTGGAGTATATACATGTATTACTAAGAGTGCATTACATGATGGAGATAGAAGTGCATCAACTACAATTAGTATAGATGTACAATGTAAGTATATCACAATTAATAATATTCAGAGAGATAAATCGGGAGTATATACATGTGTTGCTAAGAGTGCATTACATGATGGAGACAGAAGTGCATCAACTACAATTAGTCAATTAGTATAGATGTACAATGTAAGTATATCACAATTAATAATATTCAGAGAGATAAATCTGGAGTATATACATGTATTACTAAGAGTGCATTACATGATGGAGATAGAAGTGCATCAACTACAATTAGTATAGATGTACAATGTAAGTATATCACAATTAATAATATTCAGAGAGATAAATCTGGAGTATATACATGTATTGCTAAGAGTGCATTACATAATGGAGACAGAAGTGCATCAACTACAATTAGTATAGATGTACAGTGTAAGTATATCACAATTAATAATATTCAGAGAGATAAATCTGGAGTATATACATGTATTGCTAAGAGTGCATTACATGATGGAGATAGAAGTGGATCAACTACAATTAGTATAGATGTACAATGCAAGTATATCACAATTAATAATATTCAGAGAGATAAATCTGGAGTATATACATGTATTGCTAAGAGTGCATTACATGATGGAGACAGAAGTGTATCAACTACAATTAGTATAGATGTACAATGTATGTATATCACAATTAATAATATTCAGAGAGATAAATCTGGAGTATATACATGTATTGCTAAGAGTGCATTACATGATGGAGATAGAAGTGCATCAACTACAATTAGTATAGGTGTACAATGTAAGTATATCACAATTAATAATATTCAGAAAGATAAATCTGGAGTACCGGTATATACATGTATTGCTAATAGTGCATTACATGATGGAGATAGAAGTGCATCAACTACAATTAGTATAGATGTACAATGTAAGTATACCACAATTAATAATATTCAGATAGTTAAATCTGGAGTATATACATGTATTACTAAGAGTGCATTACATGATGGAGATAGAAGTGCATCAACTACAATTAGTATAGATGTACAATGTAAGTATATCACAATTAATAATATTCAGAGATAAATCTGGAGTATATACATGTATTGCTAAGAATACATTACATGATGGAGACAGAAGTGAGCAACTACGATTAGTATAGATGTACAATGTAAGTATATCACAATTAATAATATTCAGAGAGATAAATCTGGAGTATAGACATGTATTGCTAAGAGTGTATTACACGATGGAGACAGAAGTGCATCAACTACAATTATTATAGATGTACAATGTAAGTATATCAAAATTAATAATATTCAGAGAGATAAATCTGGAGTATAGACATGTATTGCTAAGAGTGTATTACACGATGGAGACAGAAGTGTATCAACTACAATTAGTATAGATATACAATGTAAGTATACCACAATTAATAATATTCAGATAGTTAAATCTGGAGTATATACATGTATTACTAAGAGTGCATTACATGATGGAGATAGAAGTGCATCAACTACAATTAGTATAGATGTACAATGTAAGTATATCACAATTAATAATATTCAGATAGATAAATCTGGAGTATATACATGTATTACTAAGAGTGCATTACATGATGGAGACAGAAGTGCATCAACTACAATTAGTATAGATGTACAATGTAAGTATATCACAATTAATAATATTCAGAGAGATAAATCTGGAGTATATACATGTATTGCTAAGAGTGCATCACATGATGGAGACAGAAGTGCATCAACTACAATTAGTATAGATGTACAATGTAAGTATATCACAATTAATAATATTCAGAGATAAATCTGGAGTATATACATGTATTGCTAAGAGTACATTACATGATGGAGACAGAAGTGAGCAACTACGATTAGTATAGATGTACAATGTAAGTATATCACAATTAATAATATTCAGAGATAAATCTGGAGTATAGACATGTATTGCTAAGAGTGTATTACACGATGGAGACAGAAGTGCATCAACTACAATTATTATAGATGTACAATGTAAGTATATCACAATTAATAATATTCAGAGATAAATCTGGTGTATATACATGTATTGCTAAGAGTGCATCACATGATGGAAATAGAAGTGCATCAACTACAATTAGTATAGATGTACAATGTAAGTATATCACAATTAATAATATTCAGAGAGATAAATCTGGAGTATATACATGTATTACTAAGAGTGCATTACATGATGGAAATAGAAGTGCATCAACTACAATTAGTATAGATGTACAATATAAGTATATCACAATTAATAATATTCAGAGAGATAAATCTGGAGTATATACATGTATTGCTAAGAGTGTATTACACGATGGAGACAGAAGTGCATCCACTACAATTAGTATAGATGTACAATGAAAGTATACCACAATTAATAATATTCAGATAGATAAATCTGGAGTATATACATGTATTACTAAGAGTGCATTACATGATGGAAATAGAAGTGCATCAACTACAATTAGTATAGATGTACAATGTAAGTATATCACAATTAATAATATTCAGAGAGATAAATCTGGAGTATATACATGTATTGCTAAGAGTGCATCACATGATGGAGACAGAAGTGCATCAACTACAATTAGTATAGATGTACAATGTAAGTATATCACAATTAATAATATTCAGAGATAAATCTGGAGTATATACATGTATTGCTAAGAGTACATTACATGATGGAGACAGAAGTGAGCAACTACGATTAGTATAGATGTACAATGTAAGTATATCACAATTAATAATATTCAGAGAGATAAATCTGGAGTATAGACATGTATTGCTAAGAGTGTATTACACGATGGAGACAGAAGTGCATCAACTACAATTATTATAGATGTACAATGTAAGTATATCACAATTAATAATATTCAGAGATAAATCTGGTGTATATACATGTATTGCTAAGAGTGCATCACATGATGGAGACAGAAGTGTATCAACTACAATTAGTATAGATGTACAATGTAAGTATATCACAATTAATAATGTTCAGAGAGATAAATCTGGAGTATATACATGTATTGCTAAGAGTGCATTACATAATGGAAACAGAAGTGCATCAACTACAATTAGTATAGATGTACAGTGTAAGTATATCACAATTAATAATATTCAGATAGATAAATCTGGAGTATATACATGTATTACTAAGAGTGCATTACATGATGGAGATAGAAGTGCATCAACTACAATTAGTATAGATGTACAATGTAAGTATATCACAATTAATAATATTCAGAGAGATAAATCGGGAGTATATACATGTGTTGCTAAGAGTGCTTTACATGATGGAGACAGAAGTGCATCAACTACAATTAGTCAATTAGTATAGATGTACAATGTAAGTATATCACAATTAATAATATTCAGAGAGATAAATCTGGAGTATATACATGTATTACTAAGAGTGCATTACATGATGGAGATAGAAGTGCATCAACTACAATTAGTATAGATGTACAATGTAAGTATATCACAATTAATAATATTCAGAGAGATAAATCTGGAGTATATACATGTATTGCTAAGAGTGCATTACATAATGGAGACAGAAGTGCATCAACTACAATTAGTATAGATGTACAGTGTAAGTATATCACAATTAATAATATTCAGAGAGATAAATCTGGAGTATATACATGTATTGCTAAGAGTGCATTACATGATGGAGATAGAAGTGGATCAACTACAATTAGTATAGATGTACAATGCAAGTATATCACAATTAATAATATTCAGAGAGATAAATCTGGAGTATATACCATTACATGATGGAGACAGAAGTGTATCAACTACAATTAGTATAGATGTACAATGTATGTATATCACAATTAATAATATTCAGAGAGATAAATCTGGAGTATATACATGTATTGCTAAGAGTGCATTACATGATGGAGATAGAAGTGCATCAACTACAATTAGTATAGATGTACAATGTAAGTATATCACAATTAATAATATTCAGAAAGATAAATCTGGAGTACCGGTATATACATGTATTGCTAATAGTGCATTACATGATGGAGATAGAAGTGCATCTACTACAATTAGTATAGATGTACAATGTAAGTATACCACAATTAATAATATTCAGATAGTTAAATCTGGAGTATATACATGTATTACTAAGAGTGCATTACATGATGGAGATAGAAGTGCATCAACTACAATTAGTATAGATGTACAATGTAAGTATATCACAATTAATAATATTCAGAGAGATAAATCTGGAGTATATACATGTATTACTAAGAGTGCATTACATGATGGAGATAGAAGTGCATCAACTACAATTAGTATAGATGTACAATGTAAGTATATCACAATTAATAATATTCAGAGAGATAAATCTGGAGTATATACATGTATTGCTAAGAGTGTATTACACGATGGAGACAGAAGTGCATCAACTACAATTAGTATAGATGTACAATGTAAGTATATCACAATTAATAATATTCAGAGAGATAAATCTGGAGTATATACATGTATTGCTAAGAGTGCATTACATGATGGTGACAGAAGTGGATCAACTACAATTAGTATAGATGTACAATGCAAGTATATCACAATTAATAATATTCAGAGAGATAAATCTGGAGTATATACATGTATTGCTAAGAGTGCATTACATGATGGAGACAGAAGTGTATCAACTACAATTAGTATAGATGTACAATGTATGTATATCACAATTAATAATATTCAGAGAGATAAATCTGGAGTATATACATGTATTGCTAAGAGTGCATTACATGATGGAGATAGAAGTGCATCAACTACAATTAGTATAGATGTACAATGTAAGTATATCACAATTAATAATATTCAGAAAGATAAATCTGGAGTACCGGTATATACATGTATTGCTAAGAGTGCATTACATGATGGAGATAGAAGTGCATCAACTACAATTAGTATGGATGTACAATGTAAGTATATCACAATTAATAATATTCAGAGAGATAAATCTGGAGTATATACATGTATTGCTAAGAGTGTATTACACGATGGAGACAGAAGTGCATCAACTACAATTAGTATAGATGTACAATGTAAGTATACCACAATTAATAATATTCAGATAGTTAAATCTGGAGTATATACATGTATTACTAAGAGTGCATTACATGATGGAGATAGAAGTGCATCAACTACAATTAGTATAGATGTACAATGTAAGTATATCACAATTAGTAATATTCAGAGAGATAAATCTGGAGTATATACATGTATTGCTAAGAGTGTATTACACGATGGAGACAGAAGTGCATCAACTACAATTAGTATAGATGTACAATGTAAGTATACCACAATTAATAATATTCAGATAGATAAATCTGGAGTATATACATGTATTACTAAGAGTGCATTACATGATGGAGATAGAAGTCCATCAACTACAATTAGTATAGATGTACAATGTAAGTATATCACAATTAGTAATATTCAGAGAGATAAATCTGGAGTATATACATGTATTGCTAAGAGTGTATTACACGATGGAGACAGAAGTGCATCAACTACAATTAGTATAGATGTACAATGTAAGTATACCACAATTAATAATATTCAGATAGATAAATCTGGAGTATATACATGTATTACTAAGAGTGCATTACATGATGGAGATAGAAGTGCATCAACTACAATTAGTATAGATGTACAATGTAAGTATATCACAATTAATAATATTCAGAGAGATAAATCTGGAGTATATACATGTATTGCTAAGAGTGCATCACATGATGGAGACAGAAGTGCATCAACTACAATTAGTATAGATGTACAATGTAAGTATATCACAATTAATAATATTCAGAGATAAATCTGGAGTATATACATGTATTGCTAAGAGTACATTACATGATGGAGACAGAAGTGAGCAACTACGATTAGTATAGATGTACAATGTAAGTATATCACAATTAATAATATTCAGAGAGATAAATCTGGAGTATAGACATGTATTGCTAAGAGTGTATTACACGATGGAGACAGAAGTGCATCAACTACAATTATTATAGATGTACAATGTAAGTATATCACAATTAATAATATTCAGAGATAAATCTGGTGTATATACATGTATTGCTAAGAGTGTATCACATGATGGAGACAGAAGTGTATCAACTACAATTAGTATAGATGTACAATGTAAGTATATCACAATTAATAATATTCAGAGAGATAAATCTGGAGTATATACATGTATTGCTAAGAGTGCATTACATAATGGAAACAGAAGTGCATCAACTACAATTAGTATAGATGTACAGTGTAAGTATATCACAATTAATAATATTCAGATAGATAAATCTGGAGTATATACATGTATTGCTAAGAGTGCATTACATGATGGAGATAGAAGTGCATCAACTACAATTAGTATAGATGTACAATGTAAGTATACCACAATTAATAATATTCAGATAGATAAATCTGGAGTATATACATGTATTACTAAGAGTGCATTACATGATGGAGATAGAAGTGCATCAACTACAATTAGTATAGATGTACAATGTAAGTATATCACAATTAATAATATTCAGAGAGATAAATCTGGAGTATATACATGTATTGCTAAGAGTGTATTACACGATGGAGACAGAAGTGCATCAACTACAATTAGTATAGATGTACAATGTAAGTATACCACAATTAATAATATTCAGATAGATAAATCTGGAGTATATACATGTATTACTAAGAGTGCATTACATGATGGAGATAGAAGTGCATCAACTACAATTAGTATAGATGTACAATGTAAGTATATCACAATTAATAATATTCAGAGAGATAAATCGGGAGTATATACATGTGTTGCTAAGAGTGCATTACATGATGGAGACAGAAGTGCATCAACTACAATTAGTCAATTAGTATAGATGTACAATGTAAGTGTATCACAATTAATAATATTCAGAGAGATAAATCTGGAGTATATACATGTATTGCTAAGAGTGCATTACATAATGGAGACAGAAGTGCATCAACTACAATTAGTATAGATGTACAGTGTAAGTATATCACAATTAATAATATTCAGAGAGATAAATCTGGAGTATGTACATGTATTGCTAAGAGTGCATTACATGATGGAGATAGAAGTGAATCAACTACAATTAGTATAGATGTACAATGTAAGTATATCACAATTAATAATATTCAGAGAGATAAATCTGGAGTACATACATGTATTGCTAAGAGTGCATTACATGATGGAGACAGAAGTGTATCAACTACAATTAGTATAGATGTACAATGTATGTATATCACAATTAATAATATTCAGAGAGATAAATCTGGAGTATATACATGTATTGCTAAGAGTGCATTACATGATGGTGATAGAAGTGCATCAACTACAATTAGTATAGATGTACAATGTAAGTATATCACAATTAATAATATTCAGAGAGATAAATCTGGAGTATATACATGTATTGCTAAGAGTGCATTACATGATGGAGATAGAAGTGCATCAACTACAATTAGTATAGATGTACAATGTAAGTATACCACAATTAATAATATTCAGATAGATAAATCTGGAGTATATACATGTATTACTAAGAGTGCATTACATGATGGAGATAGAAGTGCATCAACTACAATTAGTATAGATGTACAATGTAAGTATATCACCATTAATAATATTCAGAGAGATAAATCTGGAGTATATACATGTATTGCTAAGAGTGTATTACACGATGGAGACAGAAGTGCATCAACTACAATTAGTATAGATGTACAATGTAAGTATACCACAATTAATAATATTCAGATAGATAAATCTGGAGTATATACATGTATTACTAAGAGTGCATTACGTGATGGAGATAGAAGTGCATCAACTACAATTAGTATAGATGTACAATGTAAGTATATCACAATTAATAATATTCAGAGAGATAAATCTGGAGTATATACATGTATTGCTAAGAGTGCATTACATAATGGAGACAGAAGTGCATCAACTACAATTAGTATAGATGTACAGTGTAAGTATATCACAATTAATAATATTCAGAGAGATAAATCTGGAGTATATACATGTATTGCTAAGAGTGCATTACATGATGGAGATAGAAGTGGATCAACTACAATTAGTATAGATGTACAATGCAAGTATATCACAATTAATAATATTCAGAGAGATAAATCTGGAGTATATACATGTATTGCTAAGAGTGCATTACATGATGGAGACAGAAGTGTATCAACTACAATTAGTATAGATGTACAATGTATGTATATCACAATTAATAATATTCAGAGAGATAAATCTGGAGTATATACATGTATTGCTAAGAGTGCATTACATGATGGAGACAGAAGTGCATCAACTACAATTAGTATAGATGTACAATGTAAGTATACCACAATTAATAATATTCAGATAGATAAATCTGGAGTATATACATGTATTACTAAGAGTGCATTACATGATGGAGATAGAAGTGCATCAACTACAATTAGTATAGATGTACAATGTAAGTATATCACAATTAATAATATTCAGAGAGATAAATCGGGAGTATATACATGTGTTGCTAAGAGTGCATTACATGATGGAGACAGAAGTGCATCAACTACAATTAGTCAATTAGTATAGATGTACAATGTAAGTATATCACAATTAATAATATTCAGAGAGATAAATCTGGAGTATATACATGTATTGCTAAGAGTGCATTACATGATGGAGATAGAAGTGCATCAACTACAATTAGTATAGATGTACAATGTAAGTATATCACAATTAATAATATTCAGAAAGATAAATCTGGAGTACCGGTATATACATGTATTGCTAAGAGTGCATTACATGATGGAGATAGAAGTGCATCAACTACAATTAGTATAGATGTACAATGTAAGTATATCACAATTAATAATATTCAGAGAGATAAATCTGGAGTATATACATGTATTGCTAAGAGTGTATTACACGATGGAGACAGAAGTGCATCAACTACAATTAGTATAGATGTACAATGTAAGTATACCACAATTAATAATATTCAGATAGTTAAATCTGGAGTATATACATGTATTACTAAGAGTGCATTACATGATGGAGATAGAAGTGCATCAACTACAATTAGTATAGATGTACAATGTAAGTATATCACAATTAATAATATTCAGAGAGATAAATCTGGAGTATATACATGTATTACTAAGAGTGCATTACATGATGGAGATAGAAGTGCATCAACTACAATTAGTATAGATGTACAATGTAAGTATATCACAATTAATAATATTCAGAGAGATAAATCTGGAGTATATACATGTATTGCTAAGAGTGTATTACACGATGGAGACAGAAGTGCATCAACTACAATTAGTATAGATGTACAATGTAAGTATACCACAATTAATAATATTCAGATAGATAAATCTGGAGTATATACATGTATTACTAAGAGTGCATTACATGATGGAGATAGAAGTGCATCAACTACAATTAGTATAGATGTACAATGTAAGTATATCACAATTAATAATATTCAGAGAGATAAATCTGGAGTATATACATGTATTGCTAAGAGTGCATCACATGATGGAGACAGAAGTGCATCAACTACAATTAGTATAGATGTACAATGTAAGTATATCACAATTAATAATATTCAGAGATAAATCTGGAGTATATACATGTATTGCTAAGAGTACATTACATGATGGAGACAGAAGTGAGCAACTACGATTAGTAAAGATGTACAATGTAAGTATATCACAATTAATAATATTCAGAGAGATAAATCTGGAGTATAGACATGTATTGCTAAGAGTGTATTACACGATGGAGACAGAAGTGCATCAACTACAATTAGTATAGATGTACAATGTAAGTATATCACAATTAATAATATTCAGAGATAAATCTGGTGTATATACATGTATTGCTAAGAGTGCATCACATGATGGAGACAGAAGTGTATCAACTACAATTAGTATAGATGTACAATGTAAGTATATCACAATTAATAATATTCAGAGAGATAAATCTGGAGTATATACATGTATTGCTAAGAGTGCATTACATGATGGTGACAGAAGTGCATCAACTACAATTAGTATAGATGTACAATGTAAGTATATCACAATTAATAATATTCAGAGAGATAAATCTGGAGTATATACATGTATTGCTAAGAGTGCATTACATGATGGTGACAGAAGTGCATCAACTACAATTAGTATAGATGTACAATGTAAGTATATCACAATTAATAATATTCAGAGAGATAAATCTGGAGTATATACATGTATTGCTAAGAGTGCATTACATGATGGAGACAGAAGTGTATCAACTACAATTAGTATAGATGTACAATGTAAGTATATCACAATTAATAATATTTAGAGAGATAGATCTGGAGTATATACATGTATTGCTAAGAGTGCATTACATGATGGAGACAGAAGTGTATCAACTACAATTAGTATAGACGTACAATGTGAGTATATCACAATTAATAATATACAGAGAGATAAATCTGGAGTATATACATGTATTGCTAAGAGTGCATTACATGATGGAGACAGAAGTGCATCAACTACAATTAGTATAGATGTACAATGTATGTATATCACAATTATATGTATAATAATTACAAAGATACCTCAAAGTATGCCGCGCATCAACCTCTGCTGTATGTCAGTCGATACTCCTGTACTGTCTTCGTGCATGCTTTGAGGTATCTTCGTAATAACCTTATAATATTCAGGGAGATGAATCTGGAGTATATACATGTATTGCTAAGAGTGCATTACAGGATGGAGACAGAAGTGAATGTGTTTGTGTACGCGTGCATGCATGCATGTGTGTGTGCGGTAGCACAGGTCTTTAGATTTGGCAGCTGCATTCCATTTGTGACACGCACAATATGAGTGCATTTTCACAACACATTATGTATTGATGCATGTTCAGTATTGAGCTACAAGGAGGAATAGCTATAGAATCTTAAAATTTGGCATATTGGTAATTCACATGGCATAACAATTTTTAGGGACAAAATGTTAAAGGTCACTATGGCATTCATCATGAATATCGTCCTGACGTCACCTCATTTTATTATGATTTTCACTTGATTTGTGGGACTGGAAAATTGGTATCTTGCTTTAACTTAGTATAGTCATTCCTATTTCAGCAACCGACCTGAACACATTTTCCACAGTATTCATTTGCCGTCAGTGAATCTGATCATTTACTGATAATTTTACCCCAAAACACTGACATTCAACATAGGAAAAGCTAAGTTAACTTGTGCTACATGGAGACCAGTCCACCTCATTGATTCTACTATGATGCACAATGCAACTAGGGTCAATGCTAAATCGTCCATCCAATAAGAAAATTTTAGAACACGCCAGTAATATCAATGATCTCATTAAAGCCTGAATCACTACAGCACTTGCTTCATTTCAGCCTGTAAACAACATCACTTAATCTCAAACTTCAATCAGTTTGGAAAATCAGTGTCACAGCACCACTCGCTAACATGTAATCTCCAACTCGCCATTCAAGTGTTTGTCTTCTACTGATAATTGATTTAGCAATTGAACTACATTTGTACTTTGTTGCACATGAGCTGTAATCCAACATTTAACCACAGATATGTAAACAAACAGGGCCCTTACCACAGGGCCATTCGGCTTTCTATGCCAGCAGGACCATCAGCTGCCATTCTCCCTACAAATCTTCATAACAATAATAATCTTTATTGCGTTTGAATCCCTATTAGGATTTTGAATAAATTGCGATACAGATGCGTAGAAAGACAAACAATTTCATTGTACCTAGTGATCTGCATCTCGACACACTCAGACTTTGAAAAGAAACATTAACCAGACATACATGGAATTGCATCATTTATGATCCAGCTATGCATCTTGGTCTCAGTGCTTCTCTGTTTTCCATGCCTAAAGACCATTCTACTTTCCGTCAGAATCCATCCACTTACTAATTACTCTCGTTTTATCGTATCAAAGGCCGAAATTAATCAACCTGAAGCTTGGCTTGCCTATGATAAATCGCTCACATGAAAGCAGCATGATATCCATCAATCAATTGGAAGATCCCCAATCCTTAAATAGACTTTGTTTATTTTCAACAATACCCACAACTCATCATTCCGACATGTCTTTATGAGGCAGGAAAGGACATGGAGTGCACCATTAACCAGCAAATCATCGCAAACCCATACTACCGTGTAACACTGTACATATCGTCTGCAATATCAGCTCAGATCTGTTGAAGATTCAACAATAGTACATGCAGCAGTCCCTATCAAGCTGAAAGCATTAACAAATGCCTCTGCCACCGACCACAGTTAATTAATTCGCAGTGGTGGAGCTAACCCAACATCAACCACCACTCAAACTACACACTTTAGCATTATCCTTACATGACCACCCAGACAAAGAGTTTACTGCAACATCTCAGAGGGAGAAGGGTCAAAGGCCTCTTATCTATGTTCATATTCCTCAAGATTGAACTTGATATAGTAAAAATGGTCATTAGGGTACCAAACGACAAGTTACATGACCTACTAAAAGTACTTTCCACTTGGCTCCATAAAACCTCCAGCATGAAACGAGAGCTCTTGTCGATGATTGACACCTTGAGCTTTGCTTGGATGCATTTTCTTTTGCTGCTTGATTAACCTCATCACATACATTGCCAACATTAATGGTATGGCAGCATGGACTGAAAGTTTCAACTAGATGTTCAGTGGTGGTACAATTTTCCACCATCTTGGAATGATTCTGCATCATTCTTAGAATCACACTGGTCATCTGCTCTGAAGCTTGAACTTTTAACAGATGCATCAGCCTCCATGGGTTGTGCAGGATTCTACATTGACCATTGGTTCACCATATCATGGCCAGCAACTTTTCCAAACCACCATCAAGTGGAAAGAAATTTATCCTATTTTCATCGCTTGTTTATTCATATTAGACATGTCAATCATTACAAGCCCGAATCTGGCAGGTAATGTGAGGGTGCTTACACTGATGGCAAGTCTGTTGGGATTTCGCGGTTACATGACTTTCATGTTCACCCCCTCATCTACGCAATTTATGTTTAATTTTCAAGAATTTTTCATCGGAATTGCAACAGACTGTAAGCAAGTCTAGATTTTCATCAAAAATTACCTCTCCCAGCAACATTGACAGAACAACTGAGCATGCTCAGAATAAATTGATTCGGTTAGATTCAGATTCATAAATTTATTGATTCCAGATTTACAAGTTTTACAACTGAGCATGCTCAGAATAAATTGATTTGGTTAGATTCAGATCCAGATTCACAAGTTTTACCTAATGTATTTGATCCTAAATTAATCGATAATAGAAATATCCAAAATTACCTCTCCCAACAACACTGAGAGAACAACTGAGCATGCTCAGAATAAATAATTAGGTTAGATGATAATGCTAGGGTTTTCAGTGATGAAATGACCTTGATCTGCATTGGTGACAGTAATGGACCACAGTCTGGTTGACTCTCGTGTGGGAAGCACACAAAGGGGGTCTTTGCAGTTAATTTGTCTGTGTGTATGTATGTATGTATGTATGTGTGTGCATGTGTATATGTATGTCTGTTCCACTGTATCTCAAGAACCATATATCGATTTTTGATGAAACTTAGTGCATATCTATGGGCCAATGTGCAGATTTGATTAGGTTTTGGTAAACATCCATGCTTATTAGCCCCCGCCGGATCTGCGATCCGGGCGGGGGGGGTATTAATTTGGGTCGTGTCTGTGCAATGTGTGTGCACATTTTCAGCTTTTTCTCACACGTGTGATCCAATTCAGTTCAGAGTTGGTACAGAGACAGAAATTGATCGTGCTATTGTGCACATCAAGTTATTTTTTCGATTCTTCAAAGTTTCACTGTGTTTTCCTTGATTTTTAACATTTTTCCTTCAAAATCCGACTTTTCCCGAAATTACCCGAGTTTAATCCGAGTTTTGATGACGCTTACGCAGTTCTCGTCTCGGTGGAAATCAGTCAATTTTGTGAGGATATTGTATCCCGGAATTGTATCTTTATTTGCGCAACGCTTCTATGGACAAAATTGTGTCTCGTCAATTTCAAAGGTAAGAAACTGTGCTTGTTATGGTATTTATACACTTTTTATTATCGTTTGTGTCTCGGGTTTGGTGATCGTGAGAAACTATTGCTAACCTGGCGAGAGTTTCGCCAGAAAAACTGCCTTTTTATTATGGTTGTAGGAACTGATTATGTATTGTGTAAATTGAAAGTTTACCTCGTGACTTAAGAAGTTTGCAGTGCTCTCACCGGGATTCAAACGTCGTGGTGGTGTCGGCGCAATGCTGCTCTGAGACGCTTGCCAGACTCTGCCTCGCTCAAAATCATTATCGCCATGCTTGATTTCCGCAACATTTACATTTGTTTATGATTTCCACAGCTATTGTTCTATGAGATGCGTCCTCGCTGTTCATAAACAGCCATAAACAAGTTTAGTTGGGTCGGCATGTACTCATTGAAAGTGTTGGTTTATTTACGTAATCCACTGATCACGCAATAGGCGAAGTTAAAAATATGTCGCTACTCAGGAGAGCTTGCCCACAACGCTAAATGTCCCAATATAAACGTACCGGAACGTTTATTTTTTCCACAGAAAAATTCCACCCGGCACATTTTTATTTGGGACGGTACGTTTATTTATTTTTCTAAATCCGATTAAAAAAATCATGCCTTTTTCCCCATGAGAAACGAAGCCAAAAGATCGCACTAAAACATCGGTAAATCTGGTCTTTCGTGTTGCTTTCACCATGAGGTCGCTGAACTGTCATATTTAAATGCTTTATGGTAATTTGAGCACATGGGCACCATCCAGCATTTTGATTGGTTGATTAGCGACTTGACCTATCTGGTCAATAAACACGCGTCGTGGGCATGGATAACATTGCGGATATTGTCTCATGGAGCGTTAACATGTAACCGAAAACATTTTCTTACGATAAAACTAAGTTGAATTTTACTTGCTTTTCATAACAATTCAACGAATTTATTTTTTGTACGTTAATATAATCACTACTGAGTACTAATCAACAATTACAACACTTCGAAAACGAGTAAGCTACCGTACCGTGATCATTTGCTACCAACAAAAAAATAATGCATAATAAATATAGTGAATATTTTTTGTTGTCATGTGAACAGTTTTTTTGATTGACTGTAATTTTCCAACATTTCATGACTTCTATTGTAGCACCAAATTATGGCCTTTCACTCCTCCTTGACGTCTATTTAAACGATTATACAGCATCTTGTCGCCAGCCACGAATGTCACACTAGACAAACTTGATCGATACTGCCGACCATTCCATGCATTTTTTATCGACGCACGACGACACGCAAATTGAGAAAAGTATTGTCCTTGCAACAATTTCGCGCAATACATCACCACTATACAGTGACTGATTTAATTTTTATTCAACATTAAAACAAACTACAGTGAGTTGTTCTATGGTCGTATAAAAATAAAATAAACTACATTAAGATACAGTAAAGTTAACCAACTAAACAGAATGCTAAATAAAACTAAATAATATTACAAACACATATAGAATCACAATAAACTTGTACGATCACATTAGAGTCATAACTATGGAAAGAATATTTTTATATTTGGTGGAGCTGCTCATATATCATCTGCATACATTTTTGTATGTATTGTGCAGTTTCCCAGCCAGTCAGACTCGAGTAGTGATTGGTTTGCTACTTCATTACATCTTGCAGCCTTTCAAACAGTATATTGCTACACATGCATGCATCAATTGTTGTCCATGTATATTCTTAATTGCTCAGTGAAAACTTGCAATTTCTTTCTGGCTGGTATAAATATATTAAGTAATATGTTTTTGTACTGAAAAGACAGTACACAAATATCTTTTTTAATTAAATTTAACAGCTAATGGGAGCATATATGCTACAACCTCTGCTTACTTTTGACTAAATGTTTTTTAGCTCCGCTGTCGACTTTGTCGAGCGGAGCTTATCATATGAGTGATTGTCCGTCGGCGTCCGTCGTCGTCGTCGTCCGTCGTCGTCGTCCGTCGTCCGTCGTCCGTGTCAATGTTTTACTTTTTCGACTTCTTCTTGAAAACTACAAGCCTGAATGCTTTGATACTTGGTGTATATGTACCTTGGGTAGACCTCTCTTAGGTTTGTTCATTTCATGTTGATATCTTCAATTCTCTAATTTTGGTGAATATTTTTGTCATTTTTGGTAGAAAGTGATATTTTCGACTTCTTGTTAAAAACCGCAAGAGCAATTGCTTTGATATTACATATATAGGTACTACATGTGGACCTCTCTCAGATTTGTTCATTTTGTAATGATATCTTTAATTCTCTAATTTTGGTGAATATTTTTGTCATTTTTGTTAAAAAGTGATATTTTCGACTTCTTGTTAAAAATCGCAAGTTCAATTGCTTTGATACTACATATATAGGTACTACATGTGGACCTCTCTCAGATTTGTTCATTTCTTGATGATATCTTCAATTCTCTAATTTTGGTGAATATTTTTGTAATTTTTGGTAAAAAGTGATATTTTCGACTTCTTGTTAAAAACCAAGAGTTCAATTGCATTGATATTACATATATAGATACTACATGTAGACCTTTCTCAGATTTGTTCATTTCGTGATGATATCTTCAATTCTCTAATTTTGGTGAGTATTTTTGTCATTTTTGGTAAAAAGTGATATTTTCGACTTCTTGTTAAAAACTGTAAGTCCGATTGCTTTGATATTATATATATAGGTACTACATGTGGACCTCTCTCAGCTTTGTTCATTTTGTAATGATATCTTTAATTCTCTAATTTTGGTGAATATTTTTGTCATTTTTGGTAAAAAGTGATATTTTCGACTTCTTGTTAAAAATCGCAAGTCCAATTGCTTTGATACTACATATATAGGTACTACATGTGGACCTCTCTCAGATTTGTTCATTTCTTGATGATATCTTCAATTCTCTAATTTTGGTGAATATTTTTGTAATTTTTGGTAAAAAGTGATATTTTCGACTTCTTGTTAAAAACCAAGAGTTCAATTGCATTGATATTACATATATAGATACTACATGTAGACCTTTCTCAGATTTGTTCATTTCGTGATGATATCTTCAATTCTCTAATTTTGGTGAGTATTTTTGTCATTTTTGGTAAAAAGTGATATTTTCGACTTCTTGTTAAAAACTGTAAGTCCGATTGCTTTGATATTATATATATAGGTACTACATGTGGACCTCTCTCAGATTTGTTCATTTTGTGATGATATCTTCAATTCTCTAATTTTGGTGAATATTTTTGTCATTTTTGGTAAAAAGTGATATTTTCGACTTCTTGTTAAAAACCAAAAGTTCATTTGCTTTGATATTACATATATAGATACTACATGTAGACCTTTCTCAGATTTGTTCATTTCCTGATGATATCTTCAATTCTCTAATTTTGGTGAATATTTTTGTCATTTTTGGTAGAAAGTGATATTTTCGACTTCTTGTTAAAAACTGCAAGTCCGATTGCTTTGATACTATACATATTGTTCATTTTCTAATGATGTCTTCTGTTCTTTAATTGAAATGTGCATCGCTAACAGCGGAGCTATCTCAGCCGACAGGCTGCTTGTTGGTGAGTATTTTTGTCATTTTTGGTAAAAAGTGATATTTTCGACTTCTTGTTAAAAACTGTAAGTCCGATTGCTTTGATATTATATATATAGGTACTACATGTGGACCTCTCTCAGATTTGTTCATTTTGTGATGATATCTTCAATTCTCTAATTTTGGTGAATATTTTTGTCATTTTTGGTAAAAAGTGATATTTTCGACTTCTTGTTAAAAACCAAAAGTTCATTTGCTTTGATATTACATATAAAGATACTACATGTAGACCTTTCTCAGATTTGTTCATTTCCTGATGATATCTTCAATTCTCTAATTTTGGTGAATATTTTTGTCATTTTTGGTAGAAAGTGATATTTTCGACTTCTTGTTAAAAACTGCAAGTCCGATTGCTTTGATAATATACATATTGTTCATTTTCTAATGATGTCTTCTGTTCTTTAATTGAAATGTGCATCGCTAACAGCAGAGCTATCTCAGCCGACAGGCTGCTTGTTTGTTTTTTTCAGGTGCAGAGCCAGAATTTTTTTTTCGAAAAGCAAAGCCACTGAAACTGCATATATTACAAAAGCATACTATTCGGTGCATGTCTGACAATTGTATAAAGTTTTGCAGGTCGTCTTTTTTTTTTAAGAAGTGCTGTCAACCAAAGCATAAATATGTGTTTCTCTGTACATAAAAGTTCAATTTCACACGATTTGTTAATATTAATGTATGATAATAAAAACTTGATAATATTCTTCTGGATTCTTGCACTTTATTTGTATCATTGTCATATGAGAAGTACTCTTGTCCTTATTTAGAGATATTGAAACTAATTCAGGGCCACAAACTACATGTAGATCTGTACATGAAGTACATGGGAAGTAAAGTTGTTGACACAGGTAATGTACACCAAGGATTGTCATTCATGACCTGTTTGATTGGAGGCCATTTTTCCCTCAAAAATCTAAAAAAAACAAGCTTTTTCTAGCTGTTAACAGCTTTTTCTCAGATATGTGTCATCCCGTTTTGTTCAAAGTTGGTACAGGGACAGGTAATAATTGTTTACAAGTGCACATCGCATTATATGTTTAACAAGTTATAAATTGTCTCAGAAAAGCCAAATGAATAAATTTTTACCCCACCCCCTAAAATTGTAACACATCAATTCTGAACATTTAATAACAGAATTTTAATACAGCTCATAATGAATTAATTCACTCTGACACAAACTAAGTTCAATATAAGTTTTTAAATTTTTTTCTGAGCGGGGGCTATGACATGACATGACATGTCATGTCTTGTTAGTTACCTAATTTGCATGATAATGAGCTAATTTTTAGTCATGAATGTTCCACCGATTTCTAATGAACCATTCATTGGATTTTGATGAAACTTGGCACATAGATGCACAGATGTTTTGGGTGAAAATTCGTGATTATTAATTACCTAATTTGCATAATGATTAGTCAATTTTCAGCTTTTCTACTGACATCTCAAGTACTAATCATCACATTTCAATGAAACTGACCTGATAGTATTTATAGTAATATCAGTACATATTAATTACCTAATTTTCAGCTTTTGATATCTCAAGTACTAACTATCACAGTTCTATGAAACTTGGTACATAGATCCTCTAGGACATGCAGAGACCTGATTAGTTTGGGGATAAATATTTGTGCATATTAATCACCTAAATTGCATAATTAGTTAATTTTCAGCTTTTCCACTGATATCTAAAGTACTACCGGGGTAGTCATCACATTTCAATGAAAGGACATATATCATCTAGGACTATGCCGAGACATGATTAGTTTTGGGGTGAATAATTGTGCATATTAATTACCTTATTTGCTTAATTGACCAATTTTAAACTTTCACACTGATATCTCAACTACTAATCATCACATTTCAATGAAACTTGGTACATGCTCTAGGACAATACAAGGACCTGATTAGTTTTAGGTTAAAATCTGCTCATATTAATTTCTTAATTAGCATAATAATTCATAATTATCAATGAAACTTGGTACATAGATGATCTGTTACATTGCACAGACCTTATTAGTTTTACACTTAAATATGTTCAAAATAAATTCCTGATTTGCATGATTAGTTTTCAGCTTTTCCATCAATATTTCAAGTAGAGTACAAGTAATTAATTAATTTATGTGTCTCCAATACTCTCAGCACACATGAGTTTTTACTAAGCTTTTTTTTATTTTTGTTTGCTTTTATGAATACTTAAATTGAAATTTTGAAAAAAAAGTGGTCAGAAATGTTATTGTATATTATATCTTCAAACTGTAAAAATTGCATTCCATTATAAAGAGCCATCACTGAAATACCGGGTCACAAAGTTGAAGATCAGTGAAAACACTTTACAGTTACTGTTTATAAATCTTGGCCAGGCACATTGACAAATGTTGTCTAAATATAGCTCAGTTGTCAGGCTTCTGGATAAATGGGTCGTACCATTACGAATATCAGTGGGAAACTGGAGGGGGGTCAGGGCTACATTTTGATGGGAATTATAGTGGTGATACTAAAACAAACCCAGGTCCTGGTAATATCCAATAACCTAAATTAACAAAGAAGTCAAGTTGTTATTAAAGGTACATCAAGGTTTACTAGATTTATTTATTCAGTTTCTTGAGCATGTATACATGTATGAGATTTTGGTCATGGGTCAATGGAAGTTTTCAATTATCAGTACAATACTAGATTAAGGAAAATCACTTTATGATGAGTTGTACCCACATAGAGTACATATTAATTCATCTGTTCCATGTATTATTTTAACATGAGTATTTTATAATTAAATAACGGGGACTGTGTCATTCATGTCTTGTTCACTCTCAATTACTAACTATGCTTTTGATCCATAATGCTTTATTTTTGGCATGAATAAAATTTCCCCTAAGTCCAACTTGGGCTATGTCATCGACAATGACTTGTATTTAATTAATTTTCAATAAGAAACCTATCATTTATTATTTCTGTTTGTCCTATTTACAGATGCTCCTGAAATAACTATTCCTTCATTAAAGCATGTGACAGAAGGTGAAACACTATCCATAGACTGTGCAGTAGATTCCAATCCATCCACTTCTAGTATAACATGGTGGAAAGGTAATACAGAGATATCTTCTAGTTATCAACTGAGAATATCCAACATAGGTAAAGATGAGCGTGGTAGTTATATCTGCAAGGCTACTAACCAATTATTTACTGGTACACAAACTGAGACAGGAACAACTACAGTGGATGTACAGTGTAAGTGAATAGCATTTTCTAGTCTCTGGGTTGTACTCTATCTGACCACAAAAAATATGGAATCTTATCCATATTGGGAATATGCGATTATTATAACCTAGTTTTCAATGACTCTGACATTTTGATATTTCTTGACAATGACAGATTACTGTACCTGTATACCTCTTGTGTAGCAGAATGGCATTTTACTCTTCTCAAAACTTATATTTTATAACTCTTGATTTACGACATTATCATTTACTCTCCCTACTATCTTGCTATCGCAGCTTCAACTTTCCACCAGGATTAAAATATTTTGATAATCCATAATATTTTAGTATAAAGATCTAGAGCTTGTTTTTCTTTGCATTAATCTGCCTATTACTATTCATTTTAATTTTCTCTAGTACTGTATACATGTTCTTATATCAAGCTAAAATATTATCTTGTCATATAATTGTTTAATTGCAAAGTAGAGTTATTTAAATTGTATTCCCTTTCTCAAAATTAAGTTTACTGAGATATATTTCACTACATGTGTAACTTTGACTACTGTAAATGTGTTGTAATTGTTGACACTGAAATATTGGACTAGCAGAATTATTAGTACATTGAGTCATCATTAGCGCACATTCAAAAGTAATTGTATTTATAAATCTACTGCATGTTGATCACAATTTTAACATATTTTAAAATTTGTTGTTTTGATGCACAGATCCTCCTGAGTCATTATCAATAAGCCAAAGCAACAATGGTAAAGTGATTGAAGGCAATACATTGACAGCAACCTGTACAGCTGATAGTAATCCAGCATCTACATATACATGGAAATCACCAACAAATGATCAGATAACTACATCATCACAATTAACAGTTAATAATATTCAGAGATAAATCTGGTGTATATACATGTATTGCTAAGAGTGTATCACATGATGGAGACAGAAGTGTATCAACTACAATTAGTATAGATGTACAATGTAAGTATATCACAATTAATAATATTCAGAGAGATAAATCTGGAGTATATACATGTATTGCTAAGAGTGCATTACATGATGGAGATAGAAGTGGATCAACTACAATTAGTATAGATGTACAATGCAAGTATATCACAATTAATAATATTCAGAGAGATAAATCTGGAGTATATACATGTATTGCTAAGAGTGCATTACATGATGGAGACAGAAGTGTATCAACTACAATTAGTACAGATGTACAATGTATGTATATCACAATTAATAATATTCAGAGAGATAAATCTGGAGTATATACATGTATTGCTAAAAGTGCATTACATGATGGAGATAGAAGTGCATCAACTGCAATTAGTATAGATGTACAATGTAAGTATATCACAATTAATAATATTCAGAAAGATAAATCTGGAGTACCGGTATATACATGTATTCTAAGAGTGCATTACATGATGGAGATAGAAGTGCATCAACTACAATTAGTATAGATGTACAATGTAAGTATATCACAATTAATAATATTCAGAGAGATAAATCTGGAGTATATACATGTATTGCTAAGAGTGTATTACACGATGGAGACAGAAGTGCATCAACTACAATTAGTATAGATGTACAATGTAAGTATACCACAATTAATAATATTCAGATAGTTAAATCTGGAGTATATACATGTATTACTAAGAGTGCATTACATGATGGAGATAGAAGTGCATCAACTACAATTAGTATAGATGTACAATGTAAGTATATCACAATTAATAATATTCAGAGAGATAAATCTGGAGTATATACATGTATTACTAAGAGTGCATTACATGATGGAGATAGAAGTGCATCAACTACAATTAGTATAGATGTACAATGTAAGTATATCACAATTAATAATATTCAGAGAGATAAATCTGGAGTATATACATGTATTGCTAAGAGTGTATTACACGATGGAGACAGAAGTGCATCAACTACAATTAGTATAGATGTACAATGTAAGTATACCACAATTAATAATATTCAGATAGATAAATCTGGAGTATATACATGTATTACTAAGAGTGCATTACATGATGGAGATAGAAGTGCATCAACTACAATTAGTATAGATGTACAATGTAAGTATATCACAATTAATAATATTCAGAGAGATAAATCTGGAGTATATACATGTATTGCTAAGAGTGCATCACATGATGGAGACAGAAGTGCATCAACTACAATTAGTATAGATGTACAATGTAAGTATATCACAATTAATAATATTCAGAGATAAATCTGGAGTATATACATGTATTGCTAAGAGTACATTACATGATGGAGACAGAAGTGAGCAACTACGATTAGTATAGATGTACAATGTAAGTATATCACAATTAATAATATTCAGAGAGATAAATCTGGAGTATAGACATGTATTGCTAAGAGTGTATTACACGATGGAGACAGAAGTGCATCAACTACAATTAGTATAGATGTACAATGTAAGTATATCACAATTAATAATATTCAGAGATAAATCTGGTGTATATACATGTATTGCTAAGAGTGCATCACATGATGGAGACAGAAGTGTATCAACTACAATTAGTATAGATGTACAATGTAAGTATATCACAATTAATAATATTCAGAGAGATAAATCTGGAGTATATACATGTATTGCTAAGAGTGCATTACATGATGGTGACAGAAGTGCATCAACTACAATTAGTATAGATGTACAATGTAAGTATATCACAATTAATAATATTCAGAGAGATAAATCTGGAGTATATACATGTATTGCTAAGAGTGTATTACACGATGGAGATAGAAGTGCATCAACAACAATTAGTATAGATGTACAATGCAAGTATATCACAATTAATAATATTCAGAGAGATAAATCTGGAGTATATACATGTATTGCTAAGAGTGCATTACATGATGGAGACAGAAGTGTATCAACTACAATTAGTATAGATGTACAATGTAAGTATATCACAATTAATAATATTCAGAGAGATAAATCTGGAGTATATACATGTATTGCTAAGAGTGCATTACAGGATGGAGACAGAAGTGTATCAACTACAATTAGTATAGATGTACAATGTAAGTATATCACAATTAATAATATTCAGAGAGATAGATCTGGAGTATATACATGTATTGCTAAGAGTGCATTACATGATGGAGACAGAAGTGTATCAACTACAATTAGTATAGACGTACAATGTGAGTATATCACAATTAATAATATACAGAGAGATAAATCTGGAGTATATACATGTATTGCTAAGAGTGCATTACATGATGGAGACAGAAGTGCATCAACTACAATTAGTATAGATGTACAATGTATGTATATCACAATTATATGTATAATAATTACAAAGATACCTCAAAGTATGCCGCGCATCAACCTCTGCTGTATGTCAGTCGATACTCCTGTACTGTCTTCGTGCATGCTTTGAGGTATCTTCGTAATAACCTTATAATATTCAGGGAGATGAATCTGGAGTATATACATGTATTGCTAAGAGTGCATTACAGGATGGAGACAGAAGTGAATGTGTTTGTGTACGCGTGCATGCATGCATGTGTGTGTGCGGTAGCACATGTCTTTAGATTTGGCAGCTGCATTCCATTTGTGACACGCACAATATGAGTGCATTTTCACAACACATTATGTATTGATGCATGTTCAGTATTGAGCTACAAGGAGGAATAGCTATAGAATCTTAAAATTTGGCATATTGGTAATTCACATGGCATAACAATTTTTAGGGACAAAATGTTAAAGGTCACTATGGCATTCATCATGAATATCGTCCTGACGTCACCTCATTTTATTATGATTTTCACTTGATTTGTGGGACTGGAAAATTGGTATCTTGCTTTAACTTAGTATAGTCATTCCTATTTCAGCAACCGACCTGAACACATTTTCCACAGTATTCATTTGCCGTCAGTGAATCTGATCATTTACTGATAATTTTACCCCAAAACACTGACATTCAACATAGGAAAAGCTAAGTTAACTTGTGCTACATGGAGACCAGTCCACCTCATTGATTCTACTATGATGCACAATGCAACTAGGGTCAATGCTAAATCGTCCATCCAATAAGAAAATTTTAGAACACGCCAGTAATATCAATGATCTCATTAAAGCCTGAATCACTACAGCACTTGCTTCATTTCAGCCTGTAAACAACATCACTTAATCTCAAACTTCAATCAGTTTGGAAAATCAGTGTCACAGCACCACTCGCTAACATGTAATCTCCAACTCGCCATTCAAGTGTTTGTCTTCTACTGATAATTGATTTAGCAATTGAACTACATTTGTACTTTGTTGCACATGAGCTGTAATCCAACATTTAACCACATATATGTAAACAAACAGGGCCCTTACCACAGGGCCATTCGGCTTTCTATGCCAGCAGGACCATCAGCTGCCATTCTCCCTACAAATCTTCATAACAATAATAATCTTTATTGCGTTTAAATCCCTATTAGGATTTTGAATAAATTGCGATACAGATGCGTAGAAAGACAAACAATTTCATTGTACCTAGTGATCTGCATCTCGACACACTCAGACTTTGAAAAGAAACATTAACCAGACATACATGGAATTGCATCATTTATGATCCAGCTATGCATCTTGGTCTCAGTGCTTCTCTGTTTTCCATGCCTAAAGACCATTCTACTTTCCGTCAGAATCCATCCACTTACTAATTACTCTCGTTTTATCGTATCAAAGGCCGAAATTAATCAACCTGAAGCTTGGCTTGCCTATGATAAATCGCTCACATGAAAGCAGCATGATATCCATCAATCAATTGGAAGATCTCCAATCCTTAAATAGACTTTGTTTATTTTCAACAATACCCACAACTCATCATTCCGACATGTCTTTATGAGGCAGGAAAGGACATGGAGTGCATCATTAACCAGCAAATCATCGCAAACCCATACTACCGTGTAACACTGTACATATCGTCTGCAATATCAGCTCAGATCTGTTGAAGATTCAACAATAGTACATGCAGCAGTCCCTATCAAGCTGAAAGCATTAACAAATGCCTCTGCCACCGACCACAGTTAATTAATTCGCAGTGGTGGAGCTAACCCAACATCAACCACCACTCAAACTACACACTTTAGCATTATCCTTACATGACCACCCAGACAAAGAGTTTACTGCAACATCTCAGAGGGAGAAGGGTCAAAGGCCTCTTATCTATGTTCATATTCCTCAAGATTGAACTTGATATAGTAAAAATGGTCATTAGGGTACCAAACGACAAGTTACATGACCTACTAAAAGTACTTTCCACTTGGCTCCATAAAACCTCCAGCATGAAACGAGAGCTCTTGTCGATGATTGACACCTTGAGCTTTGCTTGGATGCATTTTCTTTTGCTGCTTGATTAACCTCATCACATACATTGCCAACATTAATGGTATGGCAGCATGGACTGAAAGTTTCAACTAGATGTTCAGTGGTGGTACAATTTTCCACCATCTTGGAATGATTCTGCATCATTCTTAGAATCACACTGGTCATCTGCTCTGAAGCTTGAACTTTTAACAGATGCATCAGCCTCCATGGGTTGTGCAGGATTCTACATTGACCATTGGTTCACCATATCATGGCCAGCAACTTTTCCAAACCACCATCAAGTGGAAAGAAATTTATCCTATTTTCATCGCTTGTTTATTCATATTAGACATGTCAATCATTACAAGCCCGAATCTGGCAGGTAATGTGAGGGTGCTTACACTGATGGCAAGTCTGTTGGGATTTCGCGGTTACATGACTTTCATGTTCACCCCCTCATCTACGCAATTTATGTTTAATTTTCAAGAATTTTTCATCGGAATTGCAACAGACTGTAAGCAAGTCTAGATTTTCATCAAAAATTACCTCTCCCAGCAACATTGACAGAACAACTGAGCATGCTCAGAATAAATTGATTCGGTTAGATTCAGATTCATAAATTTATTGATTCCAGATTTACAAGTTTTACAACTGAGCATGCTCAGAATAAATTGATTTGGTTAGATTCAGATCCAGATTCACAAGTTTTACCTAATGTATTTGATCCTAAATTAATCGATAATAGAAATATCCAAAATTACCTCTCCCAACAACACTGAGAGAACAACTGAGCATGCTCAGAATAAATAATTAGGTTAGATGATAATGCTAGGGTTTTCAGTGATGAAATGACCTTGATCTGCATTGGTGACAGTAATGGACCACAGTCTGGTTGACTCTCGTGTGGGAAGCACACAAAGGGGGTCTTTGCAGTTAATTTGTCTGTGTGTATGTATGTATGTATGTATGTGTGTGCATGTGTATATGTATGTCTGTTCCACTGTATCTCAAGAACCATATATCGATTTTTGATGAAACTTAGTGCATATCTATGGGCCAATGTGCAGATTTGATTAGGTTTTGGTAAACATCCATGCTTATTAGCCCCCGCCGGATCTGCGATCCGGGCGGGGGGGGTATTAATTTGGGTCGTGTCTGTGCAATGTGTGTGCACATTTTCAGCTTTTTCTCACACGTGTGATCCAATTCAGTTCAGAGTTGGTACAGAGACAGAAATTGATCGTGCTATTGTGCACATCAAGTTATTTTTTCGATTCTTCAAAGTTTCACTGTGTTTTCCTTGATTTTTAACATTTTTCCTTCAAAATCCGACTTTTCCCGAAATTACCCGAGTTTAATCCGAGTTTTGATGACGCTTACGCAGTTCTCGTCTCGGTGGAAATCAGTCAATTTTGTGAGGATATTGTATCCCGGAATTGTATCTTTATTTGCGCAACGCTTCTATGGACAAAATTGTGTCTCGTCAATTTCAAAGGTAAGAAACTGTGCTTGTTATGGTATTTATACACTTTTTATTATCGTTTGTGTCTCGGGTTTGGTGATCGTGAGAAACTATTGCTAACCTGGCGAGAGTTTCGCCAGAAAAACTGCCTTTTTATTATGGTTGTAGGAACTGATTATGTATTGTGTAAATTGAAAGTTTACCTCGTGACTTAAGAAGTTTGCAGTGCTCTCACCGGGATTCAAACGTCGTGGTGGTGTCGGCGCAATGCTGCTCTGAGACGCTTGCCAGACTCTGCCTCACTCAAAATCATTATCGCCATGCTTGATTTCCGCAACATTTACATTTGTTTATGATTTCCACAGCTATTGTTCTATGAGATGCGTCCTCGCTGTTCATAAACAGCCATAAACAAGTTTAGTTGGGTCGGCATGTACTCAATGAAAGTGTTGGTTTATTTACGTAATCCACTGATCACGCAATAGGCGAAGTTAAAAATATGTCGCTACTCAGGAGAGCTTGCCCACAACGCTAAATGTCCCAATATAAACGTACCGGAACGTTTATTTTTTCCACAGAAAAATTCCACCCGGCACATTTTTATTTGGGACGGTACGTTTATTTATTTTTCTAAATCCGATTAAAAAAATCATGCCTTTTTCCCCATGAGAAACGAAGTCAAAAGATCGCACTAAAACATCGGTAAATCTGGTCTTTCGTGTTGCTTTCACCATGAGGTCGCTGAACTGTCATATTTAAATGCTTTATGGTAATTTGAGCACATGGGCACCATCCAGCATTTTGATTGGTTGATTAGCGACTTGACCTATCTGGTCAATAAACACGCGTCGTGGGCATGGATAACATTGCGGATATTGTCTCATGGAGCGTTAACATGTAACCGAAAACATTTGCTTACGATAAAACTAAGTTGAATTTTACTTGCTTTTCATAACAATTCAACGAATTTATTTTTTGTACGTTAATATAATCACTACTGAGTACTAATCAACAATTACAACACTTCGAAAACGAGTAAGCTACCGTACCGTGATCATTTGCTACCAACAAAAAAATAATGCATAATAAATATAGTGAATATTTTTTGTTGTCATGTGAACAGTTTTTTTGATTGACTGTAATTTTCCAACATTTCATGACTTCTATTGTAGCACCAAATTATGGCCTTTCACTCCTCCTTGACGTCTATTTAAACGATTATACAGCATCTTGTCGCCAGCCACGAATGTCACACTAGACAAACTTGATCGATACTGCCGACCATTCCATGCATTTTTTATCGACGCACGACGACACGCAAATTGAGAAAAGTATTGTCCTTGCAACAATTTCGCGCAATACATCACCACTATACAGTGACTGATTTAATTTTTATTCAACATTAAAACAAACTACAGTGAGTTGTTCTATGGTCGTATAAAAATAAAATAAACTACATTAAGATACAGTAAAGTTAACCAACTAAACAGAATGCTAAATAAAACTAAATAATATTACAAACACATATAGAATCACAATAAACTTGTACGATCGCATTAGAGTCATAACTATGGAAAGAATATTTTTATATTTGGTGGAGCTGCTCATATATCATCTGCATACATTTTTGTATGTATTGTGCAGTTTCCCAGCCAGTCAGACTCGAGTAGTGATTGGTTTGCTACTTCATTACATCTTGCAGCCTTTCAAACAGTATATTGCTACACATGCATGCATCAATTGTTGTCCATGTATATTCTTAATTGCTCAGTGAAAACTTGCAATTTCTTTCTGGCTGGTATAAATATATTAAGTAATATGTTTTCGTACTGAAAAGACAGTACACAAATATCTTTTTTAATTAAATTTAACAGCTAATGGGAGCATATATGCTACAACCTCTGCTTACTTTTGACTAAATGTTTTTTAGCTCCGCTGTCGACTTTGTCGAGCGGAGCTTATCATATGAGTGATTGTCCGTCGGCGTCCGTCGTCGTCGTCGTCCGTCGTCGTCGTCCGTCGTCCGTCGTCCGTGTCAATGTTTTACTTTTTCGACTTCTTCTTGAAAACTACAAGCCTGAATGCTTTGATACTTGGTGTATATGTACCTTGGGTAGACCTCTCTTAGGTTTGTTCATTTCATGTTGATATCTTCAATTCTCTAATTTTGGTGAATATTTTTGTAATTTTTGGTAAAAAGTGATATTTTCGACTTCTTGTTAAAAACCGCAAGAGCAATTGCTTTGATATTACATATATAGGTACTACATGTGGACCTCTCTCAGATTTGTTCATTTTGTAATGATATCTTTAATTCTCTAATTTTGGTGAATATTTTTGTCATTTTTGTTAAAAAGTGATATTTTCGACTTCTTGTTAAAAATCGCAAGTTCAATTGCTTTGATACTACATATATAGGTACTACATGTAGACCTCTCTCAGATTTGTTCATTTCTTGATGATATCTTCAATTCTCTAATTTTGGTGAATATTTTTGTAATTTTTGGTAAAAAGTGATATTTTCGACTTCTTGTTAAAAACCAAGAGTTCAATTGCATTGATATTACATATATAGATACTACATGTAGACCTTTCTCAGATTTGTTCATTTCGTGATGATATCTTCAATTCTCTAATTTTGGTGAGTATTTTTGTCATTTTTGGTAAAAAGTGATATTTTCGACTTCTTGTTAAAAACTGTAAGTCCGATTGCTTTGATATTATATATATAGGTACTACATGTGGACCTCTCTCAGCTTTGTTCATTTTGTAATGATATCTTTAATTCTCTAATTTTGGTGAATATTTTTGTCATTTTTGGTAAAAAGTGATATTTTCGACTTCTTGTTAAAAATCGCAAGTCCAATTGCTTTGATACTACATATATAGGTACTACATGTGGACCTCTCTCAGATTTGTTCATTTCTTGATGATATCTTCAATTCTCTAATTTTGGTGAATATTTTTGTAATTTTTGGTAAAAAGTGATATTTTCGACTTCTTGTTAAAAACCAAGAGTTCAATTGCATTGATATTACATATATAGATACTACATGTAGACCTTTCTCAGATTTGTTCATTTCGTGATGATATCTTCAATTCTCTAATTTTGGTGAGTATTTATGTCATTTTTGGTAAAAAGTGATATTTTCGACTTCTTGTTAAAAACTGTAAGTCCGATTGCTTTGATATTATATATATAGGTACTACATGTGGACCTCTCTCAGATTTGTTCATTTTGTGATGATATCTTCAATTCTCTAATTTTGGTGAATATTTTTGTCATTTTTGGTAAAAAGTGATATTTTCGACTTCTTGTTAAAAACCAAAAGTTCATTTGCTTTGATATTACATATATAGATACTACATGTAGACCTTTCTCAGATTTGTTCATTTCCTGATGATATCTTCAATTCTCTAATTTTGGTGAATATTTTTGTCATTTTTGGTAGAAAGTGATATTTTCGACTTCTTGTTAAAAACTGCAAGTCCGATTGCTTTGATACTATACATATTGTTCATTTTCTAATGATGTCTTCTGTTCTTTAATTGAAATGTGCATCGCTAACAGCAGAGCTATCTCAGCCGACAGGCTGCTTGTTTGTTTTTTTCAGGTGCAGAGCCAGAATTTTTTTCTCGAAAAGCAAAGCCACTGAAACTGCATATATTACAAAAGCATACTATTCGCTGCATGTCTGACAATTGTATAAAGTTTTGCAGGTCGTCTTTTTTTTTAAGAAGTGCTGTCAACCAAAGCATAAATATGTGTTTCTCTGTACATAAAAGTTCAATTTCACACGATTTGTTAATATTAATGTATGATAATAAAAACTTGATAATATTCTTCTGGATTCTTGCACTTTATTTGTATCATTGTCATATGAGAAGTACTCTTGTCCTTATTTAGAGATATTGAAACTAATTCAGGGCCACAAACTACATGTAGATCTGTACATGAAGTACATGGGAAGTAAAGTTGTTGACACAGGTAATGTACACCAAGGATTGTCATTCATGACCTGTTTGATTGGAGGCCATTTTTCCCTCAAAAATCTAAAAAAAACAAGCTTTTTCTAGCTGTTAACAGCTTTTTCTCAGATATGTGTCATCCAGTTTTGTTCAAAGTTGGTACAGGGACAGGTAATAATTGTTTACAAGTGCACATCGCATTATATGTTTAACAAGTTATAAATTGTCTCAGAAAAGCCAAATGAATAAATTTTTACCCCACCCCCTAAAATTGTAACACATCAATTCTGAACATTTAATAACAGAATTTTAATACAGCTCATAATGAATTAATTCACTCTGACACAAACTAAGTTCAATATAAGTTTTTAAATTTTTTTCTGAGCGGGGGCTATGACATGACATGACATGTCATGTCTTGTTAGTTACCTAATTTGCATGATAATGAGCTAATTTTTAGTCATGAATGTTCCACCGATTTCTAAAGAACCATTCATTGGATTTTGATGAAACTTGGCACATAGATGCACAGATGTTTTGGGTGAAAATTCGTGATTATTAATTACCTAATTTGCATAATGATTAGTCAATTTTCAGCTTTTCTACTGACATCTCAAGTACTAATCATCACATTTCAATGAAACTGACCTGATAATATTTATAGTAATATCAGTACATATTAATTACCTAATTTTCAGCTTTTGATATCTCAAGTACTAACTATCACAGTTCTATGAAACTTGGTACATAGATCCTCTAGGACATGCAGAGACCTGATTAGTTTTGGGATAAATATTTGTGCATATTAATCACCTAAATTGCATAATTAGTTAATTTTCAGCTTTTCCACTGATATCTAAAGTACTACCGGGGTAGTCATCACATTTCAATGAAAGGACATATATCATCTAGTACTATGCCGAGACATGATTAGTTTTGGGGTGAATAATTGTGCATATTAATTACCTTATTTGCTTAATTGACCAATTTTAAACTTTCACACTGATATCTCAACTACTAATCATCACATTTCAATGAAACTTGGTACATGCTCTAGGACAATACAAGGACCTGATTAGTTTTAGGTTAAAATCTGCTCATATTAATTTCTTAATTAGCATAATAATTCATAATTATCAATGAAACTTGGTACATAGATGATCTGTTACATTGCACAGACCTTATTAGTTTTACACTTAAATATGTTCAAAATAAATTCCTGATTTGCATGATTAGTTTTCAACTTTTCCATCAATATTTCAAGTAGAGTACAAGTAATTAATTAATTTATGTGTCTCCAATACTCTCAGCACACATGAGTTTTTTCTAAGCTTTTTTTTATTTTTGTTTGCTTTTATGAATACTTAAATTGAAATTTTGAGAAAAAAGTGGTCAGAAATGTTATTGTATATTATATCTTCAAACTGTAAAAATTGCATTCCATTATAAAGAGCCATCACTGAAATACCGGGTCACAAAGTTGAAGATCAGTGAAAACACTTTACAGTTACTGTTTATAAATCTTGGCCAGGCACATTGACAAATGTTGTCTAAATATAGCTCAGTTGTCAGGCTTCTGGATAAATGGGTCGTACCATTACGAATATCAGTGGGGAAACTGGAGGGGGGTCAGGGCTACATTTTGATGGGAATTATAGTGGTGATACTAAAACAAACCCAGGTCCTGGTAATATCCAATAACCTAAATTAACAAAGAAGTCAAGTTGTTATTAAAGGTACATCAAGGTTTACTAGATTTATTTATTCAGTTTCTTGAGCATGTATACATGTATGAGATTTTGGTCATGGGTCAATGGAAGTTTTCAATCATCAGTACAATACTAGATTAAGGAAAATCACTTTATGATGAGTTGTACCCACATAGAGTACATATTAATTAATCTGTTCCATGTATTATTTTAACATGAGTATTTTATAATTAAATAACGGGGACTGTGTCATTCATGTCTTGTTCACTCTCAATTACTAACTATGCTTTTGATCCATAATGCTTTATTTTTGGCATGAATAAAATTTCCCCTAAGTCCAACTTGGGCTATGTCATCGACAATGACTTGTATTTAATTAATTTTCAATAAGAAACCTATCATTTATTATTTCTGTTTGTCCTATTTACAGATGCTCCTGAAATAACTATTCCTTCATTAAAGCATGTGACAGAAGGTGAAACACTATCCATAGACTGTGCAGTAGATTCCAATCCATTCACTTCTAGTATAACATGGTGGAAAGGTAATACAGAGATATCTTCTAGTTATCAACTGAGAATATCCAACATAGGTAAAGATGAGCGTGGTAGTTATATCTGCAAGGCTACTAACCAATTATTTACTGGTACACAAACTGAGACAGGAACAACTACAGTGGATGTACAGTGTAAGTGAATAGCATTTTCTAGTCTCTGGGTTGTACTCTATCTGACCACAAAAAATATGGAATCTTATCCATATTGGGAATATGCGATTATTATAACCTAGTTTTCAATGACTCTGACATTTTGATATTTCTTGACAATGACAGATTACTGTACCTGTATACCTCTTGTGTAGCAGAATGGCATTTTACTCTTCTCAAAACTTATATTTTATAACTCTTGATTTACGACATTATCATTTACTCTCCCTACTATCTTGCTATCGCAGCTTCAACTTTCCACCAGGATTAAAATATTTTGATAATCCATAATATTTTAGTATAAAGATCTAGAGCTTGTTTTTCTTTGCATTAATCTGCCTATTACTATTCATTTTATTTTTTTCTAGTACTGTATACATGTTCTTATATCAAGCTAAAATACTATCTTGTCATATAATTGTTTAATTGCAAAGTGGAGTTATTTAAATTGTATTCCCTTTCTCAAAATTAAGTTTACTGAGATATATTTCACTACATGTGTAACTTTGACTACTGTAAATGTGTTGTAATTGTTGACACTGAAATATTGGACTAGCAGAATTATTAGTACATTGAGTCATCATTAGCGCACATTCAAAAGTAATTGTATTTATAAATCTACTGCATGTTGATCACAATTTTAATATATTTTAAAATTTGTTGTTTTGATGCACAGATCCTCCTGAGTCATTATCAATAAGCCAAAGCAACAATGGTAAAGTGATTGAAGGCAATACATTGACAGCAACCTGTACAGCTGATAGTAATCCAGCATCTACATATACATGGAAATCACCAACAAATGATCAGATAACTACATCATCACAATTAACAGTTAATAATATTCAGAGAGATAAATCTGGAGTATATACATGTATTGCTAAAAGTGCATTACATGATGGAGACAGAAGTGGATCAACTACAATTAGTATAGATGTACAATGTAAGTATATCACAATTAATAATATTCAGAGATAAATCTGGAGTATATACATGTATTGCTAAGTGTGCATTACATGATGGAGATAGAAGTGCATCAACTACAATTAGTATAGATGTACAATGTAAGTATATCACAATTAATAATATTCAGAGAGATAAATCTGGAGTATGTACATGTATTGCTAAGAGTGCATTACATGATGGAGATAGAAGTGAATCAACTACAATTAGTATAGATGTACAATGTAAGTATATCACAATTAATAATATTCAGAGAGATAAATCTGGAATATATACATGTATTGCTAAGAGTGCATTACATGATGGACACAGAAGTGGATCAACTACAATTAGTATAGATGTACAATGTAAGTATAACACAATTAATAATATTCAGAGAGATAAATCTGGAGTATATACATGTATTGCTAAGAGTGCATTACATGATGGAGACAGAAGTGGATCAACTACAATTAGTATAGATGTACAATGTAAGTATATCACAATTAATAATATTCAGAGAGATAAATCTGGAGTATATACATATATTGCTAAGAGTGCATTACATGATGGAGACAGAAGTGCATCAACTACATTTAGTATAGATGTACAATGTAAGTATATCACAATTAATAATATTCAGAGAGATAAATCTGGAATATATACATGTATTGCTAAGAGTGCATTACACGATGGAGACAAAAGTGTATCAACTACAATTAGTATAGATGTACAATGTAAGTATATCACGATTAATAATATTCAGAGAGATAAATCTGGAGTATATACATGTATTGCTAAGAGTGCATTACATGATGGAGACAGAAGTGCATCAACTACAATTAGTATAGATGTACAATGTAAGTATATCACAATTAATAATATTCAGAGAGATAAATCTGGAATATATACATGTATTGCTAAGAGTGCATTACACGATGGAGACAAAAGTGTATCAACTACAATTAGTATAGATGTACAATGTAAGTATATCACAATTAATAATATTCAGAGAGATAAATCTGGAGTATATACATGTATTGCTAAGAGTGCATTACATGATGGATATAGAAGTGGATCAACTACAATTAGTAAAGATGTACAATGTAAGTATATCACAATTAATAATTACACATCTGTCACCGTAAAGTCATATGTTACAGCGTGCTGTTATTTTGCAGTATTTTCATCCTACGATATTTGGAAATGCGAATTCCAAATATGAAATGATTACGCGCATAAGCTTACTCTAATAATAAAAACAAACATGGCTGCCACCAGAGTTTGAACGGACTCCACAGAAAGAAGTTCGCTGATTCTATTCTAAACTTTTCGGATTTCGACATTCGTATGATGTATCCTTGGAAGGAAAATATGTATAATAATAAGGTTATTACGAAGATATCTCAAAGTATACACTCAGTCAGTATGCCGCCTCATCAACCTCTGCTGTGCGTCAGTCGATACTCCCCCTGTACTGTCTTCGTGCATACTTTGAGGTATCTTCGTAATAACCTTATAATATTCAGAGATAAATCTGGAGTATATACATGTATTGCTAAAAGTGCATTACATGATGGAGACAGAAGTACATCAACTACAGTTAGTATAGATGTACAATGTAAGTATATCACAATTAATAATATTCAGATAGATAAATCTGGAGTATATACATGTATTGCTAAGAGTGCATTACATGATGGAGACAGAAGTGAATGTGTTTGTGTACGCGTGCATGCATGCATGTGTTCGTGCGGTAGCAAGGGTCTTCAGATTTGGCAGCTGCATTCCATTTGTGACACGCACAATATGAGTGCATTTTCAGGACACATTATGTATTGATGCATGTTCAGTATTGAGCTACAAGGAGGAATAGCTATAGAATCTTAAAATTTGGCATATTGGTAATTCACATGGCATAACAATTTTTAGGGACAAAATGTTAAAGGTCACTATGGCATGTATATCGCCCTGACGTCACCTCATTTTATTATGATCTTCACTTGATTTGTGGGACTGGAAAATTGGTATCTTGCTTTAACTTAGTATAGTCATTCCTATTTCAGCAACCGACCTGAACACATTTTCCACAGTATTCATCTGCCGTCAGTGAATCTGATCATTTACTGATAATTTTACCCCAAAACACTGACATTCAACATAGGAAAAGCTAAGTTAACTTGTGCTACATGGAGACCAGTCCACCTCATTGATTCCACTATGATGCACAATGCAACTAGGGTCAATGCTAAATCGTCCATCCAATAAGAAAATTTTAGAACACGCCAGTAATATCAATGATCTCATTAAAGCCTGAATCACTACAGCACTTGCTTCATTTCAGCCTGTAATCGACATCACTTAATCTCAAAGGTAAATCAGTTTGGAAAATCAGTGTCACAGCACAACTTGCTACCATGCAATCTCCAACTCGTTATTCAAGTGTTTGTCTTCTACTGATAATTGATTTGGCAATTTACCTACATTTGTACTTTGCTGCACATGAACTGTAATCCAACATTTAACCACAGATATGTAAACAAACAGGGCCCTTACCACAGGGCCATTCGGCTTTCTATGCCAGCAGGACCATTAGCTGCCATTCTCCCTACAAATCTTCATAACAATACTAATCTTTATTGCGTTTGAATCCATATTAGGATTTTGAATAAATTGCAATACAGATGCGTAGAAAGACAAACAATTTCATTGTACCTAGTGATCTACATCTCGACACACTCAGACTTTGAAAAGAAACATTAACCAGACATACATGGAATTGCATCATTTATGATCCAGCTATGCATCTTGGTCTCAGCGCTTCTCTGTTTTCCATGCCTAAAGACCATTCTACTTTCCGTCAGAATCCATCCACTTACTAATTACTCTCGTTGTATCGCATCAAAGGCCGAAATTTATCAACTCGAAGCTTGGCTTGCCTATGATAAGTCGCTCACATGAAAGCAGCATGATATCCATCAATCAACTGGAAGATTTCCAATTCTTAAATAGATTGTTTTCATTTTCAACAATACCCACAACTCATTATTCCGACATGTCTTTATGAGGCAGGAAAGGACATGGAGTGCATCATTAACCAGCAAATCAGCACAAACCCATACTACCGTGTAACACCGTACATCGTCAGCAATATCAGTTCAGATCTGTTGAAGATTCAACAATGGTACATGCAGCAGTCCCTATCAAGCTGGAAGCATTAACAAATGCCTCTGCCACCGACCATAGTTAATTAATTCGCAGTGATGGAGCTAACCCAATATCAACCACCACTCAAACTACACACCTTAGCATTATTCTTACATGACCACCCAGACAAAGAGTTTACTGCAACATCTCAGAGGGAGCAGGGTAAAAGGCCTCTTATCTATGTTCATATTCCTCAAGATTGAACTCGATATAGTAAAAATGGTCATCAGGCTACCAGACGACAAGTTACATGACCTACTAAAAGTACTTCCCACTTGACTCCATAAAACCTCCAGCATGAAACGAGAGCTCCTGTCGCTGATTGACACCTTGAGCTTTGCTTGGATGCATTTTCTTTTGCTGCTTGATTAACCTCATCACATACATTGCCAACATTAATGGTATGGCAGCATTGACTGAAAGTTTCAACTAGATGTTCAGTGGTGGTGCAATTTTCCACCATCTTAGAATGATTCTGCATCATTCTTAGAATCACACTGGTCATCTGCTCTGAAGCTTGAACTTTTAACAGATGCATCAGCCTCCATGGGTTGTGCAGGATTCTACATTGACCATTGGTTCACCATATCATGGCCAGCAACTTTTCCAAACCACCATCAAGTGGAAACAAATTTATCCTATTTTCATCGCTTGTTCACTTAGGAGAAATTCCTAGCATAGTCATCATATATTGTTTCACTGTGATAATAAAGGTGTTGTCTATGTAACCGATTGAAATAATTAGACCTTAATGATTTCATACGATTAAGAGTAGGGTACGATAGCTAGTACATGTGAGTATATGTATACCAGCTGGTGTTCATTGATACTTGAGAACCCACTATCAGTTGGTGAGAGTGACAGTTAATTAGTGTTATGGTTAGTGTGTGTGAACTTCAGTTAAAACTACAGGGAAAGTAAGAATTAGGTCAAAGCCAATTATGTGGTAATGAGTATAATTAGCAAAGATTTAATGTTTGAAGATTAGCCGTAGTATATCGTAGATAATTTGTGATTTTTATTAGGAACTTTTGAGCGTTGCTTAATTTCTTCAAGAATTACTGTGTTTACTGTTTAAGTTTCCTATACAAGGTACTGTAGCTTTCTTGGTAGCTATGGGGTAACCATGGAGACATAATGGAAGATGAAGATGAAATCACTTATTACAAGCAAGTTATTGGCTACTTAGTACTAATTAGGGCAGAAATTAATTAGAATAGCTTAATAAGGAATTGAGGTGATTAATATTAATTAGACTAATTAGACATATGATAATAGTGTATTGACGTAGGTTTCTTTATTTTTTATTTTTATTGTTATTGATAATCACGCACAATTATCCAGATTTTCAAAGTTATAAGCACATTCCAGGCAATTTTCCCACTTTTTCAGAAACAATGGGCTGAGCTGTGTTTCACTCCATATAGGGATCGGGGGATTTTAGAATCATTAATACCTGTCGAAAAGTACACCGTCATTATCAGATGATGGACTCCTTGACCTATGGGGTGCGTCCAAGGGTGGAGTTACCCCCAGTAAAGATACTAGCTTAGCTTGCAGGTTTGAATTAGTCAGCAGATAGTTCCCAGAGTGTCGACAGTGTTTTGGGACAGCTCTGTGGGGAGCAGTTGCATTCCTGCTTAAACCAGGAGTCAGCTGGGATGTGGTTCTCATATTCAGAGAGCTTATGAGAAGAGGAACTCAGAGAACTGTGTTTTCGGGAGATCGGACCGGAATCAACGTTTCCAGCTGTAGTTCAAGATTTCCTATGCAACGGGAGTGGGTGAATCTCACCCTGAACTTTTGGTGACTCTGTGGTGACATCAGTTCTCATCCATCAAAAGAACCGCTGACTGGTGACATCTGATGGCAGCTGTAACTGAGCTAATATAGGGTACAGTAATTCTACCTCTCAACTTTCTACTTTCAAACTGTCTGCTGAATAACACTTGTACTGTGAGTTGGGATTGATAGTCAAGTTGTGTCCCACTGTACAGAGAACTATTTCTGAATTATGACGATTGATTATGACTATTGTTCAGAATTTCTACGAATGAACTTTTGATAACATTGTTGTTGAACAGTGCCCTCAACACTGTGTCCGAATAATCTGCGGACACACCCAGGCCAAGCCCGTTGTTGTTGAACAGCGCCCTCTACGCTGTACCTGGGTAATCACCGGACACACCCAGGCCACGCCCTATTTCGTCGTGCAGCGCCCCCAACGGTGGATTTTGTCAAGCCTCAGGAACTGCACACAGAAGCTGACTGTGAGTGAACTGTGACCTGATGTGAACATCGATGCTGAACTGTTGACATATTCATGTGTTTGTTACTTATGTACACTTGTGTTTTTTGATTGGTTGATGGTTATTGTTCATTTATTGTTGATAACATTGGCTTTGTTAGGGACAAATTAGCTAATTTTATTATTCATTGAGGGACCGATTAGCACATTTAAACTCAAAAACTAATTAGCTAAGGTTAGGTTTTCTTTCTTTCCTTGATATATTTTCAGGATATCCTATCTCACATATTTATATGCATATGCTAATTATTGTACCTTTGTTTATTTTACTGAAGTAGATTACATTAAAGATCGTGGAGTTAAAGTGCCTGTGTGTGCCGCCTGGTTTTGTTGCCCCTGCTTCCGGTCTTGGTGACTATATCAATGAACCACATGTATCTTTCCTGTGCCGAGCCCCAAAATGTATCTTTCCCGTACACATTTGTCCCACTGAATCAATGATCTGTGAGGCTTTGTGAACGGTGTGTTACATCTTGGCGCCCAACGTGGGGATAAGGTTAGTGTTGACATAGTGGTTTATTGATTTTTTTCGGCAAGTCACGGACGGTAGTTCGGGGTTCAGAAACAGGTGGTCTTTTATCTTTGAGCGGTGGCCAATGCTGACGATCCACTGGTGCTTACAGCTGAGAGAACAGTGCTGTGCTGGTGATAGCAGAAGCTCAAGTCAAGCATCCTTGTGACGCCGGACTAGGCAGGTGAGTTGTATATGAGTGTCTGTTGTCCAATAAAGGATTGTTAAATCCAAAGTTGATTCAGAGACGAATAGTGAATGTCCTGTGTGTACTGAGAATATTTGGTGTATAAGTCGGGATAGTACGGAAGCTAGGCATAATGGCGAACCTGAAAGATGAGTTGGCGTCGCCGCCCGTGTATACGCCACTGACAAGGCGCGGTATCTCGGATGAAGGGGCGATCCCCAAATGGTCTGGTAGAGGACGTGGTAAGCTGCTTGGGACGTTGGTGGATGCGTCCACACCCAAGTCTGGCACAGAATTTGAAGCTAGGGAGGCCGATACTGAGAAGGACGATAAACTGGCTCTTCAGCAGTGGGAGTTTGTTGAAAAAGAACGGCTGCGCCTTTTGGAATGTGAACGCCAGCTGAAGGAGGATCGCTTGAAGCTTGAAGTTGAGATGCAGAAACAAGTTCAAGAAGATAAACAGCGAAAAAGGCTTCGGTCACCGTCTCCAAGGCGAAGAGAGTTTTCTCTGCAGCAAGAAGAAAGTATTTCTGAGGTAAGTCTCGGCCCGAATTATTCAGCAGGCAGTAAGGATCGTTCTTCACACTCTGACAAAGAGGTACCAGTGACCCCATTATCTGTCTTTCAAGCACCCAGATTGTCAACTTTTTCTGGTGATGCTGAACGAAAAGGTGATGTGGATTTTGAAGTTTGGCTATATGATTTAGAATGTTTGAGGGAAGACAGGTCATCCAGCCCAAGTTTTATACTGCGCACAGCGACAGGATCTTTGAGGGGTTCCGCAAGAAAGCTTGTAATGTCCATGCATAAAGATGCTAGTTTAGTGCAGATAATAGAGAAGTTAGAAGGGGTGTATGGGGTAGTTGAGAGTGGAGCCATGTTATTGAGTCGCTTTTATGCTAGTAGACAGGGAGAGAATGAAAGCATTGCTGCTTATGGAGTACGATTAGAAGTTGAGCTAAACAAAGTTCGTAGGCGGGGTGGGATAACTGCAGCTATGGTTGACGAAACTCTCAGAACAGTGTTCTGGAGAAGTCTTCGAAACGATACTGTAGTGTCCATGGTCAGACATAAAGTTGATGGGTGTACAACATTCGATCAGTTAAGGAAGCTGTGCCGGACTGCAGAGCAGGAAGCACTGGAGAGAGATATGGAGATAAAGTCGAAACGTAGTGCTACAGGTAGAACCCAACATGTGAATGCAGCAGAAGCAGAATCGATTGATGGCTCAGAAGATATGGCGGCCAGGAATCTCAAGTTATTGACAATTGCCACAGAGGGTATCCATAACTTGGCAGATAGATCGAAGCAACAAGAGTTATCCATGGAGCAAATGGGGAACTTGGTTAAGAGTACTCAGGAAGCATTGCAATCCCAGATGGAGAATCTTACCAGACTGGAGAGTCAAGTAAAGAGTCAGCGAGCTGCCCTGGATATGGTAAGCAAACAGGAAGGGAATTCATCGCAGGGTAACTCTTCACAGTATCCACAACCAAAGTGTTATAACTGTCAAAAAGATGGTCACTTGTCACGAAATTGCAAAGCGCCGAAAGTAGAGCATAGGAAGTGCTACAATTGTCATGTGGAAGGACACTTGGCAAAAGACTGCCCACAGAAAAAGCAAAAACCCAAGACTAACCTAATGAAAGGACACCAGAGACAAGCCCAGAAAGCAATACGTGTGCAATGTGATCCCACACCAGATGCAGGACTGATTGGAGGAGCAATGGAGGAAACAGTTTTTATAGAAGGTACCAGGTGTAGTTGCCTTATCGATTCAGGATCGCAGGTGACAACAATTAGTGAGATGTTTTACCAAAAATGTCTATCTCATGTACCACTTAAAAGTGTGGGAGATAGCATAGAGGTGCATGGAGCTGATGATCGTCCCATACATTTTACAGGGACTATTGAGGTGAGCATGGCCTTCCCCATAAATTTATTTGGTGATGACCATGCTTATATTATTCCGGTATTTGTAGTGCCAAACACACCCTATAATAAAAGAGTGCCTACAATAGTAGGGACTAACTTGCTAGAGTTGTTGCCCAGAGTATTGCTGAAGACTCAAAACAAGAAATGGACTGGTGGACGCTGTATGAGAATCTCCACCACAGCTAGAACGGTGTTTCAGAAACTGGAAGAACGTGATCGGTTCATTGGGAAACAAGGTGACCTGGGGAATGTCAAAGCACTGATGACTCGACCCATCACTGTGAAACCATCCCACATGATGCTATTATGGGGACGAACTCGACGTGGACCAAGTGGTGATAAATATGTGGTAACAGTAGAGCCTACTAGTAAGATGTCAGGTGACTTCACTACAAGCTCCACACTTAGTGTGCTGGACTGTCGGAAGAAGACAAAGGTGGCTGTATGTGTACAGAATGTATCAAGGGTACCAGTTACTATTTGGCCTGGACAGGTAGTTGGACGTGCCTCTGCAGTGACATGGATTGGGAAACCTGGGGAATCACCGGATGAGTTTGATGAAGAACAGAACAAAATTCCAGTTGATAATTCAGCTCTCAAACCAACAAGTGCCAGGAAGATCGTGCTACAAGAAGGTGTAGAATTTGATATGTCGCAATCTCCCATTGATGAGAAACAGTTACAACAAGTTAAGCAGTTATTGGTACAGAACAAAGCAGTGTTTTCAACTCATGAACATGATTTGGGGTACTGTGATGTTGAGAAGCATCACATACGACTCACGAACAATGAACCCATAAAAGAACGATATCGCAGAATTCCACCATCTATGTATGCTGAGCTACGTGAGATCTTGAAAGGAATGCAAGATAGTAAAGTTATCCGTGAGTCACATAGTCCGTGGGCAGCCCCAATAGTATTGGTTCGCAAGAAGGATGGAACAGTACGTCTCTGCATAGATTACCGAAAGATAAATGCACGCACTATTCGTGATTCATATGCACTTCCTCGCATTGATGAAAGTTTAGATGCTTTGGGAGGAGCCAGATTCTTTTCATCCCTCGACTTAAAATCTGGTTATTGGCAGATAGGAATGGCAGAGGAAGATATCGAGAAGACAGCCTTTGTGACACCTCTTGGATTCTGGGAGAGTACCGTTATGAGTATGGGCCTCACTGGAAGCCCTGCCACTTTCCAGAGATGCATGGAAAAGTGCTTGAATGATTTGAATCTGAATATATGCTTGGTATATTTAGATGATATCATTGTTTTTGGCAAAACCTTTGAGGAACATTTAGATAGACTAGCAACTGTATTGAAGCGTCTCCATGAAAAAGGCTTGAAAGTTAAACCAAGCAAGTGTCAGCTGCTGCGGCACAGAGTGAATTATTTAGGACATGTTGTAACAGAGCAAGGTATTGAGACCGACCCGGAGAAAACTAGAGCATTACGTGAATGGAAAGTACCAACCAGTGGGAAGCAAGTGAAACAATTCCTGGGTTTCTGTGGATATTATAGAAAGTATGTAGAGGGGTATGCCAGAATTGCTCGACCTCTAGATGACCTTACTGTGGGATTGCCTACAAAGCACTCTCGTAAGAAAAATATAAAGCCACCAGTGTTCAAATGGGAAAGAAAGCACCAAGAGGCATTTGATACATTAATTGACAGGCTTACCCATGCCCCTGTATTGGCATATGCAGATTATAGTCAGCCATTTGAACTACACACATATGCAAGTTGTACAGGTTTGGGGGCAGTTTTGTATCAAGGAGAAGGCAAAGAGAAAAGAGTAGTCATGTATGCCAGCCGAGGACTGACAGCTAGTGAGCGAAACTACCCTGCTCATAAGCTGGAATTCCTAGCACTAAAGTGGGCAGTAACCACTAAATTTCATGATTACTTGTATGGCAACAAATTCACTGTTGTAACAGATAACAATCCACTGACCTATGTAGACCGGACTGCACACCTGGACGCTACAGGACATCGGTGGATGGCTGCCCTGGCGTTATATGATTTTCGACTTATATATCGACCGGGAAAGCAGAATGCAGATGCAGATGGTTTGTCCAGGAAATGCCATGGGCCCATCCCAGAGCGACCTTCTCATGTCCGTGAACTAGCAGCTCAGTTATCTAGAGAGAGAGAGGCAGAGATGGTGTGCCTATCTGAAACAGAGGTGAAAGCCATGTGTGGTACACATCGCATTATACACAACCCTTGGGTGGAAGCCCTCAGCTGTAGTATTCAGGCTATTCCGGATAATTTAGTGAACCCACCACCTATTCCTGGGAAGCTATCCCTACCTGCAGTTACCATGGCGGAATGGAAGCAGTTGCAGAAAGAAGACCAAGATATTGGTAAACTTTATACCTACAGAGAGCAGAACCAGGCACCGAAAGCATGTGTACGCAAACAAGAGAACATTAGGGTCAGAATTGGACTCCGGGAATGGGTCCGATTATGCTTCAAAGATGGGGTGCTGCACCGTCGAAGGGTGGGGATGAATGGTGAAATCCACTACCAATTGGTTTTGCCAACCAAGTATCGGGGAGCTGCATTGGAAGGATTGCATGATGATGTGGGTCATATGGGTCAAGATCGTACGATGGAATTGGTGAGAGCTCGGTTTTATTGGCCGCTCATGAGCAAAGATGTGGAAGATAAGATTAAGAGTTGTGAGCGATGTATTCGCCGCAAGTTGCAAAGTCATCACCAAGTGACTGCACCTTTAGTGAACATCCAAACAACCCAACCTATGGAGTTATTATGTATGGATTATCTCACTATAGAAGACAATCGTGGAGGAGTTGGTAATATACTAGTGATGACTGATCATTTTACCCGTTATGCAGTAGCAATTCCGACTGCTACACAGAAAGCCAAGCTTACAGCAGAGACTTTATACAGACATTTCTTGACGCATTATGGGTTTCCTGCTCGACTCCACTCAGATCAAGGTGCCAACTTTGAATCAAAGGTCATGCGAGAGCTGTGTGAGGTAGCTGGGATACACAAGTCACGGACTACTCCCTACCACCCCCAGGGAAATCCAGTGGAAAGGTTTAACCGAACTTTAATTGATATGATAGGTACAATGCCGACACTAAGAAAATCGGAATGGAAGAAATATATAGATCCTCTGGTGCATGCATATAATTGCACTCGAAATGATAGTACAGGGTATACCCCTTACTTTCTCATGTATGGCAGACATCCCCGATTGCCGATTGATGTATACATGGGGCTGAAGCCTGATGGGGAGGATGACGATGATAATGCGGATTATGTTAGTCAGTTACGTACAAGACTGAGTGAGGCATATAAGATAGCGTATAATAAGTCAAAAGAAAGTGCTCTGCGTAATAAAAAGAGGTATGATTTAAAGACTCAAGATGCTGTGTTAGAAGCTGGAGATTTCGTCCTGGTGAAAAATGTCAGTGTCCGAGGAAAGAAGAAGATTGCAGATAGATGGGAGCCACATCGTTATCAAGTAATCCGGAGAAGTAACCCAGATATACCAGTGTATGTGGTTAAATCTGAAAAACCTGGAAGTAAAGAGAGGGTTTTGCATCGAAACATGTTGCTTCCATGCAATTCTACACCTATTCCATATGTTGGGAATCCGTTGAAGGTTAAAGATCCAGAACCATCACCATCACCAGTAAAGTCAAATAAGAAGAAGCACCATATGAAAACCAGAAATCAAGTCCAGGGGCATGAGATCTCTGATGATTCAGAATCAGATGGTGAACTTTGTATAGCTGCGGCCCCAGCTGTACAATCGCGAGAGACATCCTCAACTTTAGCAGAAACCAACCCCGAGATTACCAGTGTACCAGGGAAAAAAGAGTTTGCATCGGTTGAGACAAGTTGGACAGACATACGGAGCACAGCACCATCTATTGAGATTATTGAGACCAGTACTCCAAGCCCTCCTATGGAGATTACTTTGGAGGACTCAGAGGTGGCCTTGAGAAATGATAATATGACAACTGCGATAGGCCAGAGTGCCGATGATCAAGTGCAAGAAGCCACTGATGAAGCAATAGAGGATGTTCAAATGGAAGGCGAGTCCAGTGAAGCTGACAGGAATGATTACGAAACCACTGTTTCAGGGATTCGCAGATCGTCAAGGACTAGACAATTACCTATCAGACTTGAAGATTATCATTTGTATAGCCGACAGACTAATAGGAATAATCCTAAGGAAGAGCTGGAAGAGTCATTGGCAAAAGAGGTACACGATTTGGCCATACAGTTGGCTGAGATGAAGAAAGATTATGATGAACTGAGTAGTAATCAGTCACGAAAAACCCTAATCAGTAAGACTAATCTGAGATCTGAAGCTCCAATCTGGAGACCACATAAGCATAGTCTGGAGGAGTTGATAAACCGAAGAAATGCGGTGAAGTCCAGAGCTATGGCAGACTTATGGTGGAGAGGGGATCGGCCACGAGCATAGAGTAAAAAGGCCCGCTGAGTGAATGGGGGACGTTCCTAGAGCTAGCTAGTCAGATTTACATAGCATACATTGTATATTGCTCTTTTATGTGCCATTCATTTTAGATAGTGGAGTATGTATTAACTGTATTGACCCAAGCGGCGTCCTGGGATGACGTAAAACTCACCCAAGGTGCGTCCTGGGATGACGTAAAACTCACCCAAGGTGCGTCCTGGGATGACGTAAAACTCACCCAAGGTGCGTCCTGGGGTGACGTAAAACTCACCCAAGGTGCGTTCTGGGATGACATGAAACTCACTCAAGGTGCATTCTAGGATGACGTAGAACTCACCCACGGTGTGTCCTGATGTGATGTAAAACTCACCCAGGGTGGGGTCTGGAATTAAACCTACCTAATGAGCGTTCTGGGAGGATGTAAACATGGAATTTGGGATGATGATTACAATTTCTTTTCTGTTTGATTACAGGTACAGAGATGGAAATTGCAAGAACGAAGAGTGGAAAAGCTGATTTTTTACATGTAATTTTCAGTTGTTAATCAGAATAAATTAATTATTCATAACTGATGAAATTATCTGTGCACAGGTGGCTGAATGAGATGTGATGCATATAAGGTGTTCTGATAGCAGAGAAACTCCTTGTGTGGAGTTAAACACCTGTTGAATATGTAACCTTAGGACTGATGGTAAATTGTCCAGGTAGATGGCAGAAAAAGATGAAATCCCAACACCTGTGTCAGTGAATGTGATCCTGGTGGTGTGGGAATTCATAAAGGTAAGTTAGAATGGAATGATTGATTTGTGTACAGAATGATAGGATTATAGTATTTAATCAGTCTTAGATGGGCCTTTGCTGTGTAAGCGGAGCTTGGACTCAAGAAATCCAAATGGTACTGACGGAATCCCCTTGGATGCTAAGAACGGTGGTGCAGACAGATGCAGAGGGATCTGACGCATTTGGCCACTGTGCAAGGACATTAAGGGATGACAATTCCAGGTATCTACTGGTGAACCGGAACCCTGTATTGGGCGAAGGTGAAGCCAGATTTGCGTTTTAGTACAGTAAGCATTGATCTATTTCTATACAGCTGGTGTGTTCTTATCCTATGTATATACGAGCTAGAATCAGGTTTACCTGATGACAGTGAAGATGTACTGTGATAAGACTCTATTTGAGAGATTACTGGTTTTTTAAGGAGTTCCATGGATTTGGAACTACCTTTCTTTTTGGACGGGGAGAGTGTAACCGATTGAAATAATTAGACCTTAATGATTTCATACGATTAAGAGTAGGGTACGATAGCTAGTACATGTGAGTATATGTATACCAGCTGGTGTTCATTGATACTTGAGAACCCACTATCAGTTGGTGAGAGTGACAGTTAATTAGTGTTATGGTTAGTGTGTGTGAACTTCAGTTAAAACTACAGGGAAAGTAAGAATTAGGTCAAAGCCAATTATGTGGTAATGAGTATAATTAGCAAAGATTTAATGTTTGAAGATTAGCCGTAGTATATCGTAGATAATTTGTGATTTTTATTAGGAGCTTTTGAGCGTTGCTTAATTTCTTCAAGAATTACTGTGTTTACTGTTTAAGTTTCCTATACAAGGTACTGTAGCTTTCTTGGTAGCTATGGGGTAACCATGGAGACATAATGGAAGATGAAGATGAAATCACTTATTACAAGCAAGTTATTGGCTACTTAGTACTAATTAGGGCAGAAATTAATTAGAATAGCTTAATAAGGAATTGAGGTGATTAATATTAATTAGACTAATTAGACATATGATAATAGTGTATTGACGTAGGTTTCTTTATTTTTTATTTTTATTGTTATTGATAATCACGCACAATTATCCAGATTTTCAAAGTTATAAGCACATTCCAGGCAATTTTCCCACTTTTTCAGAAACAATGGGCTGAGCTGTGTTTCACTCCATATAGGGATCGGGGGATTTTAGAATCATTAATACCTGTCGAAAAGTACACCGTCATTATCAGATGATGGACTCCTTGACCTATGGGGTGCGTCCAAGGGTGGAGTTACCCCCAGTAAAGATACTAGCTTAGCTTGCAGGTTTGAATTAGTCAGCAGATAGTTCCCAGAGTGTCGACAGTGTTTTGGGACAGCTCTGTGGGGAGCAGTTGCATTCCTGCTTAAACCAGGAGTCAGCTGGGATGTGGTTCTCATATTCAGAGAGCTTATGAGAAGAGGAACTCAGAGAACTGTGTTTTCGGGAGATCGGACCGGAATCAACGTTTCCAGCTGTAGTTCAAGATTTCCTATGCAACGGGAGTGGGTGAATCTCACCCTGAACTTTTGGTGACTCTGTGGTGACATCAGTTCTCATCCATCAAAAGAACCGCTGACTGGTGACATCTGATGGCAGCTGTAACTGAGCTAATATAGGGTACAGTAATTCTACCTCTCAACTTTCTACTTTCAAACTGTCTGCTGAATAACACTTGTACTGTGAGTTGGGATTGATAGTCAAGTTGTGTCCCACTGTACAGAGAACTATTTCTGAATTATGACGATTGATTATGACTATTGTTCAGAATTTCTACGAATGAACTTTTGATAACATTGTTGTTGAACAGTGCCCTCAACACTGTGTCCGAATAATCTGCGGACACACCCAGGCCAAGCCCGTTGTTGTTGAACAGCGCCCTCTACGCTGTACCTGGGTAATCACCGGACACACCCAGGCCACGCCCTATTTCGTCGTGCAGCGCCCCCAACGGTGGATTTTGTCAAGCCTCAGGAACTGCACACAGAAGCTGACTGTGAGTGAACTGTGACCTGATGTGAACATCGATGCTGAACTGTTGACATATTCATGTGTTTGTTACTTATGTACACTTGTGTTTTTTTGATTGGTTGATGGTTATTGTTCATTTATTGTTGATAACATTGGCTTTGTTAGGGACAAATTAGCTAATTTTATTATTCATTGAGGGACCGATTAGCACATTTAAACTCAAACACTAATTAGCTAAGGTTAGGTTTTCTTTCTTTCCTTGATATATTTTCAGGATATCCTATCTCACATATTTATATGCATATGCTAATTATTGTACCTTTGTTTATTTTACTGAAGTAGATTACATTAAAGATCGTGGAGTTAAAGTGCCTGTGTGTGCCGCCTGGTTTTGTTGCCCCTGCTTCCGGTCTTGGTGACTATATCAATGAACCACATGTATCTTTCCTGTGCCGAGCCCCAAAATTTATCTTTCCCGTACACATTTGTCCCACTGAATCAATGATCTGTGAGGCTTTGTGAACGGTGTGTTACATCTACATCTGGAAGAAAGGTACAACATGAAGTCCAAATATCACACACCTTGTCCAGACAATATCCATTGGCGCTGTAAAAGGGAACTCTTTCAAAATTGACCATTCTATTTGTCAAGTACCTGGCTCAGAGTGGCCTAACATACAAACCGTTAATGTTGTATACCGGTACACACCGACTCTGGCTAACCAAACATCGCCGACCACAGGCAGTTGTAACACATACTACTTGGCAGCAAAAGGTTGCTAAGGAAACCCTGACCACCTATCACTATTAACATTCTACAAACTTATGCTATGGTTGGCAAATTCAACACAATGTCACCCCGGCATAACATGTGTAATCAAGCTACAAGTTTCATCAACCCAAACACAAACTTTCCAGTTAAATGAAGAAAGCTGTCTCACATGTAAAAACTTAACTACTCACCTGCATGAGCTGTTGACCAGAGCGGGAATCAACATCCACGTATACACAACCCACAGCTTCAGAAGAGGCGCAGCGGCAATCACAGTAGAAACAAACCTGCCAGACTGGTTGATTAAGGCTAAAGGAAGATGTCGGAGCATATCAGGTCTATATTGACACACCTGCGTTAACACTACAAGCCATGCCTTGCATCCTTTGTGGACGTTCATCATCATAGGCGCCTTCATTGTCATGCTACACAAGCTCTTGATTTTTCTATTGACATTTTGTATGCCACATTTACGCTACAGTCATGTTGAAAAATTGATTATTTCATCACCTTACCATGCGAGTTGGATCCTCTTCATCCTAAGGTGTTGAAATGTTGTCTTGTTTAGGTGGTTGAATTTATTAAGTGCGTTCTGTATAAACAGATAGTGTGTTAGTTGGTAAGCCATGTCACTTTACAAAGTCAATCTGAGCTCGGTTGAGGTTGATTGTACTTTTGTGTCAGTCAGTGTTCAGACGTAATTTTTGGTAAATTTAAAAATGGATAACAATGTCAGTTTTGTTGCTTGTATTTAAGGCACATGGATATAAAACACCAACATACATATGTGGAATATGGTGACTCCATATGTGCAATTATATTTTGTCTTGAGATCGGCCTCTGTCTCATTTCTGGTGGTACCACAGTCAAGGTTGATGACCTGCGGTGAAGAGCTTATGCTGTGGTTGTACCATTGTTATGAAATGCTCTACCATTGAAATTAAACAGTGTACTAATATTGATGAATTTTAAACTCATATTAAAACATGTTTTTTAAAGAAAATTATCAAAGTATGAATTATGCATTTTCTTCTTTGTTATGAACATGTATTCATCACTACTCTTTCTTATGTGATTTTTTCATTAAACATTGTCATGTACTTTTGATCAAATTTTATTTAATAATTAGTATTAATACTATGTACGTATGTATCATCATTCTCACAAGCATTTAAATATTCAAAGATAAAAAAGGATTTGTTTTATTATCATTACCACTTCCACTATGAACACAGAAACTGTCAAGTATATTAAGTAATTCAAAGGAGAATATCTCTTCTAACATGTTGAGCATTTACAGTTCTACAATAGTTTATTGACTGTTTACAAGTATCTCCTGCTTGAAGTGCAAGCAACCGAATGTACATACCATCTTAACCACCCCAAAGATAACATTAAGGTTAAAACAGCATCGTCTATATTCATACATATAATTTATCTCATTTGTATTGTAGATGCACCAACTATTACATTAACTGATAAAATAACAATAATTGAAGGTGAGAGTTTGACAGTAACCTGTCATGTCAGCTCAAATCCTGAGGCTACAGTAACATGGGAGGATTCTAATGGTGTGAAGATTAAAGATGATAGTTTGTTGGAATATATTGAAATTCACAGAGATGATGCTGATAAATATACATGTATAGCTGCCAACACTTTGTATACTGGTGTAACTGAAAGGAAGTCATTCACAGTCATTGATGTACAATGTGAGTATACTGCAAATGAATCTGCCCTTGCATAAACTTTCAATTTTGTTTTTGGATTTCAGCATGTTAAGTCATCTTGGTAAAACAAACTAAAAATGTGTGTCTCACTACTAACTCTTAAAACACTTTCAAATTGATGGATTTTCATGAAATTCACTACAGATCGGTATATAACTAAATTGCACAGATAAACATGAATTTTGTTTTTGGACATGTTGGGTATGGGTTTTACATATAGGTTAAAATGGGTGCAAGTATACAACAATTTATAATTGATTACACAATGAGGTGAAATTTTATGGTAATCCATGTATTTTTAGACAGTGTTTTGGTCAAAAATGAGAATTAAAAAATGTAGTTTTCTCTGGTATTTAGGTATTCATTGAGTAATTTTGTTCAAAATTTGTAGAAATTAATACTAGTATACATGTTCTACTGGCATCTTATGGTGATATATGCACTTTCAGTTTTTTTGGGCATGGTATGGTTATTGTAGGGTAATTGTTTGATCAAAAAATGGGGTAAAAATGACATTGTTTTCTGATATTTCAATATGCAAAAATAAATTATGATGAACTAATTATTCTACCTGTATATTATGGTGGCTCATGCTCTTTCAGATAGTATAGCTATGAGCATGCAGAAGTATTTTCTAAGCATTGTTTGTTTGTCTCATTTTTTTTTCATTCATAGATTTGCCTACTGTTATTAGTAAAAACACTTTTGCTGGTGAAATTGGTGAACCAGTTGTAATGAACTTAACTGTAGATGCAAATCCTTCTCTCACCACCTTCAGTGAATGGAAGAATGGAAATGTAACATTAAGCATTAAAACTGATTCATCATCAAGCAGTGTGGTCTATATTGATGAGGTAACTGAAGAATATTTTGGATTCTACAATATTACAGCGTCAAACAGTGTTGGAGAAGTCATTATTCAGATTCAGTTGGTGCAAACGGGTAATTTTTTTGGGATTTACAATATCTATTGAGAGTAGTGTTGAGCAAGTATTTTTGATTGATGTGGTACCAACAGGAAATGTGCTGATAATGTATCTCTGAGAACTGGTAACAACATGTACATGTAAGAGTTGTAACAAACACAAACTAGTGTCATGCATAAATGTTACAATTCTGCTTGAATTAGTAGAAAGCTGGGTTTTATTGATATTAATATTATTATTTTAATTATTCGTTTTGGGCTCATGATTCTTTTATTATTCTTCACAACCCAAGTTATCATGCACCAGTTATAAGTGAATAAATATGATATGCATAACTTTCTACATTCAGCAGTCTTGTCTATGTGTTTGAGTGACTCACAATTATTTCCTGTATTGGTATACGTTTTATTTATTTTAAAATGTCAGTTTATTCAGGGAGGAGATTATTTCTGGATGGGCATGCATATTAAAATTGTACCATGAAAAATGAATCAACGTGTATCACGCAGTTCCCATTTAAAATAATTGTACAAGGATTCTTGACCAAATTTCACTGACATATCAAGAACCACTCAACAGATGAAACACAGGTACACGTGTACTTTTTGAATTGGTTTATATTGTCTTATGTGGGTAATATTTATAATAATAACTTATTTTCAGCTCTTCTACTGACAAGGCAATATATTCTATCTGTATTTGTAAATATAACTATACCCTCAGTTCTTTCTACGAAACTTGCTTAATATTAATTATCATTGTTGGTAGGACCTCCTGAACCACCAAAGAACATTTTTATTGTGGAGACTGGTTATGAACAACTTACTGTAGAAATAATACCAGGATTTGATGGTGGTGAACCAGACAACATTGTTTATTACCTGCAATATGGTCTTGTGAATAATATGACTTATAAACCATGGCCAGAAGATGGTGGTCGTAGTGTGAATGAAATATTGACAATAACAGGTTTAAATGTTAGAACTACATATGAATTCATAGCACATGCTTCAAACAGCTTTGGTAATGGAGATTTATCAAACACTTACAGTTTTAAGACATATGGTAAGTTATCTTGTTGTTCGGAATACCTTTTTTGTAGCAGGCATTGCCTTGCAATCGAGTGCTGCAGAGTAATTTATTGATTGACTGAAAATAGAACTGACGTAACAGTAGAACGTCAAATCTTGTGAACTGCAGAAGTCAAGTTATTATCATGCCTGAGTTGATTGGAATTCAAGATTACACCACCCAGGATTCGTGTTATGCCACTGATCAGAAAATAATTGCCTTATCATTGAACACGTTTGAAGATGCTTTGTCATGAATGAGTTGTCTCGTTTCGCCGCCCATTGACCAGAAGTGCATTGTTTCTTGGGGCATATATTTTTGCTCCATACTGTTTTATTAGTTCCACTGTAGACTTTGTTGAGTGAAGCTAATCGCATTAGTGATTGTCCATCGTCGTTGTCTGTGTCAACTTTTAAATATGCTGTCACCATGTATGACAAAGTGGAGCTGTTTATATAGATTTTCCGGATTTGGTAGATTATTTTTGTCATTTATGGTTAAAAATAGTTTTATTTTTATTTTCTCAGTTTTGCACATTTCCGACTTGTTCTCTGAAACCGCATGCCACATCGCTTCGAAATTCATAATTCATTTGGTGAAGATATTTCTATTTTTATAAGTTATGATTTTTTGGGGGGTATTGTTCAGTTCTTATATGGGCTATGTATAATGCATGGACTCTAGTAGACAACTGTGTCAGTTGGAAGCGCTAGGCCTCCTCAGTACACCATGTTTTGGAAAATAAACTGAATGGGCCAATGTTTCCAGAAATGGTTCAGGTCAAAGTAATTTCATGGTTTGTACGTTTGCTGCTTTTATATGGATGATACGAAACAGTGGGGGTGGGAGGGACTAAAACACCTCCCAACAATCGTGAAGGCCGGATCAGGGTCATCTCAAGGTCAGAGTCATCTGAAGGTGACATGTTTGATTGCATGTTTATTGTGGGTCAGGAAGTCACACCACTCAATCAGGATCTTTCAAGGAAAGGTCAAGGTTATCTCAAGATCAATTGTCACATTTTGGATATATTTGAATAATGGGGTTATTGCAATCACTGCCCTCTGCACGTGTCAATTACAGCGGAGCTCTTCCGATCGCAAGCTCGTTTGTTGGCTTTAGGTTAGTAGGTTTAGCTTCGCCATTGACTCTTTCAAGCAGAGCTTATCATATGAGTGATATATATGTAGTCAATTGCGTTGGTGTTTGCATCAACTTCTACTTCTTAAAAAACTACAAGCCGTATTGCTTTGATACGTAGTGTAAATATACCTTGGGTATATTTCCCACAGGTGTGTTCTTTTCGTGATGATATCTATAATTCTCAAATTTTGGTGAATATTTTTGTCATTTTTGGTAAAAAATAATATTTTCGACTTCTTGATGAAAAATGCAAGACGGATTGCTTTAATAGTATGCATATAGGTAGTACAGGTGGATCTCACGCATTTTTTAAATTTTTTGTAAAAAGTGATATTTTTGACTTTTTAGGGAAAAACTGCAGGTCTGATTGTTTTGATATTGAACATATAGGTATCTTAGATAGGCCTCCCTTTGATTTGTTCATTTTGTTATGATATCTTGAATTCTCAATCTTTAAAATAACAGCAAGTTTGATTACTTTGTTATTGTAGATAAAAGGTACCTCAGGTGGAGCGATCTCATATTTGTTCATTTAGTTGATGATATGTTCAATAAAATGTGCATTTTTAACAGCAAAGCTTTCTTAGCTGAGAGGATGTTTGTTTCTCAAGAACTATTTGACATATATTGGTGAAATACAAAAAAGATCTGGGTAATGTGCAGACTTCATTAGTTTTTGTTCTAAATATATACACATTAATGATCTAATTTGCATAATAATTATTTAACAGATTTAAATAAAGCTTGGTACAAATATGATCTAATTAATGCACAGACCTCATTAGTTTTTGGTTGAAATTTGTGCTTAATAATGATTTAATTTGCATATTAATTAACCAATTTTAAGCATTTTCACTTGTTTTTCGAGTACCATTTAACATATTCCAATGAAACATGGTACATAGGTGGTCGGCAAGAAGCAATATACATGTATAGTTCAGGATTAAATTATGTGTTTACTGATTGCCGTATTTGCAAACATGTGCTACTGTTCTACAGCTATCTTCAGGTGCGTTTGGATAATCCACAGATCCGATTATTTTAACGTAGTAATCAATGTATAATAATTACCCATCTTGTATAAATGGGATAATGTGACCTCATTAATATGCATGAAACTTCAGACATAGACATGAAACTAGTGCTATATTGGGGCATTTGACAAGAGATACCACTAATATACCACATGTCAATGTATGGTCATGTGGCCTCATTCATATGCATAACATAATATCTCAGTCGAAGACAATATAGACAATATAGACAATATAGACAATATAGACAATGTAGACAATATATTTTTGGTTTATGTGAATTAATGATGTGCTTCTAATATAGTAATTACAGTATTTCTTATTTGTAGTGCCTCTAATACCTTTAGAACACAGGGGTTCTTTCTAAGCTTTCTTTGATTTATTGTGTGACTGGTATTTCTTGATTATAGTATGTAGTGTAAAGATGCGATGTGTTGTTCTGTGTTTCTTTCGGAAATCTACTTGATGTTGATGGATAGTTAAATACATTTCATTCTGCATTTCAAAATGATTCCTGACAATGACTCGAATCATAATGCTAGGGAAAAAAGCCTTCTATTATTATTTCACTGGCAATTAACTCCTCGAAACATTCCATCCTTGACATGTTTCTCTATAGTTATAATATATGTTTTGTTTTTAAATGTATAGGTAAACCAACCATTAAACTCAATGTAGATACTGGTAAACTAACATGGACACAGCATGAGAATAGTACTTATCAGTGTGTGAAAATAAAGAAACTTGTAGATGACAGTTGGGTCGTAATAGAAGAATGTGTACTTGACAGTCAACTTGAATATGCAGTGGATGATGTGAATGCTGAATACAGAATAACATACTGTACAACAGATGGAGATCATTGTTTAAACGAATTAATTGCTGCAGTGAAATTATTACCAGGTATGAAAATTATTCCGTTATATGTTAATAGTCATGTGGGTGTTTGTTGATAGGTTTTTAAATGGATCTATTACAAGTATATAACTTCATTGCGTCAAATAACTCTGGTTATAATAGGTACGGTCTATTCCGAAAGTTTAGTGACTGGTGAATAAAACTAGTGACATTATATCTATTCACAATATAAACATATAACATTGCATATATATGTACATACTATATAAATCTTATTAATTAGTTGTAGCCACCAATAGTTAAGGTCATGATTTTCACCTTGACAAGTATGTTCAATTATCATTATTGGAGGTTACCATTACAAATAATATATGTTTTGTGAACAAAATAATGAAAAGTTCAATTATAAAGCATATCTAAGATAATTACAATTCGATTATAAATAGTCATTTTATATACAGTCTGTTTGAAACAATGAATGAACGTGCATGAAAAACATGTCTTTTGAGTATAAATCGTTTTTCAAGACATATTATATATATATCACAACTGAAAGGCATGCAGGAGAGTTTGACAGATTATATTGTGTCTGATAATTGAAATTACAAATATTACCAAATTAACATATTTCACGATGAACAGCTTATTTTAGCACCAAAATGATGCAATTTATATAACCACAAGTCTGTGAAGTTGAGTGGAAGCCCTTTTTTAATCAATGCCCCCAGTTAACAACCAATCATCAGAGTCAAAATTACGCCTCCCGTTTACTGTATATAAAATGTATAATTAATATACCTCCCCTATTTTGATTACAACCCATGTAAATAATAAACAAGAATAACAACACTAAGTAAATTCATTTCATGCTAAATTGGAAGTATTTCTAATTAGGTTGTCATGTATGTCGGATAATTTCATAGAGATATGAAAAAATACATAAAATTCCAGATATTTGAATTGCGATTCTTAGTTCGAAACTATAAGAAGCTAGTAAACACTACTAATATTTTGTTTCCACTTAAGATTTTGACAAGGATTCAAATAACTATAAGGATTATCCCATCAAATTATATTGCCCGAAAAATCATGAATGAAAACATAATAATCAACACTTTTTTATTATTGTTTTATTACAGGTAATAAGTCAGGCACCAACTACATTGGAATTATCTTGAGTGTTATTATTGTTCTATTGGTTTGTATTGCGGGAACTGTAGTTGGATACTATTTTTATTTGAAACGCACTCGTGATGTAAAGGTAAATTGTATGTGAACTGTCGCTATAGTAATATACTAACTTCACATCAATGTTTTTCATTGTAAAATCCTTGAATTGCTCTATTGCTCGTACATTGATGGCGATGGTCCTTTTCCAATGTACTGGACATTTCACATATAACAAGTTTACTTATCTTGTGAATGTCGCCGCCATATTTGATTTACCTCCAATCTCTACCGCTAACCTCTTTGACTTGAAGATTTGATTGTAGCATTTATGTATCGCCAGCAATCTGATGGAAAGCTCAATGCACGTGGACACATAGTTTGCCTGCCACATAAGATTAATTGAAAAATGATGTAAGATGTTTTAAAATAAATATCGCAGGCTTGAAATAGCATCTGATGCGAAATTTGTTTTTTTAATATATATGGCCCAATTCAAACAATAAGTCATATGGTGTGATCTTCTTGATTCGATTGAGTACAAGCAGACAGTGTCATTCAACTTGATCTAATCTATGCAAATTACGATGTCATTTGAGTAGTTTTTTATTTCTACAAATGTACATGTGTTGACATAAAATGTGTGTACAGAATACATTTATTGGATCATAAGTCACTCCAAACAGCGATGGCCATACTAATCTATGCTGATTAAATGTACATGTACATGTGTACATGCTATATGCATTATTGTCCTAACTTGGAGACATGTAATGCTTATTTGAGCTTTTATTATAATTATTATTCGTTCACATCAGTGTTTTGGATTGAAGAAACAAGATCAAGGTGAAACGCCGAGTAATCAAGCTGATTGCCGTTCATTGGCTTTAAAAAATTCTATCCACACTAATACCTCATCAGCAGAATATGCGACTATTATGCCTATGGAAGAAATTTCCGTCAAGGTAATGAAATATATTTTGAATTGCAATAGTTATACATTATATGATGTTACATGGTATAGGCCTGTTGACCTATGTGTCACGTGATATTACGTACTATTTTGTAAAACGCAAACCCATGCACGCTTACCGTCATGTTACCAAATTTCATTACTATCCAGAATGATACAGGTGTATATGAAGATCTTCATAAAGAAAAGCCAAGAAATGAAATATATATGAAACTTGGTGAACAAATATGGGAAATTCCACCGGACAGGTTACATTTCAAAGAAGCATTACATGACGATGAAGAACGTGAGCGTTTTGTGGCTGATGCTTGGTTTGTTGGTGGTAGAGATGGCGTCACACGTGTCGAAGTAGAGAGATTAAAAAGTGAGAGTAATATGAATGGAATGTCTTTCGTATGCAAATGTGCTGAAACGTTCTAATTGATGTCATTGTAATAATTAACGTCTTGTTATGTTTCTCTTTTCTCTTCAGGACATGCGAGTCAGAGGATGAAAGATATCTTTGTAAACCAAATATGCATAATGAAGACCGTAACTCCACATCCAAATATTTTAACACTAATATGATATTCTACTGTAACAGGTTAGTTAATAAACTAGCTAGGTTCTTTTTCCACTGTTTTACTTTTGGTATTTATGCATAGATTAATGTAATCTCCGCCTCACTTATTTCATGTATTTTAAAAAGGTAGAAGAAACTGCTGGTGTGCACGCCTTAATCACTTGTAACAAATAAAGCATTCAGAATACTTTATAAATAATATTATCTCAACGCCAGATTACGGATTGGCGCAACAACAAACTTCACTTCAGTTATCTTAAGCGTGACGGGGATAAACATGTAAACCTCAGTCAGCAATTACTAAATATATTAGATTGAATTACAATCAGTGATAATAATATTATAATTACTAGAAATGCTAGTACTTAAATTGTAAGATAATCTCAAGATACCGTCTTGATACAAATCAAATAATCTGTATGCAAAAATATCAGTACAATATACAAAATACCTGACGTGCTCAATTTATTAAAACAATTACAAGAAATCAAAATTCCTGTAGCTATATAGACGTGGTAATGTCCGTTATGCGGGACACGTGCAATGTATCATCGAACACTTGTTTCTGACAACGTTCAGGCACTTGAAACTTGCGGTGTTCACGCACCTTTTTATTTTCTAGCTGAGAAGCGAAACAAATATAAACCTTTTGTATATTAGTAGTTAACAAAGATATAATCATTCGATTACATACTGTGTAATTGCTTTCTCACTGTAGGTCTGAAAACAGGAATCCAGTAACTGAAGGCTCCCTGTTTAAAACTAATCCTAAATTTTCATTTTTTATTCGTATCATACTCTCTGTGCTTTAAATATCCTCATCTTACGGGATTCTATTTTAAACTTTTTTTATTAGAACCACCGTATTTCGTACAGGACTACATCGGAAATAACAGTCTTAAGTATACATTATTGAAAAGCGCAAAGAACATTAACGACGAAAAGGAAGATAACGTACTCGTATATGCATTACAAATAGCAGAAGCAATGGAACACTTGGAAACACGTGATGTAAAGAATGAGTATTATGTTGTTACTTAGTTATTTGAAACGGATTTATTTATAAAAACGTTCATATATCAAATGATTTTAGTCCCCGTTCGGATGCAGATGGATTGCTTGCACTCGGACATGTTCAACAGGCATGTTTGGACTGCTTACATTCAAATTTGATACATAGATCATACATATGCACACTAATCTGTTTCACACTCTGATTAGATGGCAGAATGACGGCCTGTTTTGTGCTAAAAAATCATCCAAAATCAAACATTTCTGGAATTCCGGAACCGGGTCTCGGTCGTTTATCGATCGATTTTGTTCAAACTTTGTACTTACATTGGACATTCAACTCCCTGATGCACGTTATTTTGTTTTTCAGATGAAACTCAAAATGGCAGGCTGGCAGCCATTTTTTAATGAATGCGATATCTGACATACTTTGATTATTATATTTGAAATTAAATATATTCATTATAAATCATGTCATGGATATATACAGATGTATTTAAAATTATATTTTAAATTATGTCGAATATGGCAATTGCACATCGTCGCCAACCATAACCTAGCTCCAAAGATTATTTTATTCTAGCACGGTAGAGGCAGTCATATTTGAAAATGATTGTCTGCAGCTCAGTACTGTTCAATATCTTATATCCGACTAATGCGGTGTTTTATTTCTTAAATATATGATGTGTATATGTATTGTAGCAATAGAAGGACATTTGAATAATAATATTTCAATTATTGTTTTTCCAAATGTGTTTCCTTGATAATAACTAGAATTTATATAATCATCAATTTATACAATCTATTCAATTTCAATTTATTCAGATCGTGTCTCTACTCTCAACAGATTACACTCAGAAACCTTTGTACCGAAACGATTATTGTTGGAGAAGGGAACATCTGCAAGATAACAAACATGAAGTATGCTGTCAGAAATAATACATCAACCGCCGTAACTAATACTTTTGTAAGTACAAGTAGCGATACAATATGTAGAAGAGTCTGTAAATTGTGAAATTAACAACATATTCAAACAATATCAAACTCGATAATAAACTGAAGAACCTGTTAGAAAATTTAACGAATCATGTTGTCGATGACATCAAATATTTCATTAAAATGGTCTTATCTCATTATTTACCCAGAAATAAATTTTGTTTTCAATCTACTTTAAATTTAAAGCTACAGGTTGGAATTCAGCATCGTTGGAAAGCAGTAGAACTTTTCTCTGATGATAATTATTCTTCTAAAACTGATATTTGGGCTTTTGGTGTTGTTTTGTGGGAGATAAGTACTCTAGGTGAGTTTTAACATGTAATTATCAAATATGTAAATAGCTACTAGTCGCAAATTAAACATATATTATACACACATGTGTACGTCGTAATAATTGTAACTACAAACAAATATTAGGTGTCTGAAAATTAAAGTTTGACATATTCAAGGAGACAAGTCGTCATATACTCACTGTACCAAACACTTTTAGCGACGCACAAATTATAATATTGCACTAGATACTATTTATGTGTTGCCAATGTTGTTGTATGCTGGTAGAATGTTCTTATTAGGTGGAGATTACAAATGGCAGTACACCATTGCTGCCCAAATTTCAGTGGCTTATTATAAGCTATAATTTGCATGATATCGAACGCTGCTTCGGCTTCACCATACCGCCTGCAGTCTGATGTTTCAATGTCCGCCTCAAGGTACGGGGACATAATTGTCAGGATTACCAATAATCAGAACCCAAATCATGTAGAACATAAAATATTCAGTGATTTGTATACGAGGGAATGTTGGCGTTGGTTATCCACGAGTTCCGTCATAGCAGCTGTATCTAAGCCCCGCTGATCAATTTGATTGTATTTTATGTTCGTTATTACGATGTTTATTAAAGCATAAATGAAAGGTTACGGTCGATTGAGTACGAAACGAAATCTCAGAATTAACATTATTGGGGTTTAAAAAATACAATAATAAGAATATGAACAAAATGCCCGAATTCAGTTTCTCATACAGCGTACGCTTCGGCATATATGCTGCGTGGTTATTTGTGTTTTCATTGATAAGGTACAGATACCAGGATTAAACAAAGTGCAATAACTCCTGTAAATTATTGTATTGGTCAGCGCCATAGTTTACTGAGCTAGACGTATAATAATTGTCGTTTCCTGTACTCATATTTCAGGTGCCGAACCTTACCAGGGAATGTCAGACGATGATGTAATTAGGAAGATACAAGCAGGATATCGAATGTCAAAACCAGAATACTGTACCAGTAACATGTATTTATTTCACCAGTCATGATGATTTAAGATAACGTAGATTGGGTGGATGCGAATTAAACACAACAAATCACAATCTTGCATTTATATATTCATTCTCTAATCTTTATTTATAGATACAACTTGATGTTGTCATGTTGGAGACAAGATCCAAACAAACGACCGACATTCTCTACAATCATAACAACATTGAAAGGTTTATTGAAAAAACAGGTGAACCACTTTCATAACTACATTATATAACTCTATATTGTGTATGCTATTGAAATAGTATATTTGATACCGGAGTCTATGTATATAAGTTATATATTAACTGTATTTGTTATACTAATCAAACAATGAGTGTTTTATGAGAACAGAGGGCAGCAGTAGTAGTAGGAGCGTTGTATTTTTAGATATGTGTGTTTGTGTAGCGGCAACATGACGTTTACAAACCTGATTAAGAAACCTGTAATCAGTACTAATACTAATCTTATAGTTATATCTTCAATTCTACTGAGCATCTAGTTGTTCCTCTAGATTTCATTTAGCTATTCTTAAACCCGATGACAATTATTTTGTTTCTTGCAGCAGCGTTCTCTTCTGAATAATCAACAGTATGTGAACATCAATTTTGATAGCAAATAGGGTGCTGTCATTGTAATTGGAACGAACAACTTTGGTGGTGACAGTGCATACACGTTTTACAGTATTATTCTCAACAACTTTTATTTCATATCACTGAATTTGTATGTGTTTTTACGTTCATGAATTATTTCGCAGAATATCCGGGGGATTTACGTAATATTGCTAGCAACAATTTTAAATTCAAATTATTTGACTAAGTGTTGCATAATATTTGATTATAATAATAATAATTTACGGCTAATAGTAAATTGTAACAACATATACTCAGATCACATAATAGCTTGATATACCCAATGAGCGTGTTTTTTTTTCAGTTATTATCATATGTTATAGCGTATATTAATTCAATTATGTTTAGGAAAGGTGTTTATTGTAAATAGTCGAGTATAATTTTGTACACGTGCTCATTATTTACACTGATCTACCACAGAAAGTTTAGCAATGAGAATTAATTATATTATCATAATTAATAATTCGCTTGCGAAACATTTCAATCTCTTAATAAATGTCATTGAATACAAATTACAATAATTCTAATTTTGATTAATTAAAAATAAAATTGTGCAAATTTCACATGCATTTTTTTGCTTGAGGATATGAATACGGTCAAACTGGTTATTTATCAAACTTTATTTATCTTGGCATCCGCCAATGAATACCGCACGAATTCCAAATTAATTGGAAAAATACAATTCATACAACCTGTAACAATATTAATGAAACTGATTACCATAACTTGAAGTAACATAACTTGAAAAAGTCTCACTAATACCTGTACCATGTTGTATACATTTGTCATGCTCACAACATAAGCTTGTAATTTTGTTTGAAAAGGAAGACCAAATTGAGTTGTTCATTCAAGGAAACTGACGATGACCATTTTGACAATTATATCTAAGACAACTAGATCTTTAACAAAAATTCTGGTTTGTGTTTGAATGACAACTTCTACTTTTTCTTACCCTATTATTTATTCAGCACAGAAATGTTATCTCGAAATTCCGATGGCTCTGTACAGTTCTACACTATCTTGTACACTGCATGTATCTTCAGTTATTGCCGCATTTTTTGTTTGCAGTATTTTAGCATCATGTAGGGAGAATAAACTTATTGTCTCATCGCCAACCATATTAATAATATTTGCATCTGCAATTTAAGTTAAAATACATGACTATATAAATTTTACAATACAGTAATTTGTCTTACATCCATAGAATACCTATAATGTTTATGCTGGTAATTTGTATTGATTCTTCAAATAAAGGCTACTTAGTTTGCTCTAAACAAACGTTGTTTTGCTCAAACTCAATTTTATGTTTACGAATGATTCACAATAACATTCTTTTCTCCAAGCTGATATAAATAAAGGGTGTGTATGGAGATATGGTGAGATCTGTTTACAATATTGACATTTTTGGTTGTAATTTATACCCTTTTTTCTAGAGTATTCGCTGTTGACATGAAAGTTAATATAAATAACACATTATGTACGTAATAGTACAAACATTGAGCATATGATGATGATAAAACGTAGACAATTAATTTTTCAGCTGAAATTATTGAAACATGGTAATCACATGAAAAAACACTTTTATCGTATTATTTTGCTTTTCCAATTGCACGTTCGTAATGCTTCCTAACGATTTGTATGTAGGTTGTGTGTTACACACTAATAGTCCAGTCAATTTATGGTTTGACCCATCACAAATTGCAACAGAAATAATTTCTTCACAATACATTCCGGGAGGTGCCTAGATTGACATACTATGAAAATCTAGGCTTGCGAAATATATCTAATTTTCATGTATTCAAAATGACCGTTTCGTGCATTTTCACAACATTCTGTCATATGGGAGTTTAAATGAAAAAGAAAAAACAAACTTGCCCGAGCTGCTTCCATAAATCGCAGTCCCAGTCCGTTGGTCACTTAGTACATGTTTAAGCTTGGTTTTAGGTACTCCATTAAAATATTCACATAATCCACTAGTCTGGGTGATATACAGTAGTAACAAGTCTGCGTATAGACAGCAAATGAATGCCCTTCATCATAAGCTCGCCCGCAAAATGTCTATTCTGATCAGAAAGGACTTGTACAGGAATCCCAAATCACCTATAAATTCATACCAAGGCTTTGCAGTCATTTGCTTTTATAGTAGAGTAGCCTTTGGATACCGGGTAGAGTAATAGGTTGGTTTAGCCCCACTAGATCTATAGTCACACGTTTGAATGAAATACTACCCTTAGGTACGTGGTACGTTGACAGATGTAACATGTTTGGCAGTATCTTTTAATATAATTGGGCATTCCCTTTTAATATCATTGTGCCAGTGAAAATACGAGCCTGTGTATTATGAGGCTCCAGCTGATCCTCCAAATTAGAGTAATGTCAAAGTCTTATAATCTTGAGTTGATATTTAGCCGACTCATGTGACCACTTTAGTCCACGATCACTATACTGTGCTTTATGCACCTCGGGAGTTACCAGAATATTTTAATTTTGGCAGGACCAAGAATCGCTCTGGTCTATTTTTGTCTCAAGGCTGAGCCCTGGTCTCGAAACCATGTGCCATATCAGTCGACATAGGTGAATTCAATCTCTCTCTTTAGCAAACCTAATTTGGGCAGGGCATCGAATCGCTATTGTGTTCAACATTGTTCGCATTTGACTTCTATATAATACATTGTTTGCTAATAGGTTGTTGTTTTTACACAATGAATTTGAATGCATTACATCACAAATGTGGTGTTTTATATTTCAATTAAGGTAATCACATAGCCGTGCCATGCTAACATGTAATATGTACCTATAACAGAACACACAAGGTATACGGTTAGTACTTGTACTTGTACTTTTTACACAAAAAACTAACTAGAGTTGAGCACGTAATTTTGATTGAAATTAACTTTAAACGAATTTGTGTGAAATAGCATATACATCACAAGCATACTGTAATATCAGTCAGATGTAGATTAATTTGATGAAAATCATTGTGCTTATATATGTTAAATGTGTGAATTTTTGACAAGTAATACAATTCAATTATAGTGGGTGAAAATAAAATTGTTCGTCCTTCGCAATTCTTAATTTCATCGACATTTGGTCAGCGGGCGAATGAATGTATACAATACATATGAATATATTCTCACTAGAGTTACATGAGCATATAATGACAAAGATAATGGTGTTTTTAATCTTTTCTCTCTTAACCCATAACAAACGAAATACATAATTCGAATACATAAATAGGTTTAGACAGGTCAGCATCCGGGTCGTCTGACGATTATATGACATTTAAAATATTCTTGTTGAAAATATAACACATATCGCCTTGCTGTGCCGATACTGTTGGGTCAGGTTCCTTGGCGATGCGCTGTATTAATTGCCACTGTGACCACAGACATTCAAATCACCACGCAATTTTGTGAAGTATACTCCCGAATTCGAAATGACAACAATTATGAACTGTAAGTTTTGGTTTATATGGAATTTTTCTCTCTAATGTGGTAATTATTTACCTCTGCAACAATACGTCATTGCGTGTATCTCAATCGTGTGAACTGCAGTTTAAATAGTTGTATAACTAAAAATGCAATGAGTATTTCCACTATCGATGTGCAAATGAGCAAAAACGCATACTCCCACACTACAATTATCAATGTGTTCTATATAGGGGTCACGTGATACCCACGAATGAAATCCTAAATATAACGTGAGCCATTTTGAGATTTTTGAAAAGTAAACTAAACGTAGATTACAAGACATGACATTGTCTCGTATAATGCATAATGTAAATATTAAATTACCTGACGTGGGTGTAGCATTATGTGATGTATATAAGACGTTACTTAATACAGTTATGACGTTTGGGAGTTCCCATAGAGTATTATGCGATGTAGATATAAATTAAGTTGATATTTCGTGATGTAAATATGATATTATCTAGTATTTGTGACATTACATAATGTTGAAATATCATTATTATGTCATGTTAGGAGGTATAGCATTGTGTGATGTCGATATTACGATTACGTTATTTTGACATTACATGATGACGTTAGATGATATTATTAGTCGCCGTTCGGACTAAGTCCGAAAACGGGGACTTATGTTTTGACCTCCGTGTGTCCGTGCGTGCGTGCGTCTGTGCGTGCGTCCGGACCTGTATCTTAGAAATGCCTGGACCAATCGCAATCAAACTTCACACATACATCATACATGGTATTATACATATGCACGTCAATTTGTTTCACGATCTGATTCAAGATGGCCGAATAGCGGTCATTTTTGTGCCAACAATCATCAAAATCAAGCATTTCTCGGCTGTTTACAGATGGATTTTGTTCAAACTTGGTATATACATTAGACATTATGGGACCTTGATGCAAATAATTTTGTTTTTCAGATAAGATTCGAAATGGCCGACTGGCGGCCATTTTGTATTAATAAATGTGGTTCTCCTGCCATATCTCTGACTTGCTTACACTGATTATGTTCAAATTGGACGGATATATTAGTTTAACGATCCTATTCAAAATGGCCAAATGGTGGCCTTTTTGTGCTAAACAATCATCAAATATCAAGCATTTCTGGCATTTCTTGATGGATTTCGTTCAAACTTGGTGCATATATTAGACATTACAGGTTCCTGATGCACATCATTTATTTTTCAGATCGGATTCAAAATGGCTGTCTGGCGGCCATTTTGTTTTAATGATTGGCTTCTAGAGCCATATCTCTTAAATGCTTTGACTTATTATATTTAAATTTTATATATTCATTATACATCGTTATATATATATACATGTATTCAAAATGGCTGATTTTGAATGCTGTTCCAGAGCAATATCTCTCAATATGGTCAAGTACTTGTTTGACGATCAGATACAAATGTCAATCATTTTAATGTTAAAAAATCATATTCCTGACATGGTTATATTCCAGCTATATTACTATAAACAAAACTATATATCTTAAATTTGATAACTAACGGGGACTGTGCCATGCATGGCTTGTTATTGTTGTATTTATAACATAATGTTGTTATAATTATATGACGATGGAGATATGTCATTATTTTATGTAGGTATATCGGTATGTGATGCTGAGAGATCATCACGTGATGTGTATATGACATATGATATTTATGTGACATTGAATAGTGCGGATAAATCGTTACTTGATGTACATTTTACATTATGCGATGTCGATACACATGTAATGCACATGGCATTATATGACGTGATATAGATATATGCAGCTTGGTCGCTTGTAATGCTCTAAAGGGGTCAGTTCCTCAATGCATGGCCCCAAATGACACCGTGTGTTTAATTTTTTTTTTATTCGAGTGCGCGAAGTGACAGTTGCTGACAGGTACGCCCCTAAACTCCAAATAGTCATTTTGGCTTTGTCGTGCATGATTGGAACAAGACCAGTGCGTATGACTCAATCAGATAAAGGTTTTGCACAGGGTCCCGAATCTTTACATAACATAATATTACATCTACATCATCTCATGACATATCGACATGACGTAACGACATATCAAAATTACATAATAAAACATTGACATAAAATAATAGTATACCCACATTGTGTCATGGTGTATTCACACAACGCGATGGTATATCAACCTCACGTTATACTGTCATGTCATGATATATCAACATGGCACAATTACCTATCAACATTGCCAATAAAGTGTTTACATCAGATAATAATATACCTACATCATGTCATGACACATCTACACGACGTAATGGCACATCAATATTACGTATTAAAGTTTCGACATCAAATAATAATATACATACATCGTATCATGATGTATCTACACGAGGTAATAGTATATCAACATTGCATATTAGTGTTTATAAACTGGCGTAATAATATACCTACTTCATGCCATGATACATCTGCACGACGTAATAACTTACCAAGATCGCATAATAAAGTTCCTACATCACATAATAGTATAGCCAAATCATAACATGATATATCAATAAGACAGAATACCATTGCATCGCCCTGGTGTTTGTTGTGTATGGATGTACTTTCGCGAGTGGTGCGCTGTATTCTGCGGCTGTATTCATATGAAGAATTCAAATATGACATGTATAATGGTTACACAGTCAGCTGGCATCGGTGTCGCTGGGTGTACATGATAAAGGGAAGTTGTGCAACCAAATTTGCCGAGTTCGCAGTTTTTCGCCAATAAGAAAATAACCAAGGCACAAAACTACGGTTTTTCAGCATTTTTGTAATAAAGACATTATTCTCTATTAATAAATAATCTGCCCAAAACAGGAACATTTCTACTAATTCTTGTGTTTTTTAGACGTTTTCGAAAAACCTACGATTAGACTGCGGAAGTAGAACATTCTGGAGGGCCGGAGGGGTGAAACGGAAGAGCCAAATTTAACGCGTAAAAATAGAACGCGTATTTTGACCTGGTAGAGTAATATACACTGCTACTGTAACAGAAGCTGAGAAAATGAAACAAATTGAATACAAACGGTGGAATTGGCATGGACACAATCAACTTTAACTCGAGTTGTACGTAGTTGCATAGAATATCGACTGCTTGCGATAATGTGTGATCGGGTGTTTATAATGTATATATACATTTCTACAGATTATGATTGAGTTATTTCAGTAACGAAATGTAGAAACTGAATTACTAATTACTGAGGTTTTTCATATAAAATACAAAGTAGTGAATGATTTAAATAATATTCCATTAGTAAATACTATGATATTCTGGCTGTTATGTGTAAAATAGTAAGACGGAAATGATATACATACGATAAATGTTTACACTACACAGTGAAGATAATTAAATTGAACATCGACAACATGCCTATCGACGGGCCCTTCGAGCAGTAATGGAATGTGTCTATATCACTACTGTATTGAGTATAATGCCATGTACTCACTTGTAAGACCAGCCAAAACAATATAAATGGAAGTAAACATGGTTGTTCTGTGATTTAAGTAACTTAAAATATCCGGGTTCATGAACTTTGACATGCACATAGCTATTCACGTCTTCAATGGCAAGTATTTTGGATTGTATACGTTTTTTATGACCCAAAGTCATACAGAGGAAACGCCCGGTAGATAGTACGACGGGAGGGGTGGGGAGGCTCACAAATCATTTGTCATTCCAAATAAATGTAATGGTTTCGAGCTAATAACGTTTAACTTATTTTCATTTATGCTCATAACGACGTTTGGTCATTCGGTCGTTAATTTCGCAACTTATTCGAATCACAACCCCAACTAAAATGCATAATCGTCCAAACGTGTTTGGAATTGTAATCAAACAGATATATGTGATTATTAGATAATAAAGATATTTTCTAACGTGGTCATTATTTTATAAAGACATATCAAAACTATAACAAATTAATTTCAAATCCAAGACCTGCCAGCGCAGTGTAAAGGTAGCTAACATAATGTGGTTGGACGTGATATAAGGGAAATAAAAGCATTTAATAATAGCATGTCCGTACATTTGGATTGTCAACTTGAGCTTACTGGAAATAATAATTCTGCTTACAAACGAGCATAAATAAAAATATTTCTTTCTAATAACAAGTCATTGATGACATTTGCCAACATTTATAGATGACATTCCATACTTGTATTTGATACCCAAACTCCATATAGCGTCATTCAAAGGTAGATTCATTCCTGGGTTGTCTAGATTTTTTACCAAAGAATTTACTGAATTATTTTGTCTACTATTCAAAAGGGGTTGCGAATTTACGGAATTGGCATTGTCATTTATGGATATTAATTTATGAACTCTTGTAGACCTGAAATAAACACTTTTTTATTTTGTTCAATTGTATCTAATATACCACATAATAATAATAAAGATGCGCATGAAAACCGATTCCTCATCTTTGTTCCTATCACCTGCATGTTAGTACGTATTGAATATGTAAAATGGTTATCAATTAGTGAGCCACGAATGCGCATGTAATGACATAAGTAAGTATGGTTCTGGTGAACTAGTAGATAGATTCAAAATTTAGCATATTTAAAATAATTATAAATTGTGCATTGTTATTGTTTTGATAAAAAATATGATGGCCCAATATGCGATGTTTTATATATGCATTGATTTATATTTTTATGAGTTGGATATTTGTTTGTGCGATACCCGATAGCTATGCATGACAAATGACGACATTATATACAAAATCAAACATATATAAATTAACGTAGCCATAACTTTGAATGGAAACGTTAAAGATATATTTTAAACCAAAATGACAAATGACGACATTATATACAAAATCAAACATATATAAATGAACGTAGCCATAACTTTGAATGGAAACGTTAAAGATATATTTTAAACCAACCGCTCGAATACGATGGAATGCGGTACACAATACCAGTTAACACAAAGAGTCACTTATGTTTGAAGTAACGACTGGCAATTTAGGTTTATCTCCTCAATACCTTACACATTGACATCAATTCATGTCAAACGTCTTCAGCTGCTTGTATTTATGAATGTTTTAAATTTCTGACGTGTTGTATAATTTCGTATAAACTTCACTTGTAATAGAAAAACACTGTCTCATTCAAAACAATATATTATCACGTACACTGATTTGACCAGATGATATGTCCAGTTTATTTAAAACAGCTACCAAAAAAAATATTGAAACAATAAAACTAACATATATTTGACAGGGAATGAATATCATTTCATCAATATTATCCTGAAAAAATTAAAACAGTTCTGCTCAAGACTGAATGACACAATAATGCACCGTCTTGCCCCTCAAAATATGTAATGGTCACCGCCTATTTGCAAATACATAGTATCAATCAGACCGTCATTCACTCGAACAGTTAAATTGGCGTATATCTACGGTGGATATTCAGTAGTCATATGTAGAGATATTATATAGTCTTACAATGCGTTGTGCCAGCTGATATTTTTTTACTATGTTCCTTTTTGTCAAATTTGGGCTGTTTGTGTATATCATATCACGTTGTCTCCTCAAGATTGACAGTTCAACACTCGGAAAAAGATATATTTATTTACTACACGGTCGGTTTCTATTTTCTTTAATACTATTTTCAGACATTTTATTTGATGATCTCTTCTTTTAATATCATACTTGAATAAGCAATAACGCACTTAAAAAATGGAAAAAATAGTTTTGCGAAAGGTGGGGTGAACGAGAAATCACCACAGACTGGTCTTATTTGATGCTAATCCGTTGCTATTAATTATTCATGATATGCAGTGACATCACTGAACGGACACAGAAAAAGAGTGGGGGCGTGCGCGCTGTGTAATGAGGTAAATATTGGAGAGTAACAGTTTTTTGTTAGCTAGAATGGTTTCCGTATTGCTGAATACCCAGTTGAAGCATAATGGTCGAAGTTACCTTGCTGAACGTCGTCTGGTATAGTGTTCGTTTTTGCATGAAAATAACACGTCTTCGGTTCAAGTTTCTGCAGCTTTGATGCTTGCTCTTGCATCAACGCAACCAAAGGAGTGATGACAATTACTAGGGTTTTCAAGTTATCTGATCCGACAGTGCCAAACTGTTTTTCATCTAAACAGAACGAAGCAACTTCAAATGCAATCGATTTGCCGCTTCCGGTGAGAAGGGAAACAAAAACGTCGTGGCCGTCAGTAACACCATCAATTATTGTCTTCTGTGCAGATCGCGCTTTACTGTAACCCATGCGAGATAAAGCTACACGCAGGCTACTTCTCTCCATTAGAATAATTTGTACGGAACGTTATAAATAGTAATTCGTTTGTTATGAGTGATCTAGAAACTTGAAAAATAGTGAAGTCTTCAGGTACAAAGGTTAACTAGATATAGTTTAAAGGGCGAATTACTCTGATTGGATAACGTTCTTGCCTGTCTTTCTGATCATTAACATAAACTAGTATGAAAACACAATATTTATAGCTTTCACCACAGAGGGTGAGGCAAAAACGTCCAGTCTGTGTGATTTCGCGGTTACAGGGGATTTCGCGTTAACACCTCCATTTCGCTATTTTTTTGTATTTAAATATGAATTTAAAAAGAAATAAATCGCCTAGACTGCGCCAGTCTAACGTCGCTGTTATTACAATGAGTAAATGAAGCGACATTTTAATTCATTTAGTCGTCACAAGTCACTCACCCCGATGTGATGGCAGAATGTGCTCCACAAACTGCATATATTGTTCTTGTGTTGAGCAAACATATCTACTAAAACATAAAGTAGGTCATGCTAAGAGTATGTAGAGAAAGAATGTAAGTGATAAAACTGTCAAAATCATTTCGGGGAAGTAATACGTCACCGTGTCATGGCTGTGTGTATACTAATCCGTGCTATACATATGTTATAGAACAGTTTTTCACTTACTTCATGTATCTACAATGTGGCAATATATAATGATCATATATTCTGATCAGGTCAAACAAGTGTGAATGTATGGTCTTTTCACAAGGTTTACATCTAGAGATTGAAATCATACTTTTATACAAAATTAGCATAATGTGGACTGGGAATCGGCAGAAAATGTTTAGATATCAGTGAAATATGAGAATATATATTTATACTAGTCAAGTACGATACAACATTTATCACTATATTTTTTGTATTTGGTAATATATGTGTTATAAGTTTCTAATTGAACACGACCTTTTATTGTAACTGTAGTTATCTTGTTGAATTTATTTAGATGTATTCATTGATCAATCCAAAAGTGTCCTCTAAAATAACAATTTGGTAGTTCACTCACAAATATAAATAGTGTATATAGAGAGAGACACTACTTGACATTATCAGTATGAAATATGGTGCTTAATTCATCTATTTATCGTGGTAGTGGCATCTCATATTCAGATTCTTTTTTTCTGGTACCAGTACTGAGTGATATATAACCGCCACCTTTGTCAACATCCTGACAAAATTTACCACTATTTGAATGCAATAAGGTAATACAATATAATATCTCAGCAATATGAGATAAAGGTGTTCAACTCGTCATGATAGTGGTGGTGGTAGTTATCTAATCTAAATTACTTTCTCTGGTAGTTCGTAGGTGTGGTCCTTTTCCTTTCCGATGGCTGATAGACCTGTATACTCGCGATCATCCTTGGGAGTCTGAATAAAATAGTATATTGGAATAAATATGGCTTAGTATTAAAGACTGAGGAAAGAGTTGTTTTTAGTGTTTTATAATATGCATGTTAATTACACACTGATTAGGGGTTGTGTTTGCTCCATCGACGTTTATGTAATACATAACTAATCACGACAGCATATGATATAGTAACCAGCAAAATTGTGAGTATCCCAACAACAATACCTACACTAGATTAACCACAATCACTACCTGGAATGTCATGTCATGTTCAAACACAATAAGTAGCATGCGTTTTTAACATTTTTGTTGACAATTGTCAAAGAATGCCCAATGTCGGTTATACAGAGAGAATACATGCTTAGATGTATTCCCCGGTATTTTGAACAAGAGTGACGACATCGCGGACGAATGACTTCAGATTAGCGGCCGTGCTGCTTGGAATGATACTACTGTATGGGCGGTTACTACACAAGAGTGAGGAATACCGGAGAATTAATTACTAATATGTTTGTAGACATGGTTTTATGGTAAGGAATGTCAATTTTCTATATCGAATTATTCTATACCAGGTAGATACCATGAGAACAAATAAAGGGACACGGAAAGTTTTGGTAATACGATAGTTTCACCAGCTACATGATACTTGTCTGTGTATACCCTACATTTTATGCATATTTAAAATCTGATTGTGTAAACATATATTCCTGTAACAAATGTCACACATGTGCTAATAAATAATTAATGAAAGACTGACGTCACACATATTTGTCATTTTTAATAATAATTCGCATGACGTCATACGTCCCGATATATTACGACGAGCTCAAAATATATGACTGTCATTTATTGTAGTGGCAGAGTAAATAATAAGACATTTATGTTAATTTGTCCTTCTCTTGACTTTTATTTACATCGCCTACCTTTATATGTGCAAGTAACTCCTGATAAAATCATGTATTTTTACCTTTTAAAAGAATATTTTTTTTGGATTTTATGAGTGCTATTCAAACTGCTGTATACATGTGAAACCGTCTGATTTGTATGAAATTCAGTTTTTGATGCCTTTTGTTTGAATTTAAATTTCATCACAGTTTTTGCAAATGCGTAATGCGCCTTCTAATCAGTTTGCCTTCGATTATAATGTGTGTTAGATTGCATGAGATGTATTACTTTGGAATACCGATACATTATAACGCGGATGTTAATATTATGTTTACTTATTTGCCACACATTTTTATATATTATTTAGCTATTATTTATAATCCTACATTTAAAACATTACAAAATATATTATTAGAACTTGCGAAACTGCCTATTACAAAGTTTATTCATTGGAAACATGATGTAGTGTACAAGAGCCAACCAGTGATTGTGCGACAAAAATAAACAAAAGATAAACAAAACTAATCAAATTAATATAGGGATAATTTTCGTTGATCACAGAGCTTGTTTTCCGAAATTAACACTACGTTTATTCTATTTTCAATCATCTACAGGTATTGCCAATTAGGTTACAGGGCCCTCCGATATCCATATCTTAGAAGGAAATGACGCTACATTGAAATGTGTTATCACTGGATTCTCATCTCCTAATACAGTATCTTGGTCAATAGTCGGCAGTCCTAATCTGAGGATATTTACAGTATATGCTAATTGGGTTGGATCTCCCGGGGTTATCTACAGACACACCAGAAACAATACTAAGCCACTACGGGACATTACCAGTTACATGTGAGAATGTTATCAAATAATTTTCAATAATATAATTTAATGAAGCAATAATACACAATCAGGATCATTCCAGCTATAAGGTGGACATATCACTTCTAGTAGAAAAAAAAGTTGTTAAATGAAGTGTATTCTATTGTAGAAAGCCTATATGATTCCAAAATATTTTACCAATTGTACCATCTCATGATACATCAAATAGTACAACTCCTGCTATAGGTAATAGTATATATACATCATGTCATTTGGTATCAACGTGACGCAAAGACCTAACCTCACATGCTGTAACGGATAACCATGGTATTGCCCCTAATGTATGGGGAGTATCGAAGTTATTTTCTCGAGTGATATCCTACGACCGTTTTCATATCGGAGTTTAATTTCTACAGTTGCATTCATATGCTATGCGTAATTGTTACAGATAACTTATTATTATTGGAAAGAAAAAGAAGCCATGCGAAAAAAGATTTCTCATTGTTTTTTATAACACGAAACACGACACATATTAAAATTGTAGTTTGATTGTGAACATTACTGTAATAAGAGTCTGGGAGTCATTCATTTGAATTAAAACGCTTATCTAGTCTTTACAACCCACACGACTCAAAAATCCATTGAATACCATGGAATGCGGTAAACAATACAGGTCAGCACAAAGGTCAATTGTGTTTGAATTAAAGACTAGAAACTTAGGTTCATGTCCTCAATACCTTTGATATGCAAATTAGATTTCTGCATTTCAGACACTTTATGAGCGAAATGATCCATACTGCCACCACAGTGTGCTTGAGTTGTGTGTATCCTTTTTGCACTTTGACCTCAATTCGAAGCAACCGTATTTGGCTGCCGGTGTTGTTTTTCCATAGATTGTATCTGTAAAGGTCTATGAATATGACATGTCGGATCTTATGCATAAACATTACGTTTTACACGGAATTACCAACTTTAATTTATAAGAGTTTTGTAATCTACATATTCTGCAATTACTATTTTAGTATTTAACACGTTTTGCAGATATGACGTTAAATGATGTAGATATGACACTATGCAGTACAAATTTTATGATGACGAGACATCATTGCGTGATGTGTATATTATAATACTTGATTTTGATATTACATACAAATGTTCACCCTAATCGAGTTTGGGTATACAGTTTTAGCGACCAAAAGAGCCTGTTTTCAAGACGAAGAGGCTTGACGACTAGGATTTTGTAACATTCTACATGTTTTTCAGTAGCGCTTGCAGTAAGTTTCTCAATCGCTCTTTGAGAAATTCGATCTGTGGTTTGGCAGTTTCGCTAAAGAATCTAAGATTCATGGACTTTGCCGTGGAACGGCGTCACCTGTTACGTATTATTTTGTGTTTTGGCGGCGTACCTACATATCATGTATAGTGTATTTGTTGAAAAAGTATTTTTAGCACCAAGATGTATGTCCATTAACAAGTAAATTATAAAGTTCAAAAAGCCCATCTCCTTACACCAAGGTGAAATAAATTGTTCGTCTTCGATAATTTTTAATTTTACCAAAGTTTGGCTGTTAAAAAAGTAAATGTTGTTATCATGTTATCGGTTGCCAACGTAGATACAATACAAAGTTGTGCTATCGAAACAAGAAGTTCCGTAAAATATAAATATGATCTATGCCGCTCGTGTATAAGTAGACAGATAATGAATTAATATAAATATTTCAACTCGTAAGAAGTAAATTAGTTAGAGTTACATACAAATATTTAATCACGCTCTTCCCGTCGTAAAACATTTATCCACGCTCTTCCCGTCGTAAAACATTTATTCAGGCACTTCCCTGTCGTAAAACATTTATCCACGCTCTTCCCGTCGTAAAACATTTATCCACGCACTTCCCTGTCGTATATCAAAGTGTATCATGATGTACTTGCAGTTAATACATTCAAAATGAACCGGAGTGATAAATATATTTAAAACAATCTAAACATATATTATTATTTTAAATTTGTGTGTTCACATGGTGGAATCAAGGTGCAATTCTTGGTTTTTTCAGCACCAAGATGTCTATGTCCATTGGGCAATTAAATTATAAAGGTCGAAAAGTCCGTCTCATTGCACCAAAGTCAAATAAAATTGTTCGCCCTAGTTTATTTTTACTTTTACTTATGTTTGGCCAGTTGTCAAATGAATGGTAAATACATGAATATATTTCGATATAAATTTAAATGCGATGTTCCCAAATAGCGTTACATAGTGTCACAGAAACGCATATTATACACTATATGTGCTCATATTATCAAAGTATACACATACTTAATTCCACTAATATTATGATAAAACGCAATGGCTCGCGATATAAAAATACACACCATTTAAGAGATCAAAAACTTAGCAAGTTATTTACATACAAAGATGTTAGAAAAAGTCAATATTTGTTACATGTATTGGGTTATCGGTTGCCCACGTTGATATAGTCCACAGTTATCCTATTGAAACAGGAAGTACCGAAAAATATAAATATGACTATGCCGCTTGTGTATAAGTAGACAGACGATGAATTAATATAAATATTTCAACTTGTAAAAAAAGGAGATGTAATGAACTTATTCTTCTGGATTTTATGGCTTAGACACAAGCAAGACTAGATGAATGACTAAATTATAGTGAATGTTCGAGCGACGAATGTACACCTTAATAACAAAATTATTCACAGAAACGATTAACCAGTGGCTAGGTTCAAATCTGGGCATATAATTAAAGCGCGAGAGTTGTCACGTGAGCATGTGTCAGATGGCCATAGCGTGTCACTGTTTACAAACAAGTTTCTACCCATGAGCCTTTGCGGTTTTAGCGTGTGTTGTTATCATTGCCTGGGACTCAATTTTTAAAACTATTTCAACATCATATATTTGAATTTTATACTAGCCACACATCATGTCCAAACAAAATTGTAAATATTTATGTCCGTCAAAGCAAAGGCACAATATATAAATTATGTATTTTTTATTTAGTTATTTAGCTACCTAAAAACATTTATTCATCACGCATTTCCCTGTCGTAGGTTATGATGTACCACGAACGTTAACACAAATTACGACATATACAAATGCGTTAACATATAATTTAGTTGGGATCCTGACAGAATAAATATTTATTTGTGTATATAATTTATTGAATGTAAACGCTACTATACACACCTATAGTAAACTACGCACAACATCCATTGCATATGGAATGTTTTGCACAGTTCAAAAGTCATTTTTGAATGTAGTAAAAAGTGTTGATTTTGTTAGCAAGCACAATTCTTTAAATGTTTATTAATCACTCAACAGAGCAAAAGTTGTATCAAAACGATCTGTCCGATTTTACTCATGTATGTAGAAAACAATAATACAAAGATAATACAAATCGATATCACTGCAATTTAATCACTCAATATAAAACAACATTCTACTGCTGCATTCCGAGAATAAAAAATGTGTTCACTGACTTCTAACCGTGTATTCAAATCAAAGCTGAAATACAATTCCTGTGTTGCTATTTTTAGTAACTTAGAATAAGGCCAACGGATATGCTATAAACTTGAATGGTTCGATTATATGAAACCGTGCATAAATCGACCAACAAATTACTTGGATTGTAAACACTTTAATCCGCATAGCAATAATAACAAATAGTACATAAACATTAGATTTAATATAAATTAGTATAAAACAGGTGATTCATTTACGTTATGATGAACAACAGCAACTACAATATAGACACGTTAACATACTTACAATCACATGGTCACGTGGTATTACCAATCAGTTACGACTGAGATGCGTATACTATACATCAAATACTAATTTCAATGCATATTAGGAACACGACAACACCATTTTTATACATAGATGCTTAGAAATTAACATTTACATTTATTAGGCTCGGGATCATAACTGTCATTCTACGAAATGATATTTGTCACAGTCCATACATACAAAATAACTAATAGTAAGCTAAAAGGACCGATTACATCCTCAATGATAAAACTACAGTGAATCATAAATACAATATTTGTACAACAATACAAATATGAATAAATCAACAAAGTGACACACAACACTGATTTGAAATATTAACATAGCTAAAAAAACAGTGAGATTTATTAAGATATTATTATCAAGGTTTAATATCGTCATCGACTTTATAATTGATTAACATTATACTTTTCTCGGTTATTTGTCAATGCTCTAGCCAGATATTTCTTAATTGTGGATTATAATTCACATATAGACAACTGCATATTATATATTGAAAATATTAGTAAGATGGAAATAAACGAGTACAAAGTTTAAGGGAATATAATGTATTCAAGGCAACTATTTCGCATTTGGGTAACTAATACTTTCATTAATATTAAAATTAATCACACAAGTAATTAGAAATTATGAATCTACTCCACGACGATGTACATGTTAAATTCAAGTACACTCATGACTCTATTTCATATTCAAACATTTGCATATGGCGACTCAAGTAGTGGAACGTTAATATGAACCTGTAAGTAACATAAATAATATACACGTGTCAATCAACAGGTATTGTACTTCTGCCGCGAATTGCTACTCAATACAATTGATAACAAATTCAAAATTAATTTACTTACATTTTTGTCTTGAATTATCTGGCTAATAGATTTTCTTAGTTGAGTAAAAGATGGTCGGTGTATTGGATGACGTCTCCAACATGAAGTCAGTAATTCGAATCTAAAGAGGTATATGTATTGACATAGTTTCAAAGTTGAGTTCTCATTGGTGGGATATTGTCTGTATTTAAAGCATTTACAAAATCAGAAATTATAATTACATATGATTTCCACAATGTACTGGTTTTGGCATTCGATTTCCTTCTCGTACCATGCTGGTCACTTTTCGCTCAGACGCTCCTTGGTATGGCACTGCACCTGGTGTTAAACAGAATAACATAGGTGGATAAGATTGTCGTACACTATTTCTCCAACTTGACTTGACGCAGTTTTAAATATAAAATATATCTGCATAGCAGCGATGACGGATTTCGTGCCTGCATGGCTCAAGGCAAATTGCACTTGCTTGATGTGATTATTTGATGAACGTTTCATGTCTAGAATGCAAGATGGAAGACAAACCACACACTATATGGATTTGATTTCACATGAATATTATAAACTTAATGCAAGGATTCTACATATCGAATTTTGTATCAGTCTGGCAAATAGTTCATGAGTTATAGATCTTTTTCTTTTTTATTAAATCCAAGATGACTGCCAATAGAAGCCATTTGTCAATAACCTGTTTCAGTAACTTTGTAGAGCTATCAACATAGGTGCCATAATCTAAATTGCTAGTCAAACAAGCGGTACAGTTTTTAAGAAGATATTTTTCTGATCTTTTTTTTTTGCGTTTTTTTGATAAACTCAAGATGGCCGCCAAAACCACTTGAATCATGAGAAATATTTTCATGAACACATAATCATCATACTGAAAGGATGTTGTATGCCAAGTTTGGTTTAAATCAAGCCAATTGTTCATGAGTTATAGCGTAATTTCACTTTTTACTAAATCCAAGATAGCTGCCAAAGGAAGCCATTTTAAAAAAATCTGCTCCAGAAACTTTGTAGAATGAGCCATTTTTAAATAGATTTTTTTCAAAGACCGCTAAAGATTTTATTGATGATATTTGCTAGACACGAGCCAATTATGCAACACAAAAAACCCGAAGTTTCTAGACCACCAGAAAATGATGCAATTGAGCACTTCCTGTTTGTGTACTACATAAGATGGCGGCCAGGTCATGTGACCTGCATAGCTTGTTTTTGGGTATGCACCACAACTCATGGCCCTTTATCAGCATACACAATGCCTAATCAATTGGAGCATTATTTTTTAAGTTACAATGTTTTAAAAAACAGCGGAATAATAATAATAACCAAAGCAATTACAATAGAGTTTCGCCCCATATGGCTAGAAACCCACAATATAGTGTATATGAATACATATATTTACCCAGATTCACAATTTCCCACATGACTACACCAAAAGACCAAATATCACTCTTCAGTGAAAATCTTCTGTTCAACAATGTTTCAGCAGACATCCATTGATATGGATAGTTGTTCTAGAAAACAATGCATGATGTCTCATTAATGGTAACTCCTGTTCATTAAAGGTATACATAGATGACATGAAGTCAATTGAAGCAATTAAATAAGAAAAACTCAGCTGTACTTTTTTGATTCTTTCATATACGGTATTGTGTATGTCTCAACAAAATCTTTCACGTAGAATTAGACATAGCCGATGGATAAAAAAGACGTTCTAATATATTATATACCTGAGTTTTTTCAAAGAAACGTAGATCATCGATGACGTCACTTGCGTAGCTAAAATTGGATATTTTACATTGTCTATGGCTATTCATTAAGATATGCTCAGTGGTCAAATATCTGTGAATAATCTGGAATAAGAATAAATGACAAACGCATGTGTAAAACATTTGAAATATAAATAACATGTAATTAAATGGAAATATGTATAGCATTTGAAACCAATCTTTATTAGACGAAAGATTAGATCTACATGTTTGGCGAGCGATGTTAAACCAACCTTTAATTTAGACAGATGTCCCATTCCATTTGCAATGTCAACCATAAAATATAACAGACTGCTTTGATTAATATCCTTTAAGTCAGACTCGGTGCGTTTAGAATGAAGATAGCATTTTAGATCTGATGACTGTAACTCCATTACTATATATCTAGGAACTAGGTATAAACGACATATTAATAAACAATTATCATGATGATTATTAACAAAACAAGAATCACTTTGTTTCAAAGATGATGTATCGCCCACTCACCCGTGTCTGTGCAGCATCCAAGAAATTGTACAATATTACTATGATTCGATATATACTGCATTATTTCAATTTCCTTGGAGACCTCTTCCTCAATTTGATTGTTCAAAGGATCTACAAAATAGCATCTATTACCTTCATATATTATCTTCAAAACCTTCAAATGACATGGAATATTATAATCCACATGTCATAATAGTCAGACAATATAATAATTGCCATATATGATTGTTATCAAGAGCCATATCAATATATCGTCATACAAACAGAGACACATATGGCATAAACTATGGAACACGTATCCATGAAAGACGTAACATTACTAACCGATGTTTTTCTTAATCACAACATCTGACTGACCCCCTGCTCCACTCCATGCAACACATTTTGCCAATTCATAGAATCGACCAGTAGATACTATACTTTTCATGCTTATATCATTTCTTCGAAATTCTAATAGTTTTTGTCCTGCTTTCATGTAAATATTTTCTTTTCCATCGTGGTTAAGCGAGGCGTACACACTGTCATCGTTAGTAGGCTATTACAAAAGCAAACATAATTATTTAATATATTTCCTGTTGGTGGTACAGTACGTTTTTGCATATCTCTTTTGTTCATAACTTTCCTATAGTAAGATCGAATAAACAATAACAATTTATATATTTTACCTTTTTTAATAATTTCGGCCTAACATTCTCGTAGGTAGGCACATTGATATCTGAGTCCGTAGGTATTGTACTATTTCCATAACCTAAAATACACAACGCGAATATATGGCTTACCATGTTTATTTAGGTGTTTATTATGTGGTTGCTCTCATTACCTAATTTAATCAAATAACAGATGTATGTAAACTAAGTCACATATATGACGAACAACTTAAATTCGCGCATACACGGCAGTATACATAATGACACACATGATATATGTATTCGAGGAGTTTTCAAATTAAGTAAATATTTTTACTGTGCGATTTATTTATTTACTATTTATTTATTTACTGCATGCACAAAAAAACTCACGGCGTGATTTAGTGTATATTTCATGATTAAAAAAGAGCAATCAAGCAGAGACATGGAGGTTTATGGAGGTTGATAATTAAACTTTGCAAGCATATTCAGAACATATATTCCAACTATGTGTCCAACAATACATTATATTAATCAGACAGTTACACCCAAACCGCAAATCAACGGGTGTGCACGCTTATTTTGTTTCCGACATATTTAAGACATTCTAAATTAGTTATTAAATCAAACATGATTAACTAAACGTAATGATGAAAAAATAGATTGCATGTTTCACATTGAGTGTATGTAATACATGTGTCACACAAAGTTAGACCAAGATTACGCGTGTTGTTTCCAATAGGTTTCACTGCATACATCTTCTGGGACAACTAGTTTAAATCAGCTGCAATATAATCTGTAAATGTCCTGCAACACGTATAGGTCGTTTAACCATATATAATGAAGGCATTACGTTTTACTGAGATCTAATGCAATCGTTTAAATAACCCATTGATTTCTAATTTACCTGTTGAAGTTCTCTCCGGCAATTCATGGTGATGTCTTCCTCGTACCATAGTGTCTGACAAATATTGAAATACACTTACTGTCGTTAATAAGTTGTACATGTACAGTAATTTTCGACAAAGGGCGTGTATTGTAAAACGTATGCTATATATCTCTATATTAAATAATTCCATCGCTGTGTTTCAAATATTGCAGTGATATATATATTCACCATTATTCCGTTTCTCCTTTCTTCTCATGAGTATTATACCCACTGAAGTAATTACTGCAATTACTGCAACTATTCCAACCAAAGGGCCAACGTAAACACCAGGATTGGTTGAGACGTTTTCAGGCAAGTGTTCATTGCCGATGGGTGCTGTTATTTTAAAAAAATGACAAGAACAGTATTAATTTACTCGAAGTTATTACCAATCATAAACAATGCATATACAATTTGCTTATCTAGAATGAGGTAGTATGAACGAATGAATTAGTGTGGTCAGGGACATGTAGTATTGTATAATATGTCTTTTCAAAATAATTTAGATATGAGCTGTTAAACTTTGACAATTCTGATGGCAATACAGGCATAATAAGAAGCACTGGTATAGCAAGTACAAAACACATTCCACATACCAATAACAATATAATTGGGGCGAACTACCTTTGCACGTTTGCATATACAGTGAACTATCTAGCCAATCGAAAATATATACACAATATGAAGAGAAAGCAAAGTACACCGTCAAAGCAGTGAATAAATAAGTACAGATACAACAATGATTAAAAACATTCTCCAACCAACTATAAACAGTACTGCTGAATCTCATTACATTTGGACTTAATAAAAATGCAATCAACGTATTGCTACTAGTCATAGCTCTTAAGTAGACATTAACCATGGCTTTCCTTCTCCTCGCCTCAAAAGAATAAATTCGATTATAAAAATAGTTTTGAGTCATACTGGTATTGTGTCCAAGGTTAAGCAACATTCTGAGTGCATTATTTTATGACATACAAACACAATTAATTTGAAAAAGCTGTAGTTTGAAAACATTGGGAAAATCTGCGATTCAGAAACTTCATTACGTTTGTTTATAACAACACGCAAATATGAGTAGTTCTTTACAAATTTTACTGCAGATCCATTTGGAATGCGCTGAATCCTACATTATGGTGGAAATATAGAAATGAAAACTGACATGCAACATTCATCAACCAGAATGTCGCCCACCAATAGTAGGTGCTTCATAAACATACCGCCCAAATAACAACAAACCTGTCTTTCTACTAAGCTAGATCCCTCCATATACACATCGATAAAAACGGGGATAACACGCTCTTGTACGACGACGTTTAACTTATTAAAAGGCGCGGACGTAGTGGATGGCCATCGCATAGAAAATAATTGATATATGTACCAAAACACCAATACTCTAACTATAAATATAGGCATGTTCATATCAAGAATCATATAAAGCAGTGTCAAATGATCAACCATATCAATGGGTTTTGGCGCAAATAAAAAGCACAGAAAACTGCAATACTAGAAAATATAGATGATGGTGAAATCAATTTCATCTCTTTTGCCTTATAATTTCTTTGTCATACAATTGAATCGTGGATTGTACATGTATTATCTGTCACGAATATATACTTGCTAAATGGACTTTTCTTACCTGTAGTTTTAAATATGATAGTCTTACTTGGTTCACTCCAGGCTATCACATTCTCAGCTGTTACATATATTTCATATTCAGTAGATGAATTCAAGCCATCGATGTGATAAGGTGGCATTTCAACTTTATTTGATCTGATGAAATCATTGATTTTTATCTGTCTGTATGACACATAAAACCATTGTGATGATCCACCGTTATATCCCATATCCCATGTAATATTGACAGAGTCCCATGATATACCCGTTGTTCTCACATTGGTGGGTGGCCCTGGTTCTCCTACAAATAAACATAGTGTTATAATATACATTAACAGTGTGATAAGCCTAATCTTACAGCCTCATATTGATACTACAATTATGGTTTAGTAATGTATTAAGTATGGTCAGATTGACAAAGTGTATTTAATAACACTACTTACTTTTCCCAGACAGTGTAATATTGAAATAATCACTACAAATACTATTACCAGCATGACATGTATATATACCATAGTTTATTTCAGGATTCACGTTTAGTATATACAGTGTGCTTTGTATTAATCTATTAACTGTATATGGTTCATGTTTTATAACAACTCTGCCCATATCACTCATAAGTTCTACTGCACTACCACCAGTTACAATTGTATTGAAATCATCAACCTGACACTGCAATTAAGATTCAGTTACGTAAATTGACAAATATTGATATTTAATAACAATACTTACTTCTCCCGGCTAGTGTAATATTGTAGTTATCACTACCAATAATATTACTAGCATGACATGTATATACACCATAGTCTACTTCAGGTATCACGTTCTGTATATACAGTGTACTTTGTATCGTTTTAGTAACTCCATATGGTTCATGTATTATCACAACTCTGGTCGTATCACTCATAAGTTCCACTTTACTACCGTAAGTCCATGTGTACCACTTTATATCTGGTATTGGATATCCCATAGATGTACACATAATGGTAGCATTCTGACCTTGATCTGCTGAACTTTCATCCAATGTGTCATTGAAAATTACAGCAGAATCTATGATTGTGAAATACATTAGCTTAAAAACTTACGTCGCTTTGGTTCAGTCAAGTGCATTTAGTGTATTTTGAAATGACCAGCCAAGCTCCAATTTTTTATCAATTTAAAGTTATTAATGCAGATGTTTATACAAACAAGGTGGATAATATGTGAAAATAAAATAAATTATAAATACTATATATTTAACAGTGTCAATATATGCTGATATCATACTCTATTTCTTAATTTAATTGTGTCATAAAAAACAGTTCTACACATTCATATAACTATATCTTGCATTTGAACCTCGTTTGAACAAAACCTATTGAGGTACATGAATGTCCGAGACATTCTTATTTACACATTAGTAGTCAAAAAATTATTTTGAAATCACACCAAATTTAAACAACATTAGCATGGGCCTGCTAAACATATTCCCAGTCCGTTATTTTTTTTTAATTTTAAGATCTCTCACTAGCTGAAGACATTATTTATGTAATTGTGTCAAATTAGAACATCTAAGAACAGATAGGAAACTTGCAAGAAAATATAATCCAAGTTCATTTACGGGACTCGCTACATACACGAGAACGATAATGCAATCCTTCGTCATAATCACTGTGTCTGTCTTAAAGATTAACTTATCACTGCTACAAATTATATTTATTTCTAAATTTGTGGTTTACGGTATAACTGTTTTTTAATGGGATGATTTCACCGAGGCAAGTTGATGTATAATATTTTTATACACATCTGTTGTTGGAACGTGACTGCAGACACTAAAGTGACTGCAGACACACAAAGGACTTATGTTATTTGTTAATGTTTAGTGATGTAAGGTTGTTAAAACACGTAGTAGGAGTGCATAGCTAATTGTACCAAAAAATCAATAAATACTTACACTGTACAATCATATTAACAAATGTATGTTGTGTTATAGACTGTGCATCATGTTTACTTTCACATCTGATTCTTTTTCCAAAATCTTCTTTTATTGGTGTAATTGATAATTTACTTATTGTGTCCTTTTTACCATCACTATCCCATAATATTCTGCTATTGCTACCAGTTGTAATATCAACATCGTCCTTATACCACTCTATACTAGCAGGTGGATGTGCTTTACTAGCAGTACAATCTAGTTGATATTCTACACCTGCTGCCATGGTTACATTGTCATCTGTAGAATAACCATCAATGTTCACTTTGTTTGGGGAAACTGAAATAAATATTACATGTAATAGTTAGGTCATTGTCAAATTTAAGTAAAATAACTTATATTATATCCTTCATGCTTTTCCCCATAAGTTCTGGTATACTATAATACTGTTATCATCATTTGAATTACAAGGTGATTTGTTTCTTGTTATATATTATGGTATATGGTATATGGTTTATAAACTAAACATAAGACCGTTATCAGCATTTATATTACAAGATGTTTTACTTTTTATTTTTGTCGTATATTATCTTCGGTCTAGTATATTGTTTACAGACTCATCAGTTTCATTTTTATTATTTGAAAAAAAATATGATCAACCCAATAAACTTACTCCACACATCTAATACGACCTCTTCATTGATTGGTTGATCTCTGTCTATTGCATCATTTGTTGCTTCACATTTTAATGTTTTGTTGTGATGTTCTGTGTAAGTTGGTGTCAATACAAGTGTACTTATGGTGTCTTTTAATCTATTATCTTGCTGGTTGTCTGGTGTCTGTACATTATCATGTGTAGTGGGACTGTTATTGATATACCATTGTATAGTAGCTGCTGGTTTACCACCAATAGATGTACATGTGATTGTGGACTCTATATTATTGTATACAATAAGTTTACCAGTGGAGGCTGATGATATTTCTATGTTGAATGGGATCACTGTAATGAAATCAAAATAAAAGCTAGTTCGATTTACACAATATTAATATAAGGTAAGATGAAGCGAAATTTAAATTGACAAGAACCTATTGATATTGTTTATAATACTACCATACCTTGTACTTCCAATGTTATTTCTCTTTCTTTTGCTGATGTATCTGCTTCATTGTCAGCTTTACATTTCAATTTCTTTCCATCGTGGTTGTCCAAATTAGGTGTAAACATCAGATCACTACTGGTAATTATCAACCCATTGCTGTTCTGTGGTGTATTGTTGTTTGTTGACTGTGGTCTATTATTGATGTACCATGTCAATGTAGATTCTGGTCTTGATGTAGTAGAACATGTAAATGTAACACTTGTACCAGCTGTTATGATATTGGATCCACTTATTGTAGGTTTTGTAGGACCCACTAAGATAAAGTGAAATATACAATTCGGTGTTATAAGGTGCAAACAACTGTGATCGAATGAATTAGGAATCATCTACAAGTATACAATATTACTAATAATCTGAAAGTACAAACACAATATCTTACAAAAACTACACCAATATTGTGTCGTTAGTTCTAGGTTAAAAGAATAATTTTAAAAACAGAAGGTAAACAGTGCCAGAATATATATGTTGCATTCATGCACTCAAGTGGACAATATTATCATGAATAAATTTGCCTTCTCGCAGCAAATTAATGATATATACATGCACATATAAAGTTATAGAAGAGATACATTATAATTATGCCTATGTGATCGTTTGCATTCAGTTGATGATATTTACTTTATATATTCAAAGCAGGTGACTTGGTTTGTACGTATTAGTACAATTACTAGTAGTATTATAAACTTTTATTGTGACAGGTGCATATAGATTTTAAAATGAATACAAATAGATTTATTAAATAAACATTAAATTTGCTAACATCCGTAGAAAAACTCATATATGCTAATGTTCATATAGCATAATAAATGTCGAATTTCATTTATGTATGTATGTATTGTTAGAAACATGTACATTAATAGAAATGATATTTACCATAAACATCAAGCATAATATGCGTGTGTTTATATTGAGGTGTGACGTCATTGTCAGCTCTACATTGTAATTGCTCATCATGATAAGTCCACTGAGGAGTAAATGTCATTAGCATTACTGCTGTTGACAGCTTCCCATTTCGTATTATAGTAGGTTGATTTGCAGTTTTTTCAGTACTTCCTAAATACCATGTTATAGTTGGTTCAGGTCTAGATTCACCAGCAGTACATGTAAACGTATAGGAATTACCAGATGTAACAATAACAGTAGCACCAGTAGTATGGTCTGATCTGGCATCAGATATCATAGGATTAGAAGGTATGGCAACTGAAATAGTAAGATATAATTTATAGGATTGTTATTATGAGATTTGTGATTATCTTTAGTTATAGTAGTAGTAGTAGTAGTAGTAGTAGTGATTTTTAATAAGCAGTTTGACAAGGACAAGTAACGTAAATGAAAGCAATAAAACGTACAACGTTAAGCTTTGGAACCCTGCAAGTAGGCCAGTCTCACTGGTTCTCACCACAAGGAGTTATGATCCCCCCTACCAGTCCCAAAACAGAAATAAAACACACAACAAAGTTTAAAAACTACGTGATAATACTACCAGTTGATTTATTCGTGATGAAAAGTGGACATGATTTAAAATGACAGTAGGCGGGTTCAGTGTGTGAAAAAACAATACTTTATTTGAGATTTGACAGTCACCCGTGACACGACGTGGCGGAGCGTACTCAGGCCACCCAACGTAGCTAACTGGAAGCTTGGTGTTTATAGAAACCGACCAAAACTTGAAGTGAAAATCAACGTGATATACATAAAGTATGTCACCACACGAAGCCAACTTAAAGCCGGTTACACCAGCACCTATGGGTCTTCTCAACTGTGACGACCTTACCCGTGAAAACAATACCAATACAACAGACTGGTCCAGGAATATTAACTTGTAGCAGACTACAATCGTACTTCGAAGCAAACAGCAAGCTCGTCATTGTGCACAGTACATAACGCATCGCATATAGCCCACTTATTGATAAAAACCTGTAATTTATTACTTATTTTGAAAAAGTCAAATTCGGCTTTTAACCTTGAAATGAAGCGCTGCTTAAAAATTTCAAGTGGTTCGATTACGCCATTTTTCTTGGCGTTTGTTGCGCCTACTGATGTGGATCAAAATCTTAGCAGTACAGGCAATATAATTAAATAAGTTACGTGCTTGACGAGATACGAATAAACCAGATCTACCAGGAGGCAATAAAATAAACCACCACACAGGTATGTCAGCATCGGATACAACAAGATTTTTTATTATTGTTTTGATACAGTTGTACAGAGGAACAATAACAGGACAATCAAGAAATATGTGACGTAAGGAGTCGTTGTCCCCGCAAAGTGGGCACGTGTTCGATTGCGAAAAATTGGCATGAACCAGAAATCTGCCAGTAGTGTATGCTCCATGTATAATGCGCCACTGTAAGTCCCCTTCTAACTTAGTAACCGGGGAAGCATAGCAAGCTTTGAAGTTTGGTTTATCTTCGTCCGAGAGATTCAAGATTTCCCGCCACACTGTGTCACATTTATCCGGATGCCGTTTAATATGAAGCAATGTAATCATGTATTTATACACTGTCCCTTTTTCTAGTTTATATAGGGGCAAGTTTATTTCATTAGAATGATGAAGTTGGTAGTAGTCATTCCAGTGTTGGGGTGATTTAATCTTGTTACTATTCAGGTAAGTGTTGATTGTTACTTTCCATTTTTCAGGAATACTTTGATGTAATGATTTTAAATGGAGATGTAGTGTGCGTTCCGATCGGATATTAAGTTTGTTGTATATCTCCGTACTCGAAGACCATGCTTTACTCTGTTTATCGACTAGGTCATGTATCTTGGTGATCCCGGCCGCCGGGAGAAATTTCATCAAAAAAGTCTCATTAAAGGTAGGAAGACAAAGTAAAGGGTTATTAAAAAGTGGTTCATTGAGGAGACTGACCGGATTACTATCATTGATTTTACGCCTTTTTGCAAGCGAATTCCAGCAGTGTAACAGCCCAGCGTAAACTCCAGGTAAGTTTGGAAGTGGTAATGTTATATTAGTTGCAAGCAGACGCTTGGTGAGCATCAAATTGCCTACTTTACTGAAATAGTAATCTGTGAATTTGAAACTGGGATGATCATAATCACTATACAAATATCTTTGAATATATTGAACACGATTAGCATTAATACGAGATTGTAGGTGAATCAAATTGTGTCCTCCGTTCTCAAGTGGCAGATAGAGCGTCTCAGCAGTTATCCAGTGACGACCTTGCCACAAGAACTCAATAAATATTGACTGGATATAACTTATCGTTTCAGAGGGAGGAGCAAGACTGATGAGCCGGTGTAAAAGTTGTGATGAAACAAGTTGATTTACGACGAGAACACGCCCTCTATAGGACATTCCTGCGGCGAATTTAGACCAGAAGGCGATTTTGCCTTCAACTTTTTGTACTAGTTCTGGCCAGTTTTTGTCCTCGTATGATTTCGTATTACCCAGATATACGCCAAGCAATTTTAGTCCCACATTATTCCATTTAATACCTAGTGGCGACTCGTTACGATTGCGCCACCCGCCAGCCCAAAGCCCTTTGGATTTTTCGTAATTTATTCTTGCATTAGATGCTTGTTCATAGACACGAAGCCAGTATGCAAGCTTATTGAAGTCTTGATCACGTGTCATAAGGAATTCAACATCATCAGCGTAGGCGGTTAATTTGCATCGGTAGCCGTTACTTTCAGGTATTTGAAGGCCAAGAATACCATCGTCATTTCGAATTTTGTCTAGAAGGGGTTCAATCGCTAAGACATAAAGTTGAGATGACAATGAACAGCCTTGTCTAATCCCTCTGGAAAACATAACAGGAGACGTGAGCGCACCATTTACACGAACAAGTGACTGAGCATTACCATACATAAGTTTGATATACGCAATAAACCGTGAACCAAAGCCAAAGGCTGACAGAGCACACGAGAGGTACGAGTGATGTACTCTATCGAAAGCCTTTTCTTGGTCCAGAGCTACGATGCCAAGTGGGATATTAGATGTATTAGCGTAGTCAATGGAATCCCGTAGGAGGTTTATGTTATCGTGAATACGTCGATTAGGTATACTACAACTTTGGTAGGGATGAACAATAGTGCCCATAACCAGGCGGAGACGCAGTGAAAGCGTTTTAGTGAATAGTTTATAGTCGCTACCGAGCAGACTAACAGGGCGCCAATTTTTGAGCTTGGTGTTATCACCCTTTTTGGGGAGGAGAGTTACGACTGCACGCGAGAACGAGAGTGGTAACACGCCGTCATCAATAGATGTTATAATGACCGCATGCAGATCTCTGCCTATAACATGCCAAAACGTTTGATAGAATTCGTTTGGCAGGCCATCCAACCCCGGCGTGCGACCCCGTGGTAACAGCTTAAGTGTTTTATTCAATTCATCGAAAGTAATTTCACTATCGGGGTCCTCGCGGTCTTCTGCAGCGACTTGGGGTAACCCTGCAAGAATGATATTTTGTGCATTGGTGTCAATTGGATCCGGGCTATACAGATTTTGGTAAAAAGATCGAGTAAGCCTTTGAATTTCACTCGAGTTTTCAGTAATGGTGCCATCGTGTCGTGAAAGATGAACAATGGCTTTCTTTTTCCCATTTTGTTTTTCTAAACTTGAAAAGAAAGAATTACAAATATCAGTTTCATTAAGAAACTTATGGCGCGCGCGAGTTGCGGCACCTTTGGCTGCGTGATTTACTAAGCGCGCAAGTAATTCTTTTTTCTCAGTATACTGCCTAGGAAGTGGTGTGTTGTGTTTTAATTTTTTCTCGAGTGATCGTATTTCAGATTCCAGATCATTAGTGCATAGTTTGTAGTTATGTTTATGATAACAATACTGTTGTGTCAAAAGTTTAACTTTATGTTTCCCAACATCCCACCAAATCTGGATTTTATCAAATCTATCACGTTCCTTTTGCCAACTCAACCAAAAATCGGAAATTAAACCAACATAATCTTCGTCTTCTAAAACACTGGTATTCAAGCACCAAAGTGGATTGCGGCGATCGGAGTTATTATGTGATATATTAATAAAAACCAAAGAATGGTCAGAGAGTGCAAGAGATGAATTATGAATTTCAACGGTTTTAACTTTATTACATAGATGTTTATTGATATAAAGTCTATCTAAGCGAACCAGTGTATTACCGCGGCCCCAGGAATACTGTTTTGTATCACCATGGTGATAGCGCCAACTGTCAACAAGTTTAAACCGTCGCATGATAGTGCTCAGTAAGTTTGAAGTCCGCACATCCGGCTCTGAACCTCCATTGCGATCAACGTCGGGCGCAGTGGTACAATTGAAGTCACCTCCAATAATAATAGGATCATCACTTAATGTGTTTAGATGGCGTTTTAACATCTGGAACGATTCAAGCCTCTCAGGACCGTTAGTAGGCGCATACACATTAATGATATGGATAGGTGTATTATTAACCCGAGCATGAACATGTATTAGACGACCTGGTTGCACATCATGTTTAGCAATAATGTCTACTTTCGTTTTAGGTTTGAAAAGAATAGCAACTCCTGCACTGTTAGACGTGCCATGAGAAAAAACGCCATCACCTCGCCAAATGAGCCTCCAAGTATTCTCATCTTGGGGGAGTGAATGTGTCTCTTGGAGCAGGTAAAAATCACATAGATGATTACGTTTCAAAAATTCAAACGTTTTATATCTCTTAAACGAATCTCGACAACCATTAACATTCAATGTACTGCATGTGATTGATGACTCCATTGTAAAATTATGAATAATAAAACATTTACACACTGACTACAGTACGACCAGTTGCTTTAATATATGCTTTTATTTTATTGACAAGTTTTATGTATGCGTGCTTTTTGCGACGTGTTTAGTGCCTGCGTTCGTCGATAATTCATGAGTTTATTGGCCAAACTTTTGAGATTAGGGTGAAAATCGATACAGTTTTCAATAAACTTTTTTGAGTGCATAGTTGATGTTAGAAATTCCTTGATAGACTCATTTGAAAATACTGTCTCAGAATCAGCGGTGACCGAGACATCCGACATATCTGACATCTCGGATGCAACAGAGGTTGTATCATCATTGTCACAGGTGTCTTCATTTGCTCGTATTTCGTCAACTGGCGTTAAAGGGACAGCAAACATGTCTTGTGACGAATCATCAAATCTGGACTGACCTGATAATGAGAGCGAAACAGTCGACAAGGGTGAAAAAGAAGGAGACGTTGTCAGAGGAGGACTACTATCCATAGCAGTCTCAGAACAAGCCTTACCTGGCGACGAAGACACATTATCTACGGCGTCAGGGGTAATGATGGGCTCCTTAGTTATATTCACATTAGCATAAATTTGGGGAGGAACAACTTGAATGTCCTCTGATGAAGAAAGGGACTCTACTGCCGGTATGTTTTTATCTTCCGGCAGTAAAGTATGTGAAGGAGGGGTTAGTACCCTCTCTTCATCTCTTGGTATAATATCAACATGTTTATCAGTTAATTCAATTATTTTAGAACCATTATTTACATCATTTTCAGTTTGCACTTTTTTAGATTTACCAGTGTTATTTCTATTATCCGGTGATTTTGATCTACTACGCTTTTTAGGGATATTTTGTTGAGTTAAATTCATATCCTCTAGATTCTCACCTGGTATACCATCATCGTTTGTCAGTTCAACATCAGCATTATTTACACTGCTTTGTTCACCTGTTTCTTGTTGTTCGTTTTGCTCGCACGTGTTGCTATGTGTCTCATTCAATTCAGTAATTTTATCCTGATTGCTTTCATTGTTTGACGGTTTTTGCATAACAATGGGGCGCGTGCCAGGACAGTTTCGTCGCGTGTGACCCTTTTCATGGCAACCAAAACACACCAATTCATCGGTTGAAACATAAACGTTGTATTTTATTCCTTCATAGATTATTGGCAATAAACCGTTTATATCAACCTCTTTCAAGTGCACGTACACTTGCCGCCTAAAAGATTTTACGTGTTTTAGTTCTGGTTTCCTACAACCAAGCGGGATCGCTCGAACAGAGCTAATAACACGGCCATAAGGTGCCAGTGCGTGTGTAATGGCTTCATTTGGTAAAAACGGAGGGACATTGGAGAGTATCAATTTTGTTGAAGGACGTACTAGCGGTTCAACAGCAATGTGTTGATCGCCAATATTAAGACCACATGCCGACAAGAATTCAATGGAGGTGATATCAGACAAGAAAACAATGACAGACCTGTTCATGCGAGATGCTGCTACAATATTGTTTCCCTCGATCATTTCAGCCACGGCTTCCACATATGTGTTGACAGGCACGCCTTCAATATTCTCACATCTAATCGCGTGGTTGCGAGTGAGTCTGCCAGATGGTCTATGGAATTGCTTTGTTTGTGCAGCGGCCATCTTGCCCTGCGCTCGACACCACTCACCAAGAGCCAGAACAACACCAAAAAACCCGCAACACGCGGGCAGAATCAACTAAATTATTTACAATGAATGACACTGGATATTTACAAACCGATATATCAAATAATTTACAAAATAAAGCGCCTACAAAGGCCAGAATTAGCTCACCACCACCAAAAACCAGGAGCTCCGCAAAAACACGTGCGCACACCTGTAGTAGTAGTAGTAGTACAAGTATAGTATAAGACTTGATATTAAAATAAAAACTTCATGTGACAATTGTGACATGCACAATCTTCAGTTAGCAATGAATATAATCTGACTCACTGTATAGAAAAATAGTGGATTAACGAGTTTTACTGACTATATAATATCAAAGCAATCAGATTGGCGATTTCTGAAGCGTCATTTTTACCAGCATAGTATTGAAAAAAGTTGTCATTAACTATTTTTTTAAAGTACGTCATCTTCATGTTTAAATGCGTTTGTTGTTAAACCTGGTTGATTATAAAAGTATGATTTACAAAACGATCAACATAACTTAGTGATTAATGATTAGCAAGGGTGTTTTATCAATACTGCTCCAAAGAGAGACACATGTGTTCTCAACCTTGAAATAAATTTACACTTCAAGTTGTATTTAGACATGTTTGAGGTGAAATACTCAACAATAGACACTGGTAGGGATATACGTTTCTTGGATGGAATATTTTAAAATCAAATATAAAGCACGACAAAATGCAAAGTCAAAAATTGTACTCCTTGCCACGCATGTACGAGAAATGAGTCCTTGTACTTATAAAATCATGATTACGCGGTGGTTATGACATAGAAGACAAAAATGAATGAACGAGTGAATTATGTGCATTTGGGATTATAAACATTTTAAGAAAAAAATGTTGTGATTATTGGCTATATCATCAAGCACAAAATACACTGCCAAGGCTAAATCTTGTATATCCTGGAATGAATACTTCAATTGATTTTAAGAAGTTTAGAATTTAGTGCAAATGGCTGCCATTTTTATGTTTGCTACTGAGTGAGTGTTATACAAATATCTTTTGAATACCTAAATTGATTGAAATTTTCACATGTTACCACAGCGACGTATACAACGCGTGTAAAATACATTGTTTATTTACATGAAATTCGAACTCAATGACTTCAGTTATTTCGTTTATGCCGTCTTTCCGAAAATACCTACATTGTTACAGTCTTAATAAGTTGAACTTTTTAGTCGTTACAAATATTCGTTCTCTCATCGCTAACTATAATAGACAATATAAAATAAGCCTATAATATGATGAATGATTTTAAACCAATTTTATAAATTGTAATTTTAATTTGTAATAGAATAATATTAGACATACGTTTGCTGACAAATGTAACACAAATATGTTTGCTTTCGGTATTCAAATTTCTATTCACAACTTTTCATTTACCATTATGTCATCGTTTTTTTTTGGAAATCAAAATCGCCGAATTTATAAGTCGATCATTGTCATGACTGCATTAGTGTTTGTTTATATATCTTCAACTGTCAATAAGTCGTTTCTGTATTCTGTCATCGCCTGAAAAATCTCACTACACAATATTGTTGGTGCCGAGACCAGCATGGCCGATAAACAGTCCCAACGACTAAGCTGAAGAGACGACAAGTTGGCCATCATTACTGCGAAACACACTCGCGCTATATATAGTTGGTAAATGTACACCAGAACGTTTATTATAACGAAATCTTCACTGATCAGAAATCGTACAGGTAAACATCGGCGACAAAACACGTGGTCATTATTACCTCATCACTAAGCAATTCGACTACAGCATCTGTACGAGTCGTTTATGATTGTAGTTGTAAAATGTGTGACTCTCAGAGTCTGAATGTTTTTTTTTTATAAGAAACCGAACTCATCTTATGAACGATCTCACATCTATTCTGCTTCGGTTCTTTGTCAACCACGTTATATTCACGAGTGATATAGAGAAAGCTTTTCTCTAGCTTGGAGTAGACAATGATGATCGCGCCAGTTTACCATGTTCATGTGGTTAACAGATCCGTTTTGGTTCAAAGTAATATTATTCAGTGTTGTTTGAACCCCATTTATTTTAAATGTCGTTTAGAAAATATTCATGCCATCTCCACCCTATCCGACATCTACGTAAACACAATCGTTACTGACTGAGAGCCAAATTAACACAACTTCGTACCACATTAATGCTAACCAACTTATGCATTCATGCAGTTTCAATATACGTTTATGGACATCTAATTTCTCTTAGAAATTTGCTCACTGGCAACGTTCTAGTGTCAACGTTCTTGGAATCCTTTGGATAACTGAGCTCAACCAGCTTACTTATAGAAAAGAAAATCGCCGCGTTGCAGCCAGCCAGTCTTACTTTTAAATGCGAAGTCGTCAAGACAACCGCCAGTCACCTAATCCTACTGCTGACCAGGAAGTTGAATATCTTGTATCTAAAATTGATATTTCCCAGTCAGCATTGGATGAAAAACAACCTGAACAATTAATTAAATTCATTGCCGAACACAAAGAGGCATTCGTAGGTTCTAATGGCCACACAGGCTATTGTGATTTGTTTTCTTGTATAATTCATCTGAAAGTAGAACACTTTCTGTCAACCGAACACCATGCAAACTGATACTACAGCAATGAGCCGCACTGGATGAGCAGATACAAGAAACTGAGGAGCCACGCTGGTAATGATCATCATCAAGCCAAATGACAAAATAACACCCACGGAATTATTGTGTGTAGTGGACACAAACTTAGTCCTAGAATGAAATTGTGATCTGTGTGCTGCATGATTTGTTCCCTGCTATTAAACCATCTGACTGTTATATCAATGGTCGCATATTTAGAACCTACACTGATCACGGTAATTCGTTTCCCTGTTTTAAAGAATATTTAAAGGCTACGTTATATCACTGGATTTTGGCCCTGCAACAGTATAATTTCCAACTCATATATAAAAAGGGCATGTATATAAACCAACCGGACTGCCTCAATCCATTGCAGCAAAGCAAAGATATAACTATGAACTATAGCCGCTGTTTGATTTCTATGAAAAATAGGACTGTGCCTAAAAATACTGAGCAAGCTAGACAAATATTGTACAAAACTGATTTATATGTAATCATTGTTGGTATTCTTTACAGATTGGTTAACCCTATAGAGTGTCCAAGATGATAAGAAAAAAACTCATAGTTCCAAAATGTAATTAAAAAATGCAATTAGAAGTACTCAGTCACATAGATATCTCGAAACTTGCAACCAATCACATGGGATATGCTCGTACGTATGGTCTATTGCAAGGCAGATACTTTAGGGAAACATGTCAAACAAACTTTTGATCATGTCCGCACTTGTAAAACATGTCATACCACCAATCGAGCTAACATCGCTTGTCGCTCCAAACTTCTCTCTCGTTCGCACATTTCTGGAAAAGTTGGATAGCCGAGTATTTACCTGCATTATGCAAGATTTAAAAAAAAACTTGACGGAGAAACTGACATGATAAAGGTAGTTGTCAAGGAGCTCTTTCATGGAAATCGCACGGTCTGCGGTGTTTATTAGAACAAATAATGGATGTACATCAGCCATATCAGTAAGCTATACCCATAAGGAATCAACGCTGATGTCACAACCTTGAATACATCTTTAACTGCAGAGCCGCGATCTACATGCAACAACATAAAACCTCACCCAAAACGGACTTCCGCTGTTTTTGCACGTTACCATATTTCAGACATTGATCAAATAAACTATTTAATAACTCCTTGTGACAAAATGATACACATTATAACATTCGTGTTCACATTACCATACCCTTCAATGCTTTAATTTATTTTTATTTTCGGCAATCTACTCGACAATTGTGATTTGTGATCAAAAGGCTTTTTACTCAGTGCTTTTAGCGACAGAGAAACAGAAGCTTCAAACGACCTTTAAAAATAGCTGTTTATACTAAGCTACATCAGAACACATTTGGTATTTACATTTGGTATTTACAACTACCGCGGGATATCTATCCTCAGCATCGTAGGCAAGGTGTTCGCGCGTGTTATCCTTACAAGACTGCAGGCCCTCACAGAATGAGTTTACCCAGAATCACAATGTGGTTTTATATAAGGTCACTCCACCATAGACATGATCTTATCTGTGCGACAACTCCAGGAAAAGTGCAGGGAAAAGGGACAACCTCTATACTTGGCCTTCATTGACCTTACCAAGGCCTCAGCTTCGACAGGGATTCATCTGAACCATTCAACATTCACAGGGGCGTTAAGCAAGGATGCATGCTCGCCCCCAAACTCTTCTGCATCTTTTTTTCTCTCCTTCTGTACTATGCCTTCTCTTCACCTGACGGTGTCTACATCCACATCAGGCACGATGGCTCACTCTTCAACTTGGCTCCGCTCAGGGCTAAGTCCAAGATCACACGTGTTCTTCTCAGAGAAATGTTTTTTACTGAAGATGCTGCTCTAGCGAGTCACACACATGGCGGTCTTCAATGACTTATGCACCGTTTCTCTAAAACCTGCAAAGAGTTCGCTCTCACAATCAGCATTAAGAAGACGAAGGTAATGGCACATGACCCTCAAATACCACCCTCGATCACAATCGATGACTCGCAGTTGGTTGTGGTCGACAACGTCAGATACTTGGGCTCAAACATCTACCAGAACATATTCCTTGATGCAGTTAAATGCTCGCATTGGAAGCCACATGAGTGATGTCAAAGCTGACAAAGAGAGTCTGGGAGAACTAAAACCAGACTCTTAGCACAAAGTTGAAAATCTACCACGCATGTGTTCTCAGCACTCTTCTATACAGAAGTGAAAAATGAGCAACTTACATAAGACAGGAGGCTAAACTAAATGTCCACTACATGAGGTTCTTACGTCGACTATTATGGATCACCTGGGAAGACAAGATCACCAACCATGAAGTTCTCAGCAAAGCCAATACAACATTAATCTTCGCCATGCTGAGTCAAAGACAACTGCGCTGGATGGGTCATGTTAGTCGTATGGACAAGGAACGCCTTCAAAGGACTTGCTGTATGGTTAACTAGAGGAATGAACAAGCTCAGTTGGTCGGCCACACCTGAGGTTTGCTGACGTCTGAAAAGGAAATTCAAGGGTACTCACATAGACACACAGTCATGGGAGATAACAGCCGATGATCGCATCCAGGGTGCGGAGGATAACAGACACGAAAGACAGAGACATCCGCAGGGACTGCGGCTTGGACTGTCACCCAAGAATTGGACTCTACATCCACCGCAGATGCTGCTCAAATTCAACCACATCATGGCGCAACCCATCGTCTTCCTAGGCGAATGGAGGCCGCCCTGACCCGACATCCAAACACATTTGGTATTTATGGCTTTTCTTTTTTTGGAGGATGTGGGTGGCTCTGAAAAGGGCTGTTTGTTTTGTGTGTAACTAGTATACACTTATTTCAATGACATCACTGTCCCATATATGACACTCCTGGCATATTAGGGTACATCAAACAAACTTGTTGCACAACACAGACTGGAATTATTTCCTTGACAACAACATCATCAGTAATCATCAACTGACACTACGTTCAATGTATCGATCGTCGTTCCAAACATTTCTACGTCCTAACATGGTCCAATATTTCTTGTACATCCGGTGTCTTATGACAGCTTTATTATCACATGAACCTTGTCCACTACCAACCAATTTTGCTTATTCGTGGTAATGCAAAGCTGCTAAAACTAGAAATTACATTCGTTTTCTCGGAAGTCCCTTTCTAGTGCCATGTCAGGTCAGAGCCAGAGTCGGGAACAAATCCGCTGTCATCTAACCTCGCATTTGTGTTGAATTCGTCAGGTGGTATTTCGTATCGATTCCCATCTACAATCAACTCCATATCACAGTGGATAAACAGGGTGTGGATAGCAATTTCTTGTGCTTTGGTAACGATAATGGTTATTTTATGCATCTTGATTGAAACATGTAACGAATCAAAAAGAAATTATGACACTCGTTGAAATATTCACACCTTCCATTGTAAGCATAAAGGCATCTATTATGTAGCATTGTACGTGTGATACCACAGGTACAATTTTCTGTCTGGTGTTGGAGAAAAAATAACAATGCTGTTACTAGTTGTAACTAGTAGTCTTTCAGATAAATTAGTAACAGCACCATTTCACAATAATGTCACAAGTTTCGAGAAACATTTCCTTATTTATAGTAAAACAGATCAAATAATTCCGAAACCCCGACACCATGTCGTACAGGTGAGTTTGGAAAAACGTCGGAATAACGAAAATATTGGAGATTTGGTCTGATGTGTTTGTCTATTGTAGTGACGAACAACTGTACACTACTGATAGGTTTATATTTACTGAGGTTCATATGTCCTTGTCGCTATAGATGTCTCTTTCCATTTTACCCCTCAATATTTTCGCATAGTCTCAAATGTTTCAGAATAATCCATAGATAAATAAAAATATGCAATGTATCAACTGGGCTTGGGAACTCACCAACGCATCAGGTGATTGTTCAGTCGCAGACGTGAACAAACGTACCGGACGATGAACTCAACTTGACTTTTCGATGTGTCGCCATGTTTTACAATAGAGAGGGAATTTTACAGAATGATGCATCGTCTCAAATTCATTATCTTTGCTATTATCACATATCAGTAGCAGCATTTATGAGAGTGAAAGTGTGAGCGCCGTGCAGCGAATATATTTGTTTAATCGTTGACCGCAGCGTGACATAACTATAAGCGTACGTACATTGTGGTCATCGCCGTGACATCGTAGTTAAACGATACGAGGATGGCAAATGATATGATACGTTAAATTCGCAGTTCAGACGAAGGCTATTGTTGATATAAGCATGAATCAATGCCACATCACTTCGTAACACGTCCGTTATTAACTGCCTTATTAGTTTTGTCGTTACGGGATGCCTATGCAGCTCAGGTTCATGCTCTATAGAGGCTGTCACAAAATGGCGGAAAAGCGGCCGTGGTGGTCGCCACTTTATGAACAAAACGAAATGAAATGACAATTGCGACTGAGTTCAAGGCAAGCTGCACAGACTATATTTATCTCTAAGAATCATCAACAAGAACATGAAAAATACAGCATGTAATTTATGTCACCAAGCAATGGTTTACAATCTTGGTGGGTTAATGAATCATTACAATGGTTTAAGCTTTAAAAGACTTAACAATAAAGTGATACACTTATCTAGAGTTCTTTGCGATGTATGTATTTTATTATAATAAGCGATCTTGTCTCTCGATACACGAAGCAGTACACATCAATGCGGAACGACTGACGAACGTCCGATACACGCATACACGTGAAAGCGGATAAACAATGGAGACGGCACACGACCATGAACAATCAACACGGTGACACAACACGCGGCACGCGACAGCAAGTAATCCACAATGATGACAGAGGCAAGCTTGACTGGAACGTTACACGAATCGATGTTTACGGAGATTAGTGTTATCGGCTTGTAAATAAACCATGGGTTTCTTTAAACATAGGCTATACAAGTGATTAACAACACTCATTATCATAGCCACACCTCCAATTCAGACTTGTCCAGGGCAAGTGAATTGCGCATTTAACCTTGTACCCAATCGCATGTCTCTCCTTAAGACAAATTACAGACGATGACCTTCGGCCTTTCACCTAATCATACATCTCAATTATATAACTAATCAAATATGACAAAATGTAAAAAGTAGCCGTTCATAGTGCAACTTAATTGACGATGTCATTGATACACTTCCCAACCGAATAAGCTGTTGTGTAAGTCGTGTATGTACCCTGTCATCATCCAATGGATATTACTCCACGAGTCAGTATCTACAACATCAAATCATTTAAAGCATGTCCATCTACTTGACATACAGTCACACACAAATGAACAGTAAGATAAAATATTTTTTTCATAATAATGACCTACCTTTTACATATAACTTGATATGTGTCATCACTGGTGACCTTTCATTGGTATTACTAGCTTTACACTGCAGTTGTTTATTATCATCACTGTCCAAGTTTGGTGTAAATGTAAACACACTTGTTGTATCACGTAGTTTACCGTCATTCTCTACACTTAGTGTGCCCTGATATAATTGTGTTCCTATAAACCAGTCTATATCAGCTGATGGTTTAGTGCCTATAACTTTACATGTGAATGTGGACTCAGATCCATGTATGATATAAACTGTGGTCCCAGTAGAATATCCATCAATATTCACTGATGTCACTGGCACTGTAATAAATACACATATTGATTTGTATTTGTCATTTGAGTGAATGTATATTGAATATATGAAATATTTGATATAATTCTCACCTGTAACTGACAATGTTCCATAATGGCTTGTTATTGTTCCTGGCGTGTCTGTAGTTAAACCACAATCATATACACCTTCATCATCCATATTGACATCTGGTATTATCAGGTCATAGTGATTAGTACGTGACTGGTCTATACTCCAATCATAATGTTTACTTGCATCATAATCAGCAGCATTTGTCACTATCCTAAAAAAATTTATCTTAAATATCCTCAGATTAGGACTACCAACTATTGACCAATATGCTGAATTATAAAATGGTAATCCAGTGATAACACATTCCAATGTAGCGTCATCTCCTTCTAAGATATCGATATCGGAAGGCCCTGTAATCTTGATGGCAACACCTAATAATTGATATCAAGCATAATTGACATTATAGTATCATAATCATTATAGTGTCCATTCATTTAAAAAAAATCGAGATTTCCGTATCATTTATTCGATTAATAATTTTGGAATCGTCTCACTACGCAAAACGCATCATGATGTACGTGTTACTTTAATTTGAGGCCCGTTGTTCAGCACAAAATACTTCCTCGTAATTCGCTGTGCTTTCCTCAATACAGTATAAGCACATATTTATTTTGATTGAACTCGAATAGTACTATCTCTCATTTATACCTTTTCGGCATGTTCTCCACGTCCTAGTTTCCTCGACCTAAATTAATATTTTGCATGTGCAGACAAATGTTCACCTTCCCAAGTTATTTATTGAAAAATATTATAATTTATGTCTAAACATTTTCATTTTTGGTTACACATAGCCGCTACATATAGTAAACATTGTTTATTTTTCATGATTAATCGACCCAATTACGCATGTAGACCACACGAAAAACTGTTACAAAACTGTAAGTTATGACAGTGTTATGATCGGTACATTGAGCTAAATGTTGATATTTACTATTGTAAAGCAACAACTGATTGTGTTAAGCGCAATGAGATTATTCAACGCCAAAGTCTTTGTTTTAATTATATTCGGTAACCTCTGAGGTCGTGATTAAAAATCCAATCTAAGTTGCCATGTTCGACTATAAAAGGCGGCCCAATCCTCTAAAAAATCGCTCATGTTTCTGTCGGTTCCGTGATTACCTCGGCCATTATAATTATCGATGAATGTGCTACTCACTCGTTCATACAGATACAGATCAGCAAAGATCTCACAAACGTCGACACCTTCGCGATTTTATTAGGCGACGATAACTTCTGGGATTTTTTTTAGTGACCGATTCTGTTCAACACATCACTGCTAATACGTGCATAGAAGAAATTAACCGGCGACAACTTTGGGATTTAGAATTATAGGCATTAAGAACACTGCAAACATTGTGACAAAGAGATGAGTTGTATCGAGACACGAGCGAACAACGCGATAAAAAAGACGACGCATTGATCATGCAGAGTGACACTGAGCGTAGAATTAAGGTAGAGATGCAGGTTCATGGGCACTTGGGAGAGGTTTTGTTTTTACTTTTTACTGTCCAAGCAGTTTTGGCTATACTGTTAAAATCTCAAACTCAAAAGACGATTTTAAAATATAGCTAACAGGTGCAAACATTCCCTCTTTTGAATGCTTAGCAAGATTTAGCAAGACTGTACATAAATAATAAAAAAAAGAAACATTGTGAAAAAAAGAAATGGTATCTCCATATTATGCACTATATTTAACTTTTAACAAAACGATAATACATTTAAATTTGGAATTATTACAGCCATTTTAATTATGAGCATTAGCAAACCTCTTACTGAGTGAATTGTTATGCAAATTAGCAATTATCACAGCTTCTTTTTAGTGCCAATCCCAAAAAATAGTTCTTAGACGCTTTGACATTTTGTATTTAAATTTTCACAAATGACTGGCAAAAATGTGTTTATCTTCAAAACGCCATCGGGGCATTGTTTTTGATTGAACAGTGTTACAACAATCGTAGAGACAACTGGCCTGGGTGTTAATATATGCATAAAGTTGAAGTAGTGAAATTTGAGCTGCTGCCCTGCAAAATTGAAAACTAGTAGACAGTTTACAAGACGGCACTTTTTTCATAGTGAACAGATGTACCCATAAACCAATTTTGACAGGAAACAAAAGCATGGTTTGGGAGATAATTTTGTTTAAATCACTTTTGAACAAAAAAAGCACATGTTTGTGCATGTTTCAAACTATAGTAACCATAAAAAATACTAACAATATTTTAAAATTACAATAAGTTTTCTGGGAATATATAGTTTTGTGGACAAGAAAGGTCATCTTGGTTTCCTAATTAATTAATTAAAATTAGGTAAACTGCATCACTACCTTAACTGGATGTCGTTGAAAAAATGAATTTTGGCAATGACGGCATAGTCAGATCAATCGGAATTAGAATAAGTTCTAGTTATAGTGACAAGTTATGAAATTAAATGGGCTAGAACTATGTGCAAACGACCCACATGACAAAACGCGTTAACACCAAACGAACCACAAGAACTGCAGCCACCATTGCTCGCCTTGGGATTCAAGATATGAATGATTTGTGAACCGGACTCTCACTTTATCATGCATTTTTTTTCCATATTTTTATAACCAGAGTCGTGATGTTCATTAGACGTGATTAACTGTGTCATTTTTTTATTCATTCTAATTTTTATTATTAATTTTACTTTCAATATGTTAATTAGTTCGTGTATTTTATTCCATTCATATTGGCGGCCGGTGGAAAAATCGGAAAATAAGACCGGTTTGTATGAGCTTCCTGAGCTGGGCCGTCGAATTTGACCAATTTTGACGAATCAACAATGACTTTAACTATCACTGTATCAAACAAAGTAGTCACTGTACCTGTCTGTGTCGTAGACTTTAAACAAACTGACGTCGTCTACTGTATTTTCAACTTCGAACGATTTGACGCCAATCGCACAAACGAACTGGTAATTTTCGCACACACTACACCCGACATGAGTTTACGGACTTTCCTAGCGGTTGTTTATTAATATTCTTTGTAATATTTAAAGAATTGAGTTATTACTTTTCCCATTGTGCATTTATGTGAAAGTATTGACAAGGTGTGTAAAACATGTTATTGTCTACGAAATATGTCGTCTAGGTCATTGAAAAATTACTGGTAGCGTAATAGGCTAGTCTCGTGAACGAACCAAAATGTCACCCTTCTGTTGGTTGTTTAAAACATTAAGCCTGAGGGTTGTTTGCCTTGGCCTTAGGAACGCTTCACATTTTCTATATGTTGGTTAGAAATTTGTTACAATCATAGACGCTTTGTTCACCTCCATGGTTTTGTTTTCTTATAATAATTCGTCGATCGTGATCATGTTATGGGATGTACCAAATTTTATTAAAAATACTGTGTATAATAAATGGATTCTTTCATAATTTTATAAACAAACAGTATATATGCCACTTAAATTCCTATAAATATGGTCTTCGAATAAGCGTTTCTGTGACGTAAAAGATGTTTAAGTCGACAATTTTTTGGTTTGACGGCATAGTTGTCTATAATTTAACATTTCTCAGGATGATACCGACGCTTTGGGCGAACATCTTGTACATTTACTTCATTAAAGCATTTCGTCACTAAATATCGCGATTTATAGGAAAGTTGACGTATTTGTTTCAATTGATTAAATTAGCCTGAGTGCCAAGGGAACACGTACTTAGTAATCCTACTTTGTTTCATTTGTCCATTTGTCACTAATCCCAGCACCTTGAAAATAACCCACAAAACCCAATGTCAATGAGGCGTCGGTGAAAATTGCAATGTCTAAAGCATTAACAAATGCACAATAAGCAAAAAATGTGCACCCCATTCCTTGTGTTGAAGAATTTAATCCACATTTTGACCCCCAGTCAAGAATGAGATTTATGTGATGGTGGAGTTTAGATACTGTAGTCGCTAACTGCAACATGCGTGATATTCAGGCTTTCTTGTCGGCTGGTAAACAAACTAACAATAACTTGGTACTAAACACAATACCAATATATTCAAGTTCTTGTGGTGGCCCAATAATGGTGGTGACAGTGGTATGTTACAAAACTGGAAAAACATCGTCATAATAGCCTGTTTCCCAATAAGTGGTTACAAAGTCATCAAGAAACTTGAAGTGCAAACCAAAACTGGATCCGAAGACATTTCTTGTGAAAAAATAGTACTTGTTTTGCCACTTAATTCTATGTAATTCTATTAATTCCACATTGCAGGATGGAGTAGGATTTGTTTGAGGGCATCAGTAATATCGTATTTATACATAAATGATGATGGACCTACACTCTTAATCGTTTGGATGGCATCATCAATAGTAATGCATGATAAAAAATCGTCTTTGCCAATCATATCTACGAAAGCTACTAGAAATTCTTTGAGAGTTAGCTTTTTATTCAAACGTACATCGTTGTTTACTTTAATATGGATTTCATTACCGATGCATCGACAATCGAACGCGATTCGGACTCCAGGGATAAGTAGCGAAGCAAGGTTAATATATTATTTATCTCAATAATGCTTCTCCGGACTGCTGGTGACACATGTACAATATCGGGTATATCGAGCTCAACATTCGAAATCAACCTTTTCGGTTGCGACTGTTCACATGGAAAAATATGGACGAAGTTGGAGCTAGTTCTTCACCAAAAGCGGAACACGTGTTATGCGGGGCCAGATTTATTTACAGTCGCCGTATTTGATCCACGACTTCAAAAGGCTAAATCCTAGAAAGTTGTATTTCTGCCATCTTTCGACGAATACTGTTATTGTCGCTATTACTCGTTGTCGCTTGAGTGTCACTTAGTACATATGGCAAGAAAACAGAATTACCCACTGCAATCTCTGCAGTTACTATTATTTTCTAACAATATTGACATTCTCATTGTGTAGCAGTGTTGAGTGTCACAGGGTGCTAGTTGGGCCGAGTTCTCTACTTGTTAACTGCAGTAGGCCGGAATTGGCCAATAGAGTTATCTTTACCATGCACTTTCAGTAAATCACAATAAATTAATTTGAATGGCAATACCACAGTGCATTGTGCATTGGACCCGTTAACATTGGTATAATTAACAGTCTGCCAGCAACAGCGAAACGACGTCCTCCAGAATAGATCACAAACTCTCATGATGCAATATAATTCATAGGCTGACTATGCTACCTACAAAATCGGACATCCACATCATTTTGTCACATCGGGTTCTATCACAGTCAGTTTCTCCAGTACTTACTAGAAGGAACATTTTGTCGCTCTAAATTTAACACTATCCCCCAAAACAACATTGCCTATTTATCGCACTAAGACAAACAAAACACCACCATCACGACATGCAACATAAACAAGATTTAATGTTTGACATTCGTGAAATTGAGTTTATATAATTGAGGCAAAATTTGTCTAGCCATAACAGGCCAATCTAACTCCCATATCTTGCAATATAGTGCGATTGGATCGTGGAGTGATCCGTTGCGCGATTTTGGAGACGTCCGCTGTAATATCTTCGAACTGGAGTGTCCTGCCTCTGGAGTGTCCTGCCTCTTCGGCGTGTAACCATAGAAGGTAATGTCGTTGTGTTATGTGCAGAAACACGGCAGCACAACAAATTAAGTTCTGTAAGAACTTGAAACTGGGCAATAAGACAGCGACTTTTGATCACCACGATCAAACAAGCCACTGTATGCACAAAGAGGCGTACCAGGGATCACGCGAAATATTATAAATATGTGAACCACGCTGATATATGTGTTTGATATCTACGTCATGAATACTGCTTAACCTTATACATTAAAACATTAAGTTTCATTCGGCAACCAAACCAAGAAAAGTGTACTGCAATGTAAATTTGACATAGCGTGACAGTTTCATCCTATATTTATGTGATTTGAACATGACATTAATGGCTGCAACTAATATATTTATCAACGTAGTACTACCGATGTCCCTAAGTATTCGATTGGGCCGTATACACGGAGGAAAGGGCGCGATTACAGAACTGTAAAGCTGTATTGCACTTCCACCTACTAAACAAAGTCAGTCGATTAACTTGGAAAATATATCAAGGGATATATAATCATGTCTTTGGTGTTTACTAATAGTTTTATATTAGATAACAAATAGTAATATTACCACTTACCTGTGGAAAAAAGTGAAATACTCACGACAACACTGAACCAAGACACGTTATATGACAGTGGATGCATTTTTAGGTAATGTTTCCCGGTTCATGACCTTTTACAGGATCAATTGTACGTGCCCCACAAATGAGAGTTTTATAATCATGTTTGACTTTGTTGTATAGTTTGGTTTATCTTGTTGTAATTATGTCACTTATAAGATAATTGTATTATTCTTTTTATAACACTTAAATTAGCTCAGAATAACTGCTGTCAAAAACATTTTTCCATAGCAGAGGTTTATGCTTTTAAATATGGTTAGACTATTATTGGGAGACGTGTATTCTGTAAAATGTTCGATTTGTAATTTTTGGTGTCATTCTGAATTTTAGTGATTACTCCAAAATAACGTCTGTGTTATGCTTATAAAAAAAGAACTCGTGTGAAAAAGCATTCAAGTGATTGTACCTGATTATAATGGTTTGTTCAAATAGATGCAATACAAAATGGCTACGCTGTAATAAATTATCTTCCTGCGTATTGGTGAGTGCCTGATTTAGTTTTTGTGTACAGCCATTAATAATATGCTAAATGTTTGGGTTCAGATGATAACAATTTGTTCCTGGTCTAATACATTGCTTTCATTTGATATGCAACCTGTGCAAGTTCTGATTCGTTACGTTATATTGTTTAATATCGTTTATCAAAGGATGGCCGCATATGGTCTATACCACACCATCACACATGATTAATGTCTGACTTATATGTTTGTAAGCTTTAAATAGTCTGGCAGCATTAGTGGATAACTTATAATGTCATATAGGTGATCAGCATAGCGCCTCCTATGTCCATCTCGTGAGTTGTTCCTGTTTGTGTTCGTGTTTTATGAGTTTAGTCCTATGCATGCCACATCCGGAAATGCGATCGCATACTTGTATCTTAAACTGGGTTATTAAATTTGAGTTATCAATCGTTTAACTTATGATTGGAAATCAAGCGAATGCAATCAATTTCTGAATGGTGGATTACCACATTTTACTAGAGAGAGCTAGTGCTGGCTAATTGTTCATCTACCCCCTTTCTGTGTAATGGACTGTCAATGAACTTCGCCACCCAATAAGAGAATGGAATGCCCCGCCTATCAATGACATTCCTAAATAATATATACCAGTGTGCATTGTCAATGCTCCTAATTGTACAAATTATACCTTGACTATCATTTCATTATTTACCCAGTATAACTATGTCTGTGTTAATTCACTTCAGTGATTTTCACCTGATTTTTATTAACATCTGTCTCCCTGTAGTTTGGCCATATTGTGAATCCCCAATAACTTGCAGAAACTAAATACATTCTGGCTAACTGTGATCTGATTTCTAATATTGCACATTTACCGGTATACTGAAGTTATTTAGATTGCGAATTTGGGTTATTTCACTAATACAAAATCATAGAGATTTGACGAAAATCTATTTAGCCTCGAGAATTTTTCGCTCGCAATCGCAAGGGCGATGAGATTCAATGTTCAAAAACGCAAATTGTTTGTTGTTAGAAAACATTGTTTTTGGTGGATAAAAGAAATGGTTTGTTTTAATAAAGCATTATTATTATATATTAATGATCAAATTTTAACAAATATTTATTGGAACGACTGCTATATTAAGAGCCGCAGAATGGTCTCCCTGTTTATCACATAATTCCTTGTAGCAAATCTGAATAGCATACATAACTATTTCATTGTTTTTGTTTCTTGTACTGTGTGGGCATATCAACTCAGATTTAATATAAAAACTATTTTATACAATTTGTTATACTAAAGACAATAATTATGTCATTTATAATGGTTGCACAATGCTAAAGGTTCTTAGCTTTGGAAATTATGCATAATATATCTAAGAACTTGATAAATTGTTCTGATAATCACAAATTTATCAAAATAATTTTACTGGTACCTGATTTTATTTATGTATCTTTATAAATGTATGTATTATTCCATCAACATAGCAGCAAATTATACAGTTCTGTTCGATTGAAATAATTGGTAAACAATAATTATTAAACTGGTTAGTTGTTATCTTTCATGTATTTTAATATATTCACATAAAATCATTAATTCAGAAGACGATGGTGCTCATACAATTATTAAATAATCATTGAATTCAGTGCTACACATACATGGCTGTACTTTATGTACTGTATTTGTGCACGGAATTTATTTTTGCTGAAGCGACGGTCCAGTAAAAATAAAATCCTGCAATTTTCTATTTTCCTATATTCTACATGTAAGTTCTAAAAAAAATCAGGGAAAATAAATTCCATAGAAAGATTCTTGTCCGTGATCCAAATTGTCATATCTAACACTGAATAATTTCCAGTTAGCCCAGATTTGCATTCTGCAAAACAAAACAGAAAAGAAATCAATAATCTCCTGAAACCATGTTACATTTCATAAATCCTATATTCAACATTGAAATCAATTTAATAACAAAATCCGCGTATAGATACGACATGTTTAATTAGACCTCTGTATGATCAATTTGTGTTCAAACAAGTTATACATTGAAACATACATTTTATTAAATATTTGTGTAAATCAGTATTGTCATGTTACTAACGTTTCAGCTGTATTTACCTGTACTGGTTCAGGTAATGGTAACTCGTATACCGATTCCGCTTCCCTTGTCTTTGACGAAAGTGATGTATATATATGGTCTTCAGTGTCACTCTATGGTGTGTAATCATTAATTAATTAGCATTTTTCGAAATGTAATTTAATATACCATTTACGAACAAACCAAAAAACACAACTCAATATGGAAAATATTATAGTAATCACCTTGGAGACCGTTGACATCGGTATCTCATAGGTATGTCCCATTTCACGAGTTGCTCCAGAAAGGGTCGTGTATTCCTTATCGTCACACGTGATCTCATGTGAAGGAAATTTTAAATATTCATTAATTCTACTCATGCAATAATTAAAACCTTAACAATACAAAAATAACATTTATTATACAACTGTCACCGTAACGCCATAAGTTACAGCGTGCCGTAATTTTGCGGTATTTTACGGGTTATTTTCATCCTACCATATTAGGAAATACGAATTCCAAATATAGAATGATTACGCGAGTAAGCGTCTTCTAATAATAACAAATAACATGGTTGCCACCAGGGTTTGACCGACTCCACGCAAAAACTTCGCTGGCTGTTCTTTTAAATTTTGGTATTCCTATGATGTATCCTTGGGAGGAAAAGATGTATAATAATAAGGTTATTACGAGGCTACCGAAAGTATGCACTAAGACAGTACACAGTACTTCCGCTGTACTGTCTTCGTCTATACCTTTCGGTATCCTCGTAATAACATCATGTTATTCGGAAGAGTGAAATAGTAATAATTTACCTCTTTTTTTGTTGCTTTACATGGCGTTTATTAACAACAAATCCGATAACAAAACCAGTTATTGACCCAATAAGGAGGGATACAAATACGCCAGCAATAATTCCAGTAATGCATGTGCTGCACTGATTAACTGTAAATTCATCAAAATAGATTTTCAGGATATGATAATAGCAGATCTGTGGCGATTTATCGACTACACACTCTAAATAAATTACAAATTTTAATGAGAACACATAATGATGTTGAAATGAACACGTTGTGATGCACACTACATGTATCAATAGCTACCACGACGTGGTAAAATCTTTGATGCATACATTGCTATTACCTTCTATGTGACTTCTCATGGCCGGGAAATGACGACGTTCGCAGGTACCGTCAGTTGTACAATATGTTACTCTATATTCAGCATGAATGTCTTCTACGTTATACTCTATCACATTTCTATGTAAGCAGTTCTCTATTACACTCCAGTTGTGCAAATCCCGTTTTTCTATTTTTACACATCCATACTTCATATCTTCATGCCGAGTCCATGTCAATGTACTTGTCTCGTCGTTTAAACTAACTGATGGTATAACTGAAATATAAATAATGAATGATTATGTTCGTAGTTATTCATTATATTTTCTACAAATATAAATAATTATTCATTGTTAATTTGTTATAATATTTCAATCAGAAACAAGGTGCTGCGCTAAAATTCTCTAGTTTCACCTACGCAGAGTATTGAACACGTGTATAGTAGAAAAGTTGCTCATCCCAAAAGTATTGTTTGCTTTCACTCTCAATTCATATGCAGTAGATGGTTGTAATTTCATAATCGATATAGTAGAGTTTGGTGATCCCATTCCGTCAGCCGGCCAAGAAAGGAATTCCGTACTCAATGAAGATCGGTATTGCAGATAATATAAGATGTCGTTTTCTTCTTCCCTTCCATCAGCTGATATATGAATTGTTAATTGATCATACGAACGATCTCTTAAATCCATACGTGTTTTTAGTATGCCTATCAAATCAAATAACATTATTAATCACAGTTATTGTAATTACACAGTTCATATGAAATGATCAAATGAAATGAAAAATGTGTTACCAAAATGTTGTAATTGTCTACTGTGATCAAATTCTTTGTTGTTGTAATACATATAAATGTAAAATACTTTTACGGTTGTATCCATTCTTCACAACACAGTGAACATTAATTCTACCTGTTTGATATAATCCCATCTGAAGTACAGCTCTCCCAATATCATTACGTACTGAAACATTATATAGTCCAAAATGTTGTTCAGTGATTGCACTGATGAAAACTGTACTCGTGGACAGGGAGTCGTCTTTATTTGATAACTCTAAGTTATCATTCTTCCAATTACCAAATGTCACATGGGGTGGATTTGCATCAACTGATAACAACATTGATATTGGCTCTCCAATTGTACCATAGTAATTTGTAGTGTCAATGATCTCGGGTAGATCTGTAAAATAATAATATATTGTGAATATGCTGAATCATAGTTGTGAATGTAATTTGTGGACGCCATGTACGATGTCCTAAACTTCTACTTGTTAATCCTCAACTTGTCACTTCTATTACGGCTACTAAAATCATTTCATCACACAGAAAAGGCAACACTATGTCGCTAAATTTCAAATATATATGGAATCGTAGCACATGGTAATGTCAATGAAGAATCACGTGTGCACAGTTAAATTGAAAGCAAACGGGTTTTGTTGATACTCCAAAATTAGCATACATCTCAGTTGTAAATAGTTAGATATTGTAAAACGATTAAAGCCACCAGTTAGTTGAGGTTAATGTGCTTTAGTGGGATGCTCATACATAATTATGTATGCGGGCGTATTCATGCATTTATACACATAAATATGGATGTGCTCCTGCCTCTAGACTTTCTGTCATACACGTATAATAATTAAACAGTTACGATATAGGGTGTGGCTTGAATCTCTGGTGAAAATAACACCACCATCAACTACTAAATCAGTAAATTAATCATTCTGCTAGTGTCATCTCACTCTAATGTCAAATAAATAGATACTTACATAGTACATTTAAAATAACAAACGTATATTGTGTCGTAGTCTGTGTATCATGGTAACTTTCACATCTGATCTTTTTTCCAAAATCTTCTTTTATTAGTGTATAAGAAATATATTACTCTGTGTTATAATGTACAAACAACTGTAATACTGTAATGCGATCGTTTGCATTCAGTTTATGATAATCTATTTCCTTCTTAAAGTCAAGGCAGGTGATCTGGTTTTGTACTTATTAACTAGTATTTTAAACATTTATTGGGACAAGTGTGAATAAGTTAGAATGAATACAAACACATTTTTTAAAGGAACATTAAATGTGTTTGCGCTCAATGTTATATCCACAAGAACTCTGCATTTATGGTAATGTTCAGATAGCATAATAAATGTAATTTGTTATGTCTGCATGTATGTATGTACATTAATATAAATGATATTTACCATAAACATCAAGCACAATATGCGTATGTTTATATTGAGGTGTGACGTCATTGTCAGATCTGCATTGTAATTGTTCATCATGATGAGTCCACTGAGGAGAAAAGGTCAATGACCTGGCTGTTGTTGACAGCTTCCCGTTTGGTATTACAGTGGGTTGATTTCCTGTCGTTTCAGTACTTCCTAAATACCATGTTATAGTTGGTTCAGGTCTTGATTCACCAGCAGTACATGTAAACGTATAGGAATTATCAGATGTAACAATAACAGTAGAACCAGTAGTATAGTCTGAACTGGCATCAGATATCACAGGATTAGAAGGTATGGCAACTGAAAGAGTAAGGGATAATTAATAGGAATATTAAGTATAAAGTTATATAAAATCAGCAATACAGAATTTGATCATTTATATAATATATATGAACTTCTTAAAAAATACAATTGTGTACAACAGGAGTAGTAACAATGGATTCAGAAAGGGATACGTCTACTATTATTAAAATTCATTCAATACATTTCAATTATATTAAAATTTAAAATAAATTGTATACAAATTATTTTTAATAGCGGTCAAATTCCAACCCTATTTGTAATAACTATCAATAATATCTGTGTTAACAACGTTATATGTGATAATGACATACAATATTTGTAATAACAACCCCAAATATTAATAACGATCAATTCTTTTTGTATTACCAATCCTGTTTGTAATAGCGATCAACCATACTTGTATTGTTACGGAAATCGTTGAATACGTAGCGATTTTGTGATGGCACGATCTCCTAACAAGAACACCGCCACGCCCTGCCCATGTAGTAATCACGTGGACTCAAAGGGGCCGTTGGTTGACAACACGACGAATAGGAAAAGTCGTTGAAAAGAGGATAGTCGCCTTGGTAGATTATACAGTGGTTCCGACTTCTGAAAGAACCAATGTCAGGAGAGAAATGTCAAAGAGAGATCTTATGACTAAATCAGTTTGAAGCTCGTCAGCAATGTACTACTCACATAGACGCCATTGCAGAGAACCGCCAGCAAAAACTCGCTCGCGAAGTGTCGCGAAAGTTGGTTGCCTAGCAACCCAGGGGTTTCCCTTACAGTATTAATGATAGACCCAGTTTGCAAAAATGAGATATCCTATTTTTAATAACAATCTGTCCTATTTGCAATAAAAACTCTTTTTGTATACTCCTGTCGTGCGCATCCCTACAAATAAATTTGCCAAAGGTAGTACGTACAGTTTTGAAAATACAACCAACATTAATCTAGAGGGAAAAAATAATAATTTATAAAACAGAAGATTCAGGACAAAAAAAAGCCTTGTGATTGAACGAGGAATTATTCCCATAATTCGATCCCATACTCACTTGAGACTACTTAATTGGTTGTATTATTGAAGAGTACGGTTGACACTCAGAAAATTAGTAATCTTGGCAAAGCGCACCACCCCACAACAGTTCTTTGGGTTTAATTTAAATTTTACGCAACAAGCTTGCGAATAATCAAGAATCGAATGATTGTCAAATACAAATCCATTATTCACGTATCTGGTGATTTTGTGCGTCCATATATGGTACCGCGATCTAAAATTCAACTGAGTTACATATATTTCACGCATTTCCTTAGACAAAATTCTGATCCATGTTAAACCTATGTGAAATAAAATCGATTGCGATATAACTTATTTGTATAGTGTATCATTTAATTGTATTTATTTTCATATGTTGTTACTGTACAAATTTTAATAGTGAAACTTCGTGTCCGATTTCTTTGAAAAAACGAGGTTTCACTTAATTATTCAATACTTGTACTGGTAACGAGGCACGTTGCACATAACTATGGATGTGATCACTGCTGGTGCTTAGTTGTAAACAGCTGAACATGCTGTATCGGTGACGTGTTGAACAACTTCAACACAATTGTTGAACGATTTAGAAACTTCACTGGACATTGTTTTCCATAAACAAGGCTGACAGTCGAGTATAAGTTCGGAATGTATAAATAGAGGTAAATATTTTGGTCGGGAACGTTATACGTATTTGGATATAAATAGTAACATTCACATTATGATATACTGTCCAATAAACATTCATGGCAAAACATCATAAACACTATTTTAGGCACTGATCTGTAACACTGTGTGTAAAAAAATGCGGTTTCATTGTTCCTGGTTTTATTCACTGGTTTTATAGTCACAATAGTTTCCCGTAGTTGTAATGCCAGACAACATATCGACTGGTCTCCCGAGCAGTGGACCAAATTTATCTGCTGGGACGAATCAAAGTTTACGGTGTTTCGTAGCCATGAAAGACTGTTTCTTCGTCGGAGATCAAATGAAGAGTACGAGTTGAAGTGTATTAAACCTATAATAAAAAGTCTTGGTGGAAGCGTCATGGCCTATGTTTTTAATTGGCTACTGGCTTAAGAGGATTGATAGGTTCGCTAGTATATGTATCGACGAACATGAATCGATGGAAGTATTTGAATATTCTGCAAAATGATACCGTCGGCATTGAGGATTTACTCATAAGTATAATAAAGGTGAACCTGTGTCGAACACAATGTCGCATTGCAAAAACATCATTAATAAATCTAGGATGTAGGGCAATACAAACTTTGTTGTTTGTTTACACGATTGGCATCTGTGCCTTTTAATGTGTCTTACAATATTATATTTATATAGTTTGCTACAATGTGTTATATTACTTTATGAGCGTTTATTTTTTTTTCTTTATCTGGAACAAATAGTTTTGACAAGACTACTACTGAATATCTTGCAACATATTTATTGACAACGTATGACGAATGAACGATGGCTCACCATATGATTACCCATCCGGACATATTCTTTACACTTTTGTGAAGCATGACTAAAGTTAATTTATTTATGCCGTGGGTACATACAATGTTACAGTGACATGGTTAATAAGGTTGTTTTTGTCATGAAGATGAGTTTTTCCCCATTCGCTTCCTTAATATAAAATAATATGAAAAGAATATGATATAATCTTATATAGTCTGGAAGCTAAGACTTATGCAAAATTTCTGACTTTTTCAAAGATGCTTGTTTCCAGGACGGAAAATGCCCTGAAAGGGGTGAAAATTCACATGTTGCTATGGTAACTTAAGAATATTATGAAATCGGTAAAAGATCTATATTTTCAATACATATGAAAATACAGATGTAAAGTTGGTACCAAAATGTAGATCGTGGATTGACCCAATTATTTATGACATCATATGTGCTAATTAGCTAATTTGCATATTCATAAATTACCAACAAAGCTGTTTTTCAAAGAAAATTGTATATATTGCGTAATTGTTTTTATTTTCAGGAAGATATAGTCTCCACAACACTATTTGCCCAATTATTGATGACATCACATATGCTAATTAGCTAATTTGCATATGCCCCTTTTAATTTACCATAATTTCTATAATGTCATCATTTACAACATGTCAGTTTCTACATTATACAATCATTTAAAGTATGTCGAGCTGTTGGACGTACATACATACACAAATAAACAGTGAGTTAAAATAAACTGTTCATAATAATGACTTACCTTTCACATATAACTTGACATGTGTCATCACTTGTGATCTTTCATCCGTATTACTAGCTTTACACTGTAATTGTTCATCGTCATTGTCAAGGTTTGGTGTAAATGTAAACACACTTGTTGTATCACGTAGTTTGCCGTCATTCTCTACACTTACTGTGCCCTGATATAATTGACTTCCTATAAACCAGTCTATATCAGCTGATGGTTTGGTGCCTACAACTCTACATGTAAACATAGACTCAGATCCATGTACAATATTAACTGTGGTTCCAGTAGAATATCCATCAATACTCACTGATGTCACTGGCACTGTAATGAATACACATATTCATCTGTACATTTTTTGAGTGAACGATTCATTCTCATTCAGGTTTAAGATCAGTGTCATTACTTCTATTTTGTCTTTGACGCAGTGGACGATATTACAAAAATCATGGTCTCTTATTGGTCTGTTTGTATTCAAATGAAAAAATATTGACAGCTGTCTGATGTATTTTGCAACATCAAAATAATCATATGACTTACTTTTCAAAAGCTACTTGTTGTGTGGCTCACACTTTGATATTTTTGGCGGACAGCCACTATGTGTTTTTCGGTACTGTTCTGTGCTAAAGTGTGCGTAAAAAGTTTACTGTTATTTTTTTTTACTTCTGTTAAAATGAACCAACATCGTGTCTGACGTTGATAATAACAATAATAACAGTATTGCAGGCATTCCGGTAAGATATATTACATATGTGAATTTATTGAAACATGAGAGGCCAATATTTTGTAATCTTATATTGAACAACATTTTTCTTGTCTACCAGAAGTGATATGTCCACCTTATAGCTGGAATGATCCTGACTGTGTAACATTGCTTCATTAAATTATATTATTGGGAATTCTTTGATAAAATTCTCACCTGTAACAGACAATGTTCCAAAGTGGCTTGCTATTGTTCCTGGTGTGTCTGTAGATAATCCACAATCATAGATTCCATCGTCATTAATATTTACATCTGGTATTATCAGATCATAGTGATTAGTAGCAGCTAAGTGGTTTACAGACCAATCAGAATGTTTACTTGCATCATAATCCAGAGCAGGAGCGCCAACTCCATTAGAATATACTGTAAAAATCCTCAGATTAGGATTGCCGACAATTGACCAAGATGCAGAATTAGGAGATGAGAATCCGGTGATAACACATTCCAATGTAGCGTCATTACCTTCTAAGATATGGATATCGGAAGGTCCTGTAACCTGGATGGCAATACCTGTAGATAATTGAAAATAGTAGTGTTAATTTCGGAAAACAAGTGATAGTCTATTGGCATGCTCTATGATCAACGACAATTACCCCTATACTATATTTGATTATTCATATCCGAATTCGTCGCACAATCACTGGTTGCGTCTTGTACACTAAATTATGTTTCTAATGAATAAACTTTATAGGTAGTTTCGCAAATTGTAATAATATATTTAAAAAAATAATAGATAAATTATATAGAAATGCGTGGCAAGTAAACATAATATTAACATCCGTAATTGAAAACTATGTCATTAAAATCTTGGGCTACCCTACAACTGGCAATATCGGAGTTAAAAAATATCGGTATTCCAGAATTATATATTTTTCGACCTGTTCATGCAATCTAACACACATTCTATTCGAGGTCAAACTGATTAGAAGGCGCATTACGCATTTGCAAAAACTGTGATGAAATTTAAATGCAAATAAATGACGTCAGAAACTGGATTTCAGACAAATCAAACGGTTTCACATTTATACAGCAGTTTGAAGAGCACTCAAAAAATCAAAAAAAATTTTAAAAAGGTAAAATAAATGATTTTATCAAGAGTTGCTTGCACAAATAAAAGCAGGCAATGTAAATAAAAGTCAAGAGAATGAAGAATGTTTCTAAAAAAATAGATACAATTAACATAAATTTGTACATAAACTAATGGTTCTGGTTCGATGTTTGGTGGTTATCCTGTAGATTTTAACCGGTTTTATTAAACTATCCCATTATATAGTAGTGACTTCACAACTCTAACACTAGATGTCAGTGTTCTTTTGTTCACTCAACTTACTCAGTGAGGTCATGCTATAGGGTCACAGCACTGACATAGTAGTCTTTATTCCTGTCTTTATCGCACGCAATCTTTAATCTTAAGCCATGGCAATTCGAATGTCCACACATTGATTAACGAAATACCATCAACCTATTTGAACAATTTCAATTATTTTTAGAGATACTGCAAGGACAGCCGAGGTAATTCAGCGACTTCAGTGAACATTGTCACCAGGTAGAACCACTAAATAGTGTCTCTACAATAACATAGATCATAGACCAATGTTAAGTAATCACGTTGTTCTATATAATAGTTTGTGTTATAATAAGTGGAGATATTGCTACTTGCCGGTTGACACGAATGAAATACACATGACAATACAAAGCCACATCATATAATGCGACGGTGTAGACATTTTGTGTAAGGTTTCCGGGTTCAAGACCTTACAGCGCGCAGGTAACAACGTTGTTCTGGTTTGGTGTACTTATTGTAACGTTAAACATGTATTCAAAATAACGACAGATCAGGGTGACAGCGTACTGTACATATTTTACTTACATTACGTGATGTCTATATATAACGTAACATAATTGAGTAATAACATCATATAATGATATATGTAGGCATATTATTATGTGATGGAGATAAGACATCCGTTAGACAATTCTGACGTTTGGTAATTCTGATGTGATCCAGATCTATGATGTAATGTAGATATACAAGTTCGTGACGTAGATATGACATTTCGTTATGTAGATATGTTATAACCTGATACATGTGATATTACGTGATGTAAAATTATTAGTATTTGATTTAGATATTACGTCACGCGATACACATGTAGCATTTTGTGATGTGCATACGACATGTTATGTTATGGCACATAATAGTATATCTACTTCATGTCATGATGTATCTACATGTGGTAATGTTATATCGACATGACATAATACAGTATCTTCATATAAGAGATTGTTTATATCACGCTATATATCCACAGGGCATAATGAAAAGTCATTATCAGATGATAACTACACACAATAGTATACCTACATCGTGTCATGAGATGTAAACATGGCGTAATGACATAACTTTACATGATGCAACAGAAAACCATGACATCGCGCCAACATTTGTAGGTTATTCAAGTTATTTTCTGAAGTGATGCAGTGTATCCTGCGACCGTGTTCAAATCCGAGTTTCATTTCTACAGTTGAAACTCATATTGTATATGTGATTGCTACAGACGACTTTGGATTATTGTGTGAACAACGAATGTAAATCAGACTTGTACCTTGATCTTCATTCGGAATTATTTAAAAAAAATAAAGGATGCCAAGTAAAAGAAAGGGTTCAAACTCACAACATCAATCACGACATTTAAATCACGACATTCCACATATACATGTGATTACATTTGTTGTTAATTTGTGAAGATTACATAAATAAGACATTTTGTGTCTGTGTGTCACTATATGAATTGAAACGCTTATCTAGACCTTACAACCTCTACAGCTCAACGACCTCTCAAGACCACGGAATGCGGTACACAGTACAGGTCAACACAAAGGTCAATTGTGTTTGAAGTAAAGACTGGCAACTTAGGTTAATGTCCTCAATACCTTTGATATGCAGATTTCTAAACTTGCCTCATTTACGTGTTACGAACGGGAATACGAAATTTGAGATTTGCGCAACCTATTTCAAGTACTGACTTTTTCACTGTCTCCTTATTGATTGGATCCCATTTCGTCGCGTGCAGGCCCAACAGTTGTAAATTCTAAATTTGGATTCTTACTTTCTGGTCCATTTCTCCAAGAAACATCATCGAATTTTTACAAGTATGGAAGAGGAAATAAGTTATTGGAATGTGGAAACTATCGAGATTAAAGATGACTAGCAAAAATCGGTCAGTAATATTGATAACTTTGAAATAATTTCGTGATACACATCTGTAAGTGGAAAACGGATATACATCAGCGCTAATGTCACAACCATGGACATACCTCGCGTAAATATAGACACGAACCATTTGAATTTAATTGCTGAGCCGCGACGTACATGTAACAAAACAGAACCGCGACCAAAACGATCTGCCGCTGTTATTGCGCGATACAGTAATTCAGACTTTAATCAAATCTAAACTATTTAAGTCTATTTAATAACGCTCTGTATCAACTTGTTACACAGTGAGAGTCTCGTCGTTATTTTTTTTTCTCAAGAACAGTGTCAGTACATGTGTTCGCGTTGATTGTAATGTCTTTTGGTGCTTAGCCCGAGCTAAGCGATCACGCACACTTCGTTAGCTCGTACTAAGTGTCTGAACTGGGTCTTAAAAACAAACCAGATTTAATACGTACTTGGCATTTCTTAGATCGTGCTAAGAGTTCACGCACGTTGTCTTAGTACGGGCTAAGTTGTTCGTCCTCTTAGCCGTTCTAGGGAATAGTGCATGAACGCTACTTATAAATCGATTATTGTCATTAATGTAATAAATTTGTTCAACTGTCAATAAGCTGCTGTCGCTTCTGTATCCTGTCATCACCCGAAAGATCATATTCCACATCTATTGAACTTCAGAATAACAAACTATATTAAACTCAAATTTGAAGCCAGTCGTGAGATATCAACATGACGTAATGATATAAACCATGGTATCGTCATAACATTTGTAGGGTATTCAAGTTATTTCACAAGTAATGCAGTATATCCTACGGCCGCATTCATATAAGAGTTTAATTTCTACAGTTGTATTCATTATGTTATGTGTAATATTAGTAATTGTTTCACATAACATTATTGTTACATATGACTAAAATTACATAAATAAAGCAGTATGTGTCTGTGACCTGGCAGCCTAGACGCTCAACAACCGCCGAATACCACGCAATGCGATACCTAATAAAGGTCAACACAGGGGTCAATTGTGTTTGAAGTAAAGACAACTTAGGTTAATGTCCTCAATACCTTTGATATGCAGATTAGAATTCAGACACTGTGTGAGCAAAATTTTGAATACTGCCACCTAAGTGTGCTTGAGTTGTGTGTATCCTTTTTTGTCCATTCACTTCAATTCAGGCAACCGTATTAAGTTGCTAGTATTTATAAATGTTTTAATTTTCCCACAATTTCTACCGCTAAAGATCGATGAATTCAACATGGCGGCATTTCATGCATATAACACAATGTGTAGCTTTCATTAATAAGTATAAATTTGTAATTTTTTCAAACGTTCAATTTTTCACTTCAATTTATGCGAGGATTAAAGTGTCTATAAAATGCCGACCAACATTTCCCGTTTTGCATTTGTATTCCACTGAGACATTTTTTGTGCTGTGGCCACGCCAACCTTTCCTGAAACAGTCAACAGTTTCCCGCTTTCCGATTCTAGCCGAAGTAAAAGTGTGTCACCAAATTCCAAATATGAGAGCAAACCATACTTTTATATACCGTATACTTTTATAACACTTTTAACGATATATATTTTTGGTCTGTGCTTTTTTTAAACATTGTATTTCTGGCGGATGCAGCAATGCGTATAGTAATAGTATGAGAAATTACGTGTTCCAAACGATTTGAAAGTTTGACATTAGTGGATGAAAGCCGTAAAATCAATAAGAAAAAATTGGGATGCACCTTCTCCCTATAACACCATACCGCAGATTCACCGAACAACTGTCGTCATTTACAAAAGAACAACGTGGATTTAAACTGCCAAAAAATAAACTCTTTTAAAGAACTATATTTCGAACCAGTTCATGTTCACCGCATCGACTTTCTAAAGAGAATGAAACGTCCATAAATATTTCATATAATTGGCGATTCTGATTAACGTTTTGCAGAGTCTATATTGTTTGTGTTTTCACGGCTAGTAACAAAGTAAAATTTGTAATTTTCAGTAAGCGTGGTTTTATGTAAGATGTAGCATTGACGTGACACGAAAATCGATGGGTAAACAACACTCCCACGTTGGTAAATGTTTTTAATTTTGAAATGCTCCACACTGTGATCCTTTTTTGCAATTTGATCTGCGTAATAATTGGGCCGTCAATATTTTGCTACTAAGTAACTTTTAATGTGACGTCATTATTCTCGCTCTCCATTCAAACGTCGACACCCAACGCGTTCACCCATTTTAACAGGATGCCAATACCCCGCACGTGGCTATCATTTAGTAACTGGTCATCGACTTATTATATCATTTTGTTATTATTTCTCTGTTTCATTGATTGCTTTTCCGCATTGATTATTATTATTACCAAGGAAGATTTTAAAATCAGTTGGCCACAAGTCCCAAAATCCCGAACCTAAGATCTTGATGCGAACAGTGGTCAGTAAGATGTGTCATGGAAAAAGGGGAATGCAACACACATATGACGATATCTCCTCAGCATAATTATAAATATAAATCAATCTTGATAAACAAAAGACCACTTCAAACACAACTCTTTACAGTTATGGCTCAAACTGTTCATTGTATTGACGTCTAATGATAGAAAAGTCAATACTCGTCATGTAAATACGTTTTTATTTAAAATGCGTATCGGACATACTGTTGCTGGCATTATATTTAAAGTTATATGTCATGCCATAGTATGTTTACAGGTGAGTGAATTGTATACCTTCTCTAATTATAGCATAACTAGATACTTACTGCTGGTTATATTAATGAATTCATTTTAATATTTTATTTTAATTTCAGAACTAAAGCAAATTCAATATCTGAGACGTATAGATGTATTCACTGCGCCTAGGCTACAACATCTATAGGAACAATTTATAAGTCATGCCATAGTATGTTTACAGGTGAGTGAATTGTATACCTTCTCTAATTATAGCATAACTAGATACTCACTGCTTGTAATATTAGATCTGTTTAATTCGTTTAAAATATTCCTCTCATTAGTAAATAGCGCCCTCACTCCACAATATTTAGAATGAGTGGTTGGTCAAAAGTGTGATGAGTCAGGTGCATCTATTGGCTAAGCTTGTTGTACATAGATGCAAATGAGTATAGGAACCATTAATGATGTAGGGTGTACTGGGAGGGGTGGAGGATTTCATGTTTGTAATGACTGGTTGTAATGCTGTATCTCGTTGTTTTCAAGATGCAGCCTGGTATTTGTTGCTTTCTTGGTTGTTCAATTGTGGCTAAAATTTGTGTGATGGGTGGAAGATGTGATTATTGTTTGTTGAGTAATTGTTTAGACACCCTGCAGCTTGAAATTGTATGGTACAAATCCAAATTCGATATCGTGGTGTTGAATATCTGTGCGATATGGCAGTGTCGTCTAAAAACCACGCATCAAAATGATTTCTGTTTATTTATTTACTGTTGTAGATCCTGAGAACTAGCCATTGAATATGATGTCGGGAATAAATGGTTTTCTGAACAGGCTTTATTAATTATTGCTGGCAATATTCCAGTATGAATTGGGAGCAAACTGTGACACCAAATCTAGTCGTTGTATTGTTATGCTTCTAAAATATTTTTTTTTTAAATAAAATAAATTAAATAGAAATATTATGTGTATGTTTGTATGTGGAAACATGGCTTGCCCACTAAAAATATAAAGAAGTGTGGTCTGTAGTTCTTTTTTTTTAATTTTTTATTTGTGAAAAAAACTGGAGTGTAAACATAAAACACTCACAGTGCAAGGCTAGTTCACCAACATGTCTATTCTCTTGTTTTAGTGTGAAAGTACATGGTTTAGTGACTACCTCTTATATTTTTAAATTTTAGAATTTTTTTTTATTTGGGAAGGTTCTTCTATAAAAATAGAACATATGTATATATATATACACAACGGAAGACGTCGTATATGTCTTTTTTCATAACTATTCGATTGAAATTTACCACATCAACATTTGATTTTTTTAATATATTATGTAACACGTCTTATATAAATATACATATAAAGAGTAATATATAAGTTGCAGTTTTTATACGTGGTTTAAGAATATCGCTACTTAGTATTGTTAATACTTAACTTGCTTTACCTGTTTTGCCGTTTTTGTTATACCTCGTTTAGTCAGAATGAAGCCAATTGAAAATAACTATTACGCAACCACCGAGTAGTGATACTACGAAACCGATAATAATAGCAGCAGTGTAAGAAATTTCAACACAATCTACAATACATGTATATATTGAATGATAATTGAAACATGGGTCACACATAATTCAGGTACGAATGTTTATTACACATTGCAGTAATTAAGAAATTATCTACTCCCTGAACTAGCACGAAATTATGAACATATACCGATCTCATTCAAAAAAGGCTATTTTATGATTAATTAAAACAATTAGCCAATTGCCCTTTGATATGCAGATTATATTTCTGCGATTCAGACAATGAGTGAGCGAAATCGTCAATACCGCCACCACAGTGTGCTTGAGTTGTCTGTATCCTTTTTGCACTTTGACCTCAATTCGTGGTAACCGTATTCGACTTCTAGTGTTTATGATTGTTTTAAATATTTGACTTGTTGTTTTTCTATAATTTGTATCGGTAAAGGTCTATGAATCCAAATTGCCGATATATTATGTATAAACAATAAGTTTTTTTTTCGTTAGTTTAACGTTTAATTGTCAACTTTATTTATACGAGTTTTGTAATGAATATATTCTACAATTACTATTTTAGTATTTAACATCACGTGTTGCAGATATGACGTTAAGGTAGAGATGCAGGTTGGGAGACTATTTTTCTAATTGCCTCTAATTACTGTAATTACATGAGTAAAATATACTTTTTACCAATCAAGTTATATATCATTTGAAAGAGTTTTATTTAAACTTTTGAGTTTTATGGTTTACAATAATGTACTACGATACCATATTAAGTGGTGTTGATTTTGGGTTAAAATCATGCATTTTAGGTGAAAGTGCACTTAAAACTATTTAAATTTTGAATGCATACCCTGATTTTAATTTAAGAACACTTATTTAAAACTTCTGTTTACTAGGAACATAATGGCCTATTTATTAGTGCTTCCATTGAAAAGTTTTTACACAGTGCTCTTTGAAACATTCACATTTTATAAATCGTTCACAGGTAACAGAGCCGCTAAATGGCAGCTCTATTGTTTCTGTTCCAGTGAAGACAGTGAAACCATACGAAGCCATTTACTTAGGATAGACCTGAATAATGACCCCTGAAAATTTCATCGAAAACAAATGAACCGTCTAGAAGTTAAATAGTTTTAAAGTTGAAATTTTGAGTAAAAAATGAAACTGGGATAATCGCCATTTTGTAAAAAAAAATTTTAAAACGAATCATTCGCTTCATATGTGTAACAGAAACTCCTAGAAATACACCATACACCGTAATTTGCCGATGTTAACTCCTCAGGTAAAAAAAATAAAATAAAAACATTTACAGTTCGAGGGAAACGGACAAAAAATCGTCCGCGAAGTCTCAACCTAGCGTGAAAACTGTCATGGCGTCGTGTTATCAATTCCACTGAGGGAGGGACACAATGGATTATGTAAAGCCGATGACTTATTCATACAGTTATATAAACATAGCGATCGCCATTGGGTGGGTTGAGTCTAAATTTACCTTCCCTCAGACCTTTAAAAAATACTTTGTATGACACAGTGTCCGTGGACCGTGCGAAGTTAGACGACCAGGTTGAAAAGGGCCCTAATATTTTACTACACAACGGCTATTTGCAAATGCCGGTGAAATAAATTCGAAAGAAAGTCACATTGGAAAGGGAACTATTGTAAATCGATGCAGGTTTCATTCAACTACAGACGAGACAGGTCGATGCAAATTTAACGAACTCTGACCTCTGGAAATACCTCATTCATAGAGTTCCTTAGTACCAGAGGTCGCCGATCACGACCATACAACGTAGTTTGCGACATCGCTACCTGTGCATGCTAGCTGGCAAGGGGGTTTTCGATTAAGGTAACCAATATGGTATCGCAGAGTGCATAATTTTTCCGCGGTGTTTAAAAACAGCATCTCATTGCCAATTTTTCGGTAATTTCCAGGGTATTTTTTTTTATTTTTAATTAACCGAGCATTTTATGTTTGTGTATTTTGGCACTGAAAAGTTAGTTATCGATGACAGCAACAGCAGTGTTGTTTGTCAATTGCATCACAGTTCTATCAGCACGATAATCATTACATCGAAACGAAAAATGTTTACTTCAGTTTTAAAATGCCGTTGAAGTAAAAATTTGTGGAAACATTTTTTAGTTTCGCCCACAATGCGAAAAAGCTTGAAATCTATGCACCAAGAAAACAAGAAAAATTTTGGCCTTGTTTTGCGTGAAAATTAAATCGCCCTATCGACGCTACCTCCTACATAAAAATAAATGAAAAACCAATTTATTTAAGGGTGAAAACGTTTACTTATCAGTTACAAATGCATGTTTTGTTTCATTCCGCTTGGATGCTGGAAGCGTCTACGTCTTGTCTGTTTTTTGTAGTTTGCTAGTTGATCGTGCTTGAGGTAAGTAAACAGAGAGCCAGGACAGGAAGTCGCACACCGGCTGCTTCGTAACTGGGACCAGTAATCATTTGCATATAACATCAACAGTGACTTGTTAATCAAAGAGCAACGCAAACAAACTTTCGGGACTTTTAATCACATATGCGTGCCTCGGTTTCCTATATTTTAAAATTGATTTTTGCGTATGTTCCAACAATGACAATGCTCCGAAATTTTAACACTATCTAGCCAAGACTATCTAAGTGCGAAAAAGCAAAAAAAAAAAATTCACGAAAAGTGCCCACGAACCTGCATCTCTACCTTAAATGATGTAGATATGACACTATGAAGTACAAATATGAAATTATATGATGACGAGACATCATTGCGTGATATGTATATGATATTACATGATTTTGATATGACATAAAAATGTTCACCCTAATCGAGGTTGGATATACAGTTTTAGCGACCAAAAGAGGCCGTTTGAAAGGCTAAGACAAGACTATAATTTTGTAAAGATTATACATGGTTTTTAGTCGCGCTTGCAGTGAGTTCCTCAATCGCGCTCATCCACGCGATTTGAAACATTCTATCTGTGGTTTGGCAGCTCGGTTCTCTAAAGAATCTGAGAATTGACTTTGCCGTGGAACGGCACCGCTGTATTTAATTGTGAAACGTATTAATTTGTGTTTTGGCAGTATATATACATATCATATATAGTGTATTTGTTGAAAAAAATGTTTTTAGCACCAAGATATGTATGTCCATTGACAAAGTTAAATTATAAAGTTCCTCGGTAATTTTTAATTTTACCGATGTTTGGTTGTTAAAAAAGTCAATATTTGTTATTAGGTTAAGGTTGCCATGTAGATGCAGTATAAAGTTGTCCTATCGAAACAAGAAGTCCCCAAAAATATAAATATAACCCATACCGCTCGTGTATAAGTAGACAGATGATGAATTAATATATGAATATTTCAGCTCGTAAGAAGTAATTTGAGTAGCGTTACATACTTCTCCGTCGTATGTCATAGTGCTGTTGTAGTAAGTACATTCAAAATGAATGAGTGATAAACATTTTTAAAATGAACTAAACATATATTATTGTTTCAAATATGTCTCATGTGGTGGAATATATTGCCATGCTTGGTATTTCTAGCACCAAGATAAATTATAAAGGTCGAAAATTCCGTCTTGTTTCACCAAGGTCAAAATGATATTGTTCGCACTCGTTTATTTGTAATTTTACTGATGTTTGGCCAGTTGTCAAATGCATGACAAATACATGTATATATTTCAGAGAAATATTCTAGAAAGCGTTACATAGTGTCACAGAAACGCATATCAATGACCCACAATATAAAAATACACACCATTTGAAAATCTAAAATTTAGCAAGATATTTACATACAAAGCTGTTAGAAAAGTCAATATTTGTTATTTGCCTATCGGTCGCCCACGGAGATACAGTCCAAAGTTATGCTATTGAAACAGGAAGTCCCGTAAAATATAAATACGATCCCTACCGCTTGTGTATAAGTAGGCAGCTGATGAATTAAAATAAATATTTCAACTTGTAAGAAGTAAATTATGTAGCGTTACATGAAAATCTTTATTTACGCACTTCCCCGTCGTATGTCATAGCGTATCATGATGTACTTGCAGTTAGTACATTCAAAATGAACCGAAGTGATAAATATATTTAAAACAAACTACATTTTTATTATTGCTTTAAGTATGTGACGTGTGTTCATATGTTGGAATCAAGGTGCAGAGCTTGGTATTTTCAGCACTGAGATATGTATATACACGGGCAAATACAATATGAAGATTGAATAATCCATCTTTTTCCACCAAGGTCAAAATAAAATGGTTCGCCCATGATTATTTTTAATTTTAATTATGTTTGGTCAGTTGTCCAATGAATGGCAAATACATGAATATATTTCTATATATATTCCAGGCAAATGTTTCTATAAAGCGTTAAATATTGTCACAGAAAAGCATATCATACACTGCATGTGCTCATATTATCAAAGTATACATTTACTCAATTCAACTAATATTATGATAGAACCTAATGACCCGCGATATAAAAAATACACACCATTTGAAAATCTAAAAGTCAATATTTGCTATTCGCTTATCGGTTGCCCACGTAGATAGAGTACAATGTTATGTTATTGAAACAGGAAGTACCGATATTTATAAATATGATTCCTACCTCTCGTGTATAAGTAGGCAGCTGATGAATTAATATAAATATTTCAACTTGTAAGAAGTAAATTATGTAGCGTTACATACAGATATTTATTCACGCACTTCCCTGTCATATGTTGTGGTGTATCATGGTGTACGTGCAGTTACTACATTCAAAGTGAACCGAGTGATAAATATATTTAATTGGTCAGTTTCCCATTGAATGGCAAATACATGAATATATTTTTTTATCTATTTCAGGGAAATATTTCCATAAAGCGTTACAAAGTGTCACAGAAACGCATATTATACACTGACTGACATGTGGTCATATTATCAAAGTATACACATACTCAATTCAACTAATATTATGATAGAAAAACTAATTGCCCGAAATATGAAAATACACACCATTTGAGACATCTAAAACTTAGTAGGAAGTTTACATACACAGCTGTATGAATGACCCCGCTACTGTCAATCGGCACTTAAGTGGTGAGCGACGAATGTACACGTATTTATAGAAAAGGGGCTACGTTCAAATCTTGCCATGTAATTCAAAATACTAATGTTTTTTATCATGATTTCAACATTATGTATTGTATTTTATATATCGTACCCTGTGAATGTAAATACTGGTTAGCATTTTTAAAACGGATTTTGACAATCTATACATTTCACCATAATCATTACTAGTCATCTATCATTTACGGCCGTCCTTAATATGCTGCTTGTCAAAGTGAATTGGGGTACAATTTGTAATTTTCGTACAGCATTTTATTTCAAATTAGGTGAATATGTGTTATGAGAGAAGATGAACTCGTTGATCACATATCACAAATTGCAGCATACTTGTATTTGTTGCCGACTACTCTCTCACAAACTCTTTATGTAAAAAAAAGAAAGTAATACATTATATGGTGAACAACAACATTTATTCATTATAAAACAAGAATAACACGAAAAGAGCTATTTTTTATTAATCGGTTTTGTCAACAGTTTTGAACTTTCGACCAAATTAGTTATATTGTAATACCGTATAAGAACATTATACACCTAAATTTGGCAGTGTGAATAATTATATATTTTATACATAATTATCCTGAATTAAAACATGTTATTTGGTGACATCAGGTCAAGGCCATTTTTTTTTCAACTACCAATGCTACAGTTTACAAGCTATAGATTTCAAGGACAATAGAACCCATAACACAGTGATTACACTAATAGTTGTATTGTATTTTGTTCGTTTATGAACTATAAATGATTGAAACTCTCATATCTACTCGAACATATTTTTTTTCCATCTCAATAGGCACGTAATTGATAGATGTAAAACTTCAACCGAAGATAGCAAACGAAAAATACACTACACAGCTTTTTCCTAAAAATACTATTAACATAGCAGTGAAACAAGATAAACGCGGCGAAACAAAACTATGGGTCGAATATTTCTGGATATATGAAGTTTATATATATAATGGGCTCGAGGTAATAAAATTGTAATATATTTAATCATAACACTACTATTGCATAAATGATGAATATCTGACTATACCAGTATTCTCTATCGTTATATTCGTTTCAAACTTTTTAAAAGTAAATAATGTCAATCAATTAGGAATATACGACCATTGTGATACAAATATGTGCTATTTCGACATTTTGGCTATTTTTAAAATAAACAAACTTTTTATACATAAATAAAATGATCAGATGAAATTTGATTTAGGCGAAAGTAAAAGTAGGAATACATATGTATAATGGATGGATTTATAATAGATATACACTTGTCAGACATATAACGTACATTTTGTTAGCCGGTCTTCAATGCAAATGCATCATGTTCATATATTTGCATATGGAGACTCATTAACATTAAACGAGTTATCTGGTTCCTGTTAAATAAACAGAATATAACACAATAGTGTTGTGTTATGTGTCCATGCTGTATAGACAATTATAGGATAATTCTTGTTTAATTATTCATTAAATTTAAATGTGTTTCTGTCTAATCTTACCTTGCTATCATTGAACAATGACCTTATTGATTTGACCAATTTGGTGAATGTCGGCCGATCTCGAGGATGACGATTCCAACACGATTTCATCAGTTGATACCTATTGAGACATTTGTGAAGTCTGTATCAATGATGCATAAATACTAAATATAATATAATTTTGTTTATCTTAAAATAAAACCTCCACATTATAGAAACACAAACTAAGAAAACAGTTGTGCGTTGATTAATCAGCAACAGCAAGTATATATGTTATACCTGTTGGATGTATTATTTTCTCCAAAATACGATCAGTGAAACTTACGTAGCAGGGCGACAATGAGTTGGTTTTGATAATACTTTTCCATTAGTTACCATCACTTTTACATGTTCTTCTGTTGTATCGTGATAAGGCGTTGATCCTATAAAAAAGAATGTCGATCATCATGATTTCAGCTTATAATAGAAATGACACAAACAATTGCTATATTAATGTACTGTTTGTGTTAATTTATTATTTTTTGTTTATTTGAAAACGCACCCTTACCATACAAATAAATATATAATTGGTATAGTTAATGGCTTTAAACTTATTAATGAATATACACTGCCGATTATCTTGTCATCACGTCCCCGTTAATAACGCAATGTAATTAAATATGTTTTACCTTGAGTTATAATTTCCCATATTACAATACCAAATGACCACACATCACTCTTGGGAGTAAATCGTCTGTTTAACAGCGTTTCAACGGACATCCATTGATACGGAAAATTACCCTAAAATTATAATTAAAGAATATTACAACCCAGAACATAAACGCTGTGTGTTTACTCATATATTAAATCACAAATATTATTTTATTTGCAACATGCGCAATCAGAGAACATTACTAAAGACAGCGTTCAATTACTAATTTTACCTTAGTTTTCTCGAAGAACCGTACGTCATCTATTGCGTCACTAGCATACCCAAAATTAGAAATTTTACACTTCTTGTCATCACTAATCAATACATGCCCAGCAGTCAAATATCGATGCATTATCTAAAATATAAAATAATCGCAACGTCACAGTGTTAAGTGTAGACAGTCTGAGTTTTTTGGTATACATAGGCTATGGTTGCTCACCTCATTATATCTCCTAGTGTGGTGAGTTGCAAAGTACAGTGACGAACTACGGTAAGTAAATTGTAGTGACTACTTGATGTACGACATATTATTTTTATAGTATGTTTTTTTTTGTAAGTCTAACATTAAGTGATTTTAGAGTTCAATGCCAGGGTCAATGTCATTTCTGGACTGTACCAGCTAATTAACGTACGTAAGTTGTTGGCTAATATTGAGATTACTGTAGTGACATTTGTAAAGCATCCATTTTTTATTCTACCAATATATATTATTACGAATGCTTCATTCAAAACTATACTATCCTGGTTTATATATACACACACAATATAATACAATAATACAATACCTTTAAGCTAGACAGATACTCCATTCCATTGGCGATATTCAATACGAATGAAATCAGGTCTTTATTCGGAGCTTCCGTGGCTTCATACATGTGCTGCGATTGGAGAAATGTCTTCAAGTCGACATTTAAATGGTCCAGTATTATGAAACTTGGAGCTAAAGATATATATAATAGTCACTGCATGTAAAGTTCATATGATGCATCACATTTTTCAAGAGTTGCATTTTATCAGTTTACCCACCTTTTTCTGTACAACATCTAAGTATTCGAAGTATATTACTGTGTCCACGTATTGATTGCAGTATTTCTATTTCTTTCACAATTTCATTTTCTACTAGAGAATCGCCGTCTGAAAATAGGTATCAGGGTTTACGTAATTTATATTTTGTTAGCGAAGCAGAATTCAATAGAATTCAATTAATCATTAATACTCACTACTACTTTTCTTAATCACTACGTTAGAATGTCCAGAGACGCCATCAATGTTCCATGCTTCTGCTTTACTGATTTCATATAACTTCCCAATCGAAATGATACTCTTGATACAAATATGATCTCTTGAAAATTCGATTGTCTTCTGTCCTGATTTCATGTACTGATTTCATGTTTCGTCAAGTGCTAGAAACTTAGGTGTCTTGTTTGATTCGCAGCTATCTATGGAAACACACATTTCTACTATTTGTAGATCTGGATATTCCCATCTAAGAAATATTAATCGTATTCGTAAATCATTATCCCAATCTGATACTGAAAAGTTGGTACATGCATTCATATCTTCTCGCTTAGACAGCTGTAATTCATTATTGTCTGGTCTCCCTGTAACTAAGATAAAACCTCTTATTCGTGTACAAAATGCAGCAGCCCGCCTTGTCACTCGTGCTCGAAAATATGACCACATTACAGACATTTTTATTAAACTTCATTGGTTACCAGTTGTACAAAGAATCAATTTCAAATTACTTTTACTAGTGTATAAATCTTTGTATGGTTTTGCCCCAAATTATCTATGTGAATTAATCGAATTTTATGTACCTAGTCGTAGTTTAAGATCTGAATCAAAGTTTCTTATTAAAACTCGTCAGGTGTGTAGTAAAAAGTCCAAGGTGTTATACAAAGACCGTGCTTTTGAAAATTTAGGTCCTAAACTTTTTAATGAATTACCTCTGTCTGTTCGTTCTAGTCCTTCAGTAGACATTTTTAAATCCAGACTGAAAACGCACTTATTTAAATGTGCTTTTAATATTTGACTGATTGTTTATTGTATCAGCGCCTTTGATCTTCATATGTTGGAATTGTTGCGCTTAATTAAATAAAGTTATTATTAAAGTTATTATTATTATTATGTAAACAACTTCATTCTTGTCAAATGAAAGTTTAGCATACTCCTTTTCTGTTACTTCCTTCTGCAACAAATATCTTGTAGTTTAGTAAAGTGCAATGTGGGTTTATGAAAAGCAAATCTACGAAAAAGGACACACAGCTATCATATTTCACGCTATATAACTTCAAACAAATTTACACTGATTAACAACAAAATAACAGTTACAACAAGAATATAATTATACGATCACGTGTGAAACTAATGTAAAGTTAAAATTGTTGTACTCACGTTAGTGGAACCGATTTTCTCTATAGATTCATAAGCGACGTCTGCATTCGTGTCAGGTCCCAACTTATTTTCAATTTCTGAGTAATCTGTCAATAATGTTGACATTATAGTACAATTTAATTACCCAACTATATAGGAATAATAGTGTTATAGCAGATTATTGTGGCGCGATTTAAATATCAATTCAAGACAAAATTATCAAATAGGGAAGATATTATTATAAATACAAAGAAAAGATAATATTCTAAAAGTATATAGAAGAAGAAAATTAACGAATTAACTAATAGTCTATTAACATACAAGTTAATAATAGACTCACCTCCAGCCACATTTTCGTATCTTCTCTCATCCATAACCGTGTCGTCTGCCGAGAAAAATACTCTCAGTTATGTTTTGTTGTGAAGTATAATAATCATACTATGCTTATTATGATTTTTAACTGGCATGACCATAGTAGAAATAAACATAATAGTACACTGATTGTATCAAGCTAATTCCATTTTGCCTACCTGCGTTTTTTCTATATTGACGTTTTCTTTTCAAAAATATTATAACAGGTACTATCGTAATCGCCAACAAAATAAGGATAACACTTGGCACGACGTATACTGCAGCGTTAGTATATTTTGGATTACTGCCATCAACACGGCTTGATGGCTTAGCTGAAAAATATACATTTCTATCATGTTAAATAATATGGAATAGCTATAACACGTCTTTTTCATTATTAGAAAAAAATATACATTTAATATTCAAGGATGTGTCACGTGATTGGTTACTGTTTACCAAAGGTATTTCGAACAACGATAAACATTATCGTAAGTTCACTATAGTGTTACCATTCTTTGATACACTCTAAATGAATGGCGTGTTTTATACCGTGTGTTCTGAATGATGCCCCCAACGAGAGCGCAAACAAATATATTTATAACAATAGATGAAAATGTACATGAAATATTGGCGTATGTATTTACATGCTTCAATAGATTAGAAATAGTAAAAATACTTGCCCACATTGTTAAGATCACAGTTGCTGTATACATTTTAAAGACGAGACTTATGTTCATATGAAATTTTTTTATCAAAATTAACTTTTTGTCATTTCCGAATACACAACACAATCTTCTTTATTTTGTACACTTGTTGATATTCTCAAATGAAATACAAATAAAGGAATCCTAATCACCCAAAATAGAGTAACTTTGCGTTCTTTGTATACATCTAACACCGACAAATTATAATTCATCCTCCCACAAAACGTCGTATGGTAATACGAACGCATGTATTCCTCATTTAAAATATGTGCGTCACGTTAACATCACGTCCTTTATTTACATCGTAACAACTTATCACGTGGCTGAAATACAATCACATTACTGAGCGCCCACAATAGCGCTACAACAACAAACGTGATTTTTTTCAACAACAAAAATCAACTTTATTTTATGTAAATCATACGAAGTTTCATGGTTAACAAAATAATATATTTTCTACTGATTAGATCTGAATTTGCATTTCACCCCAACATCATTCAATTTGAAAAAAAAAAAATTCTACTGAAAACACTTGTTGTATTAAATTATGTTCTGACATTTGATAAGGGATGTACGACAAAAGTACACCAACAAAGACAATACTTAGTGGTTATTTGCATAAAAAATAATTTTAATCTCACCTTGAGTAAATATAAACTGTGTTTGACTTTTACTTTCTCCTATTATATTTTTACTGACGACAATAATATTATATTCTGTCAGTGGTAGTAGTTCATCAATTGTTAGTTTGTTGCTTGTTGTTTCCTCTGTTAATTGTTTCTCTCCATTTGGTGATACCCAGTATTCTACATAAAATGACTGTGATTCGCCTCCATTAAATCCAGGAATCCATGTAACATTTATAGTATTATGGGATGGGGATAACTCAATACCTGACACTGGATATGGACTACCTGTTTATTAGAAAAACAAACAAATCAAATCAATGAATGACAGTTTTTGCTGAGTTAACATCATTTATACAGAGTTGTCTGCGTGTCCCCAACCAAATTCACAGTCATGGTCTCCCTGGTGTTAACAGATATAATTTGATGCATGAAGAACTAGGTGTCATCTACCAAGCATTGTCGAAGTGACAAAACTGTATACGACATTGCCAATAGAATGAATACAGGTACTGAATTTGTTCTATTAGAAGTGCATCTCCAATATAAGTGCATGCAAACCAAGCATTTGATTGGCTGTACACTGACTCATTAAAATATTGCTTATTTTGACTATTGAAAAGTAGGTTTAATTCAGCATTACCTCTGGCTAAAGAGACAGCAAATTATAAATATTGTCTTTTGATGAGATTCATATGATGTGCTTTCACCAATGTGTATTGAAGACTGGAAATTGTTATTGCGAAAGCTCAGAATGAAGTACTAACTAATGTACATGTGTTTGACATTATCGATCTGAGAAGTAAAAGTTCAGGTTAACTCATTTTTTTATGAAAGTATACAGTATATATTTACAGCCTGTAAATTGCGATTTGGTTAGAGGTAGGTTTAAAATACAGATACATAATACATTTGATGTTCTAAATATGACTCCCAATCTGAATACATTCAGTGGCAGTGCTAGTGTTTCATTTGTAGTGTACACCTGGAGCACATTAGTAATTGAGAAAATTGTCCAGTGAAAACAATATTTCCAAAATAACAGTGACAGGGATTAAATCCCGAGGATAATGTTCAGCATTATAAATCTCCTCTAAATTGAGGTGTATGATAGCAAATGTCTGAGACTGCATCACTATGTTGGGTGTCATCGACCAGCTTGTGGTTTACTCTACAATGTAGATATAATTGTCAAATAAAACTACTTACTTTTTCCTTGGAATATTACAATAAATGTTGTATTTGCAAAGTCACTTTCAGCAAAACATGTGTAGTTACCATAATCATCAAATTCAGTTTTAGTAATTGTAATTATGCTTTCATGAAATGTTCCGTGTGTAGAATTGGATATTGTAATTCTGTCATTGTTAGTTAGTACAGATCCATTTGGACGAATCCACTGTAGCGTAGAGGTAGGGTTGCTATTAATGTGACATCGTAATTCTCCTGTTTCCCCTTCATTAGCTCTTGACTTTTCATTCCGTGTTTTATTCACTGCAATGGGTGTGTCTGGGAAGCAATAACTATATTGTTAACTATATCTATACGGCAAGTGAAAGAAATAACAACAAAAAATAACAAGCCATGAATGGCACAGTTCCTGTTAGTTATAGAATTTAAGATATATATAAACATTTCAGGAATATGATTATGATGATTGTTTAACATTAAAATGATTAACAATTTTATGAGATCATCAAAGGAGTACTTGTCCATATTGAGAGATATTGCTCTGGAACAGCATACATTAAAACAAAATCAAATCATGTCAGAGATATAGCTCTAAAAGCCCATTCATTAAAACAAAATGGCCGCCAGTCAGCCATTTTGAATCCACTCTGAAAAATAAAATGACTTGCATCAGGAACACGTAATAACGAATGTATATACCAATTTTGACCAAATTTCCCCATAAATGCCATAAATGCTTGATATTTGATGATTCGGGCATTGTTAATAGGATCGTCAAACCAATATAACTGTTTGTCTAAGACATGTATAATGAATATTTAAAATTTGAACATAATCAGTCAAAGAAAGTCAGAGATATGGCGCTAGAACCACATTCATTAAAACAAAATGGCCGCCACATGGCTATCTTGAATCTTATCTGAAAAACATTAATCACCAATAAACAACTTCACTCTGTCATCTTTGATGACAGTGGAACCAAAAAGACATTTGATAACAATAACAAATATTGTTATTATTGTATTATGTGTTTCTATTTGTGTATTTCTATATGTATGTATGTATTAAATTGTCTTCGATAAATGAAGACTATAGACTTCATGTAAATGTTCCAAATGTCAAGGAACTTATCAGTCTAGCCTTTATTGAATCATGACATGTTGACATTAAATAACGCAACAAAGAAAAGTCAACATGGGTGCCAGTGACTTGGCGGAGACTTTTTAGTTGTCACATGTTTAACCAGTCTGGTCACTGGTTTTGCTTTCTACTTGGTTTTCTAATTTACTGGTGAAATATATGTTTTGACACAAAATGTCTGAACTTGTTTGCAATAATTATCCATATCCATCTTACTATGGAGGTCAATGGATTACTCCTGTGTACATGATGGTCAATGAATTGACATCGATTTTGTCATGTGAATACCACACATGTGGAAATCCAAGAAATGAAGTCGAATGAAAAAAGTGATGGTTGCCCACAAATCAATAATAATTTTGTATCTGTTTCACATTAAAATACACCTGCCAGATTCTTCATTTGTATTGTTGCCTTCATTCTATCTTTGAAATAAAATGTTAGTTTGTTAATTGGAAAAATTTACATATATATAGATAATTTGTAATCCATTTAAAACTGCAAATTCATACAAAATATAAAGCTGTATACATTATTAAGCCTTCCAACAATACTTTGTATAAACGTTTGTAAACATTTTTAGTCTACCAACAAATGTGCAGTGGCTTTGCTCTAACATTTGTGTAATATGTTTCATCAATATGTGGACTTTCAATAATATACTGATACAATGAGAAATTTCTCCACAATTAAACATTTACATAAACTTCTGTCTACGTCTAAGTGAATCAAATGTAATAACTCATGTGTTTTATGGGTCATGTATGATACAACATAATCACAAGTGTACACATTACAGCTAATTTTTTAACAAAAACTATTCAATATAACTGTAATTTGCATATTATCTAATTTGCATACTGGAACGTTGTTACTTGGACACTGTTTACCATGAGTTTATCACCTGCAACTAAAAAAAACATTTTATTTTTGTCATCAATATAGACACTTTTTTCATATACAATGATAAGTGGTCTTCACAAATCTCACTATATACAGTTGGGAAACCAATATCATACATTTCCAAGATGAGGTTGGGAGTATGAGGAATGGCAAAACCTCAATCTGCAATAACGCTTTTTGACAAACACCTGAAAAAGTTTTTTTTTCTCTAGGGGGATCATTCAGATTTTCCATATTTCATTTTTTTTTTCCAAAATAAAAAAATATTCAAGCAGTATGTCTTAAAATTAACAAATCTGGGAGAGAACCACGCAAGCTACATTAAGTTCAGCACAGAGTATTAAACCCATACAGGTAATGTGGTTTTTAAGAAAAATTGGAAATGTGAAGTTGATGCTGACTGGTGATGGACATATATACATGGGTGTCTGGCTGACACATTGGTAATATAAATAGTTCTGCTCGACTTCGTCAGTAGTGAAGCTAAAAAAAAGACAAGTCATGATTTGTCATTTTAAAAGATATCCATTCAATAATACTCAATTCTGTACAAGAACTAATCATAATTGTTGTATAGTGTGTTATGATGTCAGTGGAGTGTGTGATTTCGAAAATATATTTTTCATGATAGACATCAATCATTAAATATACTGCAATCTTAATATGCTGCAATAAGTTAAAAAATTTACACTTTAAGCAGCTTGAAATTAAATGACCATACGTATTAGGAAAAATTGTAGTTTTTACTAACGGGGGAGATACAAATCATAGGTAGAATTGCTAATTAAGTGGAATTGTCTAGTTGTCTAGTTAGACATCAAAATGTTTTCTATAATTATCATTCCATTTACTGTATTATTTCTGTCCAGCAACAGCTTTGATGTTTAGTTTAGATTATTGACATTTATGACATTATTAGCGCGATCAATGATTGGTTTAGAACCGACCTATCACTACTTGAGTTTCGGGTCATGTGATCAAAACTTGAGAACCTTGTGGTTCCGCCATCATTATTATTTTTTGTTGTTTTCCAAAATGCACCCAGCATTTCGCTTCAGCGAAAATAAATTCCAAGCGAAAATAAAGTATTTGACAGTATTAGAGCACACAGCAAAAGAATAATATATTTACGACACACAATTATATACTAATACAATTCCTATTATGAGTAAATAAATATTACTTACAATAAACATTCAATTTCACTGACTCAGACGTGGACACGTGACTTCTATCAAACTCGTCATTGACAGCTACACAGTAAAATTCATTGTTGTGGTGACGATATGATAAAACAAGGCTTAGGTTTTGTGTTGTTTTTCTCCCATTGAATTCGCCATTGGTATACACAATTGAGTTAAGATTATCCTTGATTGGTTGATTGTCCTGGTGCCATTCTAATACTGCATCTGGGTTACTGCTGCATGATGTACATGTCAGGACTAAATTGTCATCTTCCATCACGTGGTCTATGTTACTAGGATAACCGGTGAGTTGGGTAACACATGAAGATGAATAACTAGGAGGAACTTAAATAAACAAACAAATACTGTGTGTCAATAAACAAACAAATACATAATATTTGATAATGAATAAATAATGGATGTAAATAAATAAATAAACAAATAAATAATGTATATAAAAATAAATAATGTATTTTAAATTGAAAACTGCAGATATGAAACCCAAACACAAAATAATACTTACAATATACAGTGATTCGTTGATTGGTTGAATCTACTGATATACTATTAACCTCCGTAGTAACAGCTTTACATTGATATTGTACCATATTATTAGTTAACTCTAATACTGTATGTATGTATAGTGTAGAATAATACTTACAATATACAGCGATTTGTTGAGTGGTTGAATCTACTGATATACTATTAACCTCCGTAGTAACAGCTTTACATTGATATTGTACCATATTGTTAGTTAACTCTAATATTGTATGTATGTATGTATAGTGTAGAATAATACTTACAATATACAGTGATTTGTTGAGTGGTTGAATCTACTGATATACTATTAACCTCCGTAGTAACAGCTTTACATTGATATTGTACCATATTATTAGTTAACTCTAATACTGTATGTATGTATAGTGTAGAATAATACTTACAATATACAGTGATTTGTTGAGTGGTTGAATCTACTGATATACTATTAACCTCCGTAGTAACTGCTTTACATTGATATTGTACCATATTATGAGATGGTAGTAATCTTATTTCTAAATCTTGTTGTCTTATTCTACCACCATTATTTCCACTTCTCTCTGAATAATCTGATATTGTTTCATCTGAATTACCAGTGAACATATCACCATCTTTATACCATGATATAACAGCTGCGGGATTACTACTGTCAGTTTCACAGGTCAATCTCAACATATCACCACTAGTTAATGCAGTGTTGTATCCACTCAAACTCACTGATGATGGTTTAACTGAAAACAAAATGTAAATATGCATTTTGTGGTTATTTCCCATCGCTCTGTAAACTGATGAGCAATGACAATTCACTAATATTCACAACTGAATAATATACTAAATAGTACAGTAACGTCTAATCAATCTGCATAAAACTATCTTCACCAAGTGGCACTAGTCTATATACTTCAGATACTCAATATGGTTTCATGATATTTTGTACCTATTGCTGCAGTGACAATTAGTTTATACTTAATAAGAAGAGTAATATATGTTTTTGTATTGAAATTGTCATTGAGCAAAAATGTGTGTTAATTTAACCACAACAAAATTATGTTTTTTTATTAAATCATAATTTCCATCAGGAACCACCAGTATGTTTTGTTCACCCCATGCTACTAAAATTAATGTACATTTATATCCTTGCCAAAGGGAATTTGAATAACAAAGTAAATCATTTGTAAATGTTTATAATAAATGTTCACGATAATCACAAATATGTATTTGTGTTTATCAGCAACAGTAAAAATTAAATAATTTTTACTTTTGATAAACATTATATTTGAAATATACTTTTTAAGCTGTTAATTGTGTTCATATTCATTCTAGTTTACAATCTTGTGAAATGTTGTATTCTGTATTTCAAACAACCAGTCAAATACAATGCAGTATAAACATATAGTTCAACAAGAATGTGATTCTTAAATATAGATACGATCAGTCATAAAATTACCAGTTAATTATGTCAGAAATGAATCAGTACAAATTTTGAATCTGACACAATTTATAGATTGATTGTATCTTAATCTATAAATATATTTTAAGAATTAATTTTAACCACAAGTTTTAAATAAGCTTATAAATGGTATAGATGACATTTTAGGTTCATTTTGGTTCAACAATCTTGACAATTTATTTATCACCGAAATAAGAAAGGTTTTAAGATAAGTTTGTGTTGATTGTCATTACTGTTCATCTTAAAAAATGAAAAGTTCAAATTGTCAAAGCATAATAATGATGATGTGTACTATTTAACAAGTTAAAAAAAGTTTTACAATAAATCGATATATTTTGTTTTTTAATGTAATCATGTGCAAGTAATTCGCCATTTTTCTTTAACCTCGATTATGTTTAGCCAAATTCCGCCATGAGACAAGAATTACTTGTTCAATACTCCAACATAAACTCCATTTATTGCTGAAAGACTTTTTATTTTTAAGTATAGGTATTTATTTATAAGTGTATACTTCTGGTAGCTACAGAATTGTAAAATGTCATAAAAGCACAAACGTTTCATAAATAGATGCACAAAGTTGACTACAGACTACACCAGCACAAAACTTCAAAAATGGAATGCAATATTATGGTGTCTTTCATGCTAAATTATTCACGGGATAACAGGCAGGAAGACAAAACAGAAAGTCAGGAAGGCAGGATAGAGAGTTTTCAATCGATTTCATTGCAAGTTGAAGCAGAGTAATTATGCATAACGTATATAAACTCATTAGTCATTAAATTTGAACAAATCAAACCATATTAATAAATTCTGTAAATATTCAGAAACTATAAAAATCAAAACTGATGGCTTACTAGTATTATGGTTTCAATGATAACCGCGATTTATTTATTAAATTCATGCATCAATAATATCTATCAAATTAAAAAGTTATCTATACCTAAAATAATAACGTTGATTTGTTTGTATTCTGTGTGATAAATCAGGATGGGGTCTAACTAGACACATAATAGTTCTCATCTAATAATGTATTTGATTATTCGTGCATTAGAACATGATAAACTGCTTTAGATTTTCAGACACTGTACAACTATAATTATTTTTTTATATACAGTTCACAGAAATGTTAATTCTGCATAAAGTAATTCCACATTTATTTAAATTTGGTTAGTGATCCGAATCAACCTCTACCCCCACATATGACCTATAAGCAATCTATTCTCAAAATATAAAAATATAAAAATATTGTAAAGACTTTTAAACTCCTTAATCTAAAAATAACTAAAGGGTGAATATAACCCATACTGTGAATACCACAGTATAAACAAATATATAGTACTTACAGTACACAGTAAGGTCAATGACAGTAGATGTCACGTGACCAGTAAAGTCTGTATGACTTGATTGACATTGATATGATTTACTGTTATGTTCTGCTTGTATGGATATTGTCATCTGTTGTTCACTTATTTCACCATTATAATCTCCATCTTTTGTAACATCAGATGTAATAAATTCATATGTATTAGCAGTCCATACATTGTTATCTTTTAACCATGATATCTGAGATGCTGGATTACTGGTTGATGTGGTACAAGTCAGTGTTTTGGTTTCACCTTCCTTCACAGGATTGGTTATGCCCGATAATGTCACACTCTCTGCTGGAACTATGAAAGAAAATGTGGACTCAGCAATTTGGCAAATCTAACAATACATGATAAAGCCATCAACATTACAGGAATTAATACACAACTACTATATAATATGTATATTTAAATTATATATAAGCTATAGTTACAGTAGACATTGAATGGCCCGAGTTGACATGTTAATGGTGTAGTTTGAACAACATTAGTAGCTTTACATGTATACATTACTTGATTATCATTTCTATTTAGATTCCATATATAAGATATACTTACAGTAGACATTGAATGGCCCAGGTTGACATGTTAATGGTGTAGTTTGAACAACATTAGTAGCTTTACATGTATACATTACTTGATTATCATTTCTATTTAGATTCCATATATAAGATATACTTACAGTAGACATTGAATGGCCCAAGTTGACATGATAATGGTGTAGTTTGTACAACATTAGTAGCTTTACATGTATACATTACTTGATTATCATTTCTATTTAGATTCCATATATAGATATACTTACAGTAGACATTGAATGGTTCAAGTTGACATGTTAATGGTGTAGTTTGTACAACATTAGTAGCTTTACATGTATACATTACTTGATTATCATTTCTATTTAGATTCCATATATAGATATACTTACAGTAGACGTTGAATGGTTCAAGTTGACATGTTAATGGTGTAGTTTGGACAACATTAGTAGCTTTACATGTATACATTACTATATTATCGTTTCTATTTAGATTCCATATATAGATATACTTACAGTAGACATTGAATGGTTCAAGTTGACATGATAATGGTGTAGTTTGTACAACATTAGTAGCTTTACATGTATATATTACTTGATTATCATTTCTATTTAGATTTAAAATACAAGATATACTTACAGTGGACATTGAATGGACCAAGTTGACATGATAATAGTGTAGTTTGTACAACATTAGTAGCTTTACATGTATACTTTACTATATTATCATTTCTATTTAGTTTCCATATATATGATATACTTACAGTAGACATTGAATGGTCCAAGTAGACATGTCAATGGTGTAGTTTGTACAACATTAGTAGCTTTACATGTATACATTACTTGATTATCATTTCTATTTAGACTCCATGTGTAATCCTTCGTAACTGTGTCATCAGTTGTAGATGATGATAAACCGTTTATCTTACTGTTACCACGATACCAATTCAATGTTGCTAACGGATTGCCATCAGTTGATTGACATCTTATTTTCATTTCGTCATCAAGTAGGTAAGATGGTAATGGTGCACCAGTGGATTGGTAAGTGCAGACTGGATCATCGGGGGGGTCTACAGTTGAAAATAAATTTAAAACATCCACAGTTAATTATGAATAGGAAATATGTTCGTGGCGAAGTGAAAGAGTCTAACAAATTCTACTACTGTAAACATTTTGTTATTATTTAGGTATCCAGTGTCAAATTTTGACAATAACAGTGAAGGTTCAATATTTTTTTATATGACTGAACGAACAAATGTTAGGGTTTTATAGATTTTATAAATAAAAAGTGGCCACAAGCATGTTTTTATCTTAAAGGAGAACCGATATTATAAATAGAGCCAAGATTGCCATCGCAATTAGTATGCCAATTCAAACCAATCCGTTCACATCGTGGTGGGAGCACCGGGCAATTTGCCATTTACGATGTTTGTAGGTCAAGCTGTGATTCCAAATACATTTCTTCCGACATGAACATGTACGCTAGCAATTACACTAATCTGATTGGTTTTTGATATATAAATGTTGTTGTTTTCGGTCGAAACGTGCTGCGACAAGCAAAAATCACGAGTTTAAAATGACGACTGATGTATGCATAATGCCTGTCAATCAGTCAAAAGTAGTAAACGAAAATGTAAATCTAGATGTTTATTGAATCTACAAAGCTTGTTGGTTTACAAATAGAATTATCGTTACGTAGTTTGTCTTATCATCAGTAACATTGGCACATGACGATGTAAGACAGCGATGTTTGAAACCAAAGACCTGTCATTGGAAAGATGGGGTTTGGGTCAGACTCGTATCTCAACTATATGCTACTTAAAATTACAATGCATATGAATAAGCTTTACATACATGTAATATCAATAGTCCGAGAAACATTTTCAAGTTTCCGAAAAATGCGCATTTGGCTTTATTTTATTTATGACAAATTAGCAACTCTTAATTCCTAGCACTCTATATACAAGAAGCTGGATCACGTCAACCACTTCTGTTTCCTGTATGAGCACAGTCCAGTCAAGAAAACTTCATGTGCTTTAAACAGAGGCACAGATGCACATAATCATTCAATTTGCTGAGGTTGTCTTGCATTCTAAACATGTATGCATTATTTGCATAACATGTTTCCAAAATATTTGTTAAATGGAAGAACTGCCACTGCAAAAAAAAACATTAATTGCTTTGAAATTTAGAGAAAAACGTTTCTAAGAGTAAGTCAGAATGCTTTCAGTTTTCCTACTACATTGTATTATGTTCGTAAAATATGTAAATATCAAGAAATTTAAAGCAGGTGTTTTCGAAAGACCTATTACAAAGCTTAAGCATGTTTAGCCAGCTTCAATGTTACTGATATTCTATAAGAAAAGATTTTTCTGATATTATGGAAATATGACAGGAAGTTTGACAGTAGTGACAATGGCTAATGTGTGTTAAAATTTACCCACAACTAATTGCAAGTCAATATGCTGGTATACCAGAGTTTCAAACTTTAACTGAATACAACTCTGTGTGATCTAAATTGAAAACACACACATGTTGTATTGTAGTAAATGTTTAAATCTTCATTTAATGTGGCCCACTTTTATACAGTGTCACGACTGCCGACTGTAATGTTCTTGAGAAATATTGTAATTTGCTAATGACAAATTTCATTATCATTTTCTGTAAGTTGGGTAGAGATATAAGATTTTATTTTAAGTTGCTACAAGTAGAAAGCATGTATTTGTCCCCGGTAATTGAAAGAACTAATGTTTCATTGCATCTTGTATTTAATTGGCCGTAAATGGGCTGGAGGAGACAACTTAACAATTACTGTCCGTCTAATACTGAGATACGAAGGGTGACAGCCGCGTGACTCAAGGTGTTGACGGGGTGTCAAATCGCGACTTTACGTACTTCTTGGCTGGTCTGCTTTTGATATAGATTATAAAATTCACTACAATAAGTTGAATCCATGTGGGCATGGAAGATGTGATGTTTTTCAATAAAGAAAACTTACTACGAACACATGTTTGTATAAGTGCCATTTGTCCATTTTTGTTTTTTGTTTGGATCCCGACACCCACGATTTAGCGAGGGTCACCTTATCACTAATGTGTTGCAATACAACAAAATAAAATTAAGAAATTTCAATATAAAAGTTTTCATCAGTGACAATGATGGGTGTATTTGACGGTTAGTGTTTGTTACGAAAACTATTTATAAAATGGCTTGTTAATTCCCACCAACAATTATATTTAATGTCACATCATGTTGGCAACATTTTAACTAACGGTATAATTGTGTTTACTCTGTATGTGTACTACGGTTGCATTTGAAGTTTTTTTATTATTTTAAAAGTGTGCATGTTGTACCGGTAATACATAAATGTACACTTTACAAAAATACCCATGGTATATTACTCATAGAATCCATTATAAAACCTGGACAAAAGAAATTCTTATTTTTTCTGCTCAATCTTTGCTCAAACTATTAGAAACATCTGTTACCTCCTTTTGTTAAATTAAAATGTGTTTGAACGAAATATACCTATATTGGGTTTCACACCTAATTATTAAAGCGGGGGAGTCGTCACCTAAGTATGCGTCAGGTGACCATGGCGTGTCATTATCTACAAACAAGTGTCTACCCATGGGCATTTGAGTTCGTAGCGTGTGTTGTTTGATTTTTTCAACAATAACATAATAAAACAATTGTTTTCTTTTAAGATGTTCATCGGCAAAATAAATGGTTGTGGAGTTTAACATATACTAAATTATGCATGGTATATGTTGGGAAAATTTTCAAACTCGTATTTCACAATTGGAGTGTGTGTTATGAACTTCGATTGACTATGTAATTGTGTGGTCGACTTTAAAAAGAAAACTTTGTTCAGATGTGATGAATAAAGCTGCTCAAACAAACCCATTCAAGAAAAGTCTGATTGCAGTGTATCTAGATACAAAATGACACAATCCTTAAATTACAGCAGTCACGTGGTAGTACAATCACTACAATTGGAATCGCCCTTTCATAAACTTGAAATTAACAAACATATATATTGTGATCACAGTGACCTGTTGCTTGGTGCAGGAAAACACGGATAGAATTGCTACACTTGGAATGAATAATATGGAATTGCAACTAACAAATTTCATTCTGTGTATTGCTACCAAGAGCCCGTTTCTAACTAATAACAGCATTGTTCATCAATACGAATATGGCAGTAATTTACCTATTACCTATTTACCTATTATCAAAAACAGAATAAGAATTGAATGATTCAAAGTTTATTTTAGTAAGTAAGACGGAGTTTTTGCAAATTCATTAACAATTTGGTATCGTTTCACCCTCAGCCCGTAGCATTATAGATGGTCCAGTGGTTAATACATGAAAATACGCTGAAAACATGTTTGACTACACACTTTCTTGTGCAAATATAATAAGTTACTTTACGTTAATTCTCGACTACAAAAATCGATGTCTACAATTCACCCATCCATGTAACAAATAATAATTTCAAAATTATGATCATATAATAAGTGGCGACATTCTAGCATCACACAAAAATCAGTATGCCTCGCACTACTAGTTGCCAATGATCAATCGTAGTGACATGTACATTTGTTGAAAAATATTTTATAGGCAATTTATGGGCGCGGCTAATTTGTCATCTTCACATGCCTACAAGCGTAAAAAATAAAATCGCAATATTATGTACATTTGGCATGAAAATGTGATGTATCTAATTGTGTAGTCTTCTATTGCAGATACACATTAGACACAATGATATCATTAATTATATACATATCTAATACCAGGAGATGTATTCTAGATATGCATTTGTTACAGTAATATTCACGATTGAGGCAATGGCTTCAATGACCTGATAGTTGAATGGACGATTTTCAGTTGTTAAACAATTATACATTATACACTTATCATACTTGGATCACAAGCTCGCTGTATAAACTTTAAATATATAATTGGACTCAATTAACTTTAGTGAGGAAGGGGCAGGAAAAATACTACCCGTTCCACGAACGTTTCATACTTATTCTTCAGTAATAATACAACCAAGTCCTTTTCAATCATTCATTCAACATACACTATTGTGAGACATTTTTTGAATACTAACCAGTATTCTAGTATTCTCAAGCACCTTCTCTGATATGGATGGAGTCACTAAAATTGTGATTATCAAATATCTATGATTTCTTGCAGAATATTGTTATAGGTTGGTTGTTGGTATGGCGTCATTGTAATCAAAATGCGTAATTAAATTGATTTCGCTGTAATCCTTAAGCCGTTTGTAATACCTTGTTATTACAAAACGGGTTGGTACAAAGATTGTTACTCATTAATACATATAGTGATGATCGTTATTTCAAATAGGGTTGTTTATTATTACAAACAGAATTGATCGTTATTACAAATAGGTTTATCATTATTACATTTGCGGTTGGTATTATTCATACAACTGGGCGTTATTGCAAACAGTGTTGATAAATATTATTTTACGCATTGCTTTAATAAAAAAACGTGTCTGTGAAAGAAATATAGCTTATACGTTCTAAAATTCTTGGCCATCTCTTCCTCAAATTACACACGTAACAAACATTTGCTTGAGCTGGAGTTGCAAGAGTATTACGTTAGACTTCAAAATAGATTTAGTTTTTGGGGAGCACTGTTTGATATATCCATAAAATCTGAAGATGATGTTTTGATGTTTATGTGAGACTAAAACCATTTAACATTCTCTGCACTCAGTAACTTTAATTTATCTCTTAAAATATTGTGGTCTACAGTATCGACTGCCATTTGTAGTTCTAGTACAAATGTATAAACTTACCTTACCTCCGAAATGACCCCTAGTAGATTTGGATTTGATTAAATATGTTAGATGTATAACATAACATTAATCTTTTCTTTATGATGATAAAACTAAGAGAATACATAGCCTACATCATATATATATATGATTTAAACAAGTATTATTTGTGTTAGTGTAATGCAGTAAGTTATTTAATGGTTCCGTAACAGGTCTTTTACCAATGGCTAATTATTAGGCCGGGTTCCGTCTGCTATTTAGTCAGTGTGCAATAAAGAGTTAACCGTGGGGTAACAACATATGTGCGCAAATATCAGCATGTAAGTAATGCTTTAAGAAGACACAACTATCAGTTCAACTCGGTGAATTGTCCGACCATTATCCAGATGTAAATAGCCCAAACAAATATAATTCAGATTGTTATTGTTGTTCTACATGACAGCAAATAACTTGTAATTTGGCAAATTCATAGGTTGTTATCATACTAACCATTGCAGTTTTGTTTTAGTGAGATTGTTGATGCCATGAGCTTGATGACTGGAACTGTATTTAATGACTGAATAACGTTTGAAAAAAAACTATCAATTATTGTATTCATTGTACTGTTGAAGTCTAAATAGTTCATTGACAGCTAACCAGTTATCAGCAGTACGTTCATCAATACATTGTTCTTACGTGTTATATTTTTTTTGAATAAGGTTGAATAGATAATAACACGTGTTGATGGTGACTCGTAGTTGTGTAGATATTGTTTACACCCGGATATATCGAAGCAGTTTTTATTTTTATAATTTAATGGAACTTCTTAGTATATAATATCCTTGTAATGAATGTTTTTATACTTCGATAATGATCTGACTAACATTTTAGTTAAACGTTTCCAAATTAAACTTTATTTTTTTTAGTTTTGTTATGTGTTTTTATTACAAAGTAAGCAAAATCATGTTTGTGACTATATATTTTTAACATTGTTATGATTGTTTATTCCGGAACATCGTTTGATGATATATAATTTACAAATGCATGAAAGCTTTTGGAAAGGAAACAGGTGATCCTATTTGAATGGGGAAATATCTGAGATTACGTAAACATGAATAATTATTGTCTGTATGGTATTCAGAGAACTTATATCACGAATCAATGTTCATGGTATGCATTATGTTGCAACTGTAGTGGCAAAGCATGTTTTCCCTTCTAAAAACACCCCAAAATAGAATCTACTACGTACGATAAGAGGATATATCACGTGAATTTTTTGATACTGTATATATTTGGATTCTAGGTGAGCGCGACCAGCAGATCGCAAGGGTTATTGACTGTTGCATCGTAACTAGTATCACATTGAACTATACGCTATGTACACAATAATTTATGTGGCTTCAATAAAGGACTATGCGAAAAGTATAACAAACAAAGGCGTTGGTAACATTTTCTAAAAATCTAATTGGATTTTTCTTTCGTCTGTTTTTTATAAGACAGGTTAGGCGTGCAGCTTGTTATAGTTCCCAGACTCCCTGTGGTTATAGTTCCTCTCTAGTGATTTTGGCTGATATTATATGGCAAACACTCAAGGTATTAAAACACTTAACCTAAAATCATGTCAATATTACTAATCTAATAAATAAATATTGTAAAATAAATAACGAACAACGGCGTTGGTATGTCTCAGTGAAACATTCCTGTTGTCTGCTGTAAGACGTAAGAGAATTTGTTACAATGTAGCGCATGGGTTGCATCACGTTCCAGTGTTTATTGTATCCCTCCAGCACATCCATTGTGGCTGTATAAGAAATCTATATTTGGAAAATAACATTTTAGCAGTAAAAGTACTAGATGCACAATGGCAAAATTGTAATATTAGGAATGTTACCAAACTAACATATTTGCGCTTATGTATCGCCAGAAAGACGAATGATAATACTTCAATAGATTTATTTATTATCTGCAGTTTGTCTGGTGAGATACATCATACTGTTGTTTCTCAACAGGAGTTACTGACAATGAATACCACGTTGAATTGGATCTTGCATAGTGTTAAATTCAAAGGTTCCAACTAAAAATCGCCATGTTTTTGACAGAATGTCGCATTACTAGGTTTGAAAGTTAAGAGAAAATAAATCAAAACGTACTCAATTTGTCTCAAAAATTCCCTTATATTCAAATGGCGTATATACCGAATGCCTGCAGAATTGTTTAATGCAATATAAATTTCACTTACGTGATTTTTCTGTCGGTAATTTAATGAGTTGAGATTTAATACGTGACATGATGTCAAGCAATGGCAAATGTAAATTTGTATATATAGGGCGCAACCAAACTGCATTTATGAAAATGTTGTTTCCTATATTGCGTATTATTCTACAATATACAAGCTTCTTTTTATATTCATGGAAACCATATGCAAATAGCTTAACATAGATAAATGATCCAAGTTAAGGTAGCAAGACTATTATTTGTCTTGAAAATTACGATTTTCACATTTATTTATTAATTGATGAAATACACTATAAACTTTCATCTGATAAAATCAATGTAACCTAGAATGTCATGTAAGTTGGTTAAAATGTAGATTTTCTGAAGGGAAGCAAGGCAGCTTCAGTAGTGTTTTCCAAAATCAACAACACAGGTTTAATCTGTGTGCCTATAAGTTTCAAAGATTAACTCAAGACAAAGCAATGTTAGGATGTGTTATCAGTAGCTATCTGACAAACAATGAGTGTTTCCAAACATTTGAGTGGTTTGTCTCCGCCCCTGTTTATTTCACAGATTAGTCATTTGCATATGAATGTGTCAGACACGAGGTCACACAGCCACTGAAAAAAATCATTGATTTTGGTGTTTTCATCTGCCGATTTTATCGTATTATAGCTATCCCATTCCTTTATTTTTTTGGTTTCCAATAGCCTTACACATTTGGATGCCCCTACACATGTTAAAACAGTTTTTGATGGGAAAACAAATCGCTTGTGCAGATAAACAAGATTGAAAATCTTGCTGTGACTTCATCAATGTTGTTCAAAATACAAGGTCTTTAACAAAAAATAACGTATACTTATGTTCGTCGGATTAACACCAAATTTTCACAGCTGTAAGGTGACGGTGAGAGGAACTTGAATGTGTCCAGACAAACTTTTTCATGGATTATTTACCAATGTGTTGTGGTTTGAGTTGGGGGCAATGCGACTAAAACAGAAATTAAAATTCAGGACACTACTTTTCAAAACGCGTTGCGTGAATAAAACTGACCAGACACATTCAATTTACCACACTATTGAACAACTAGGAAAAATGAAAAAAAAAAATCTATCACCATCATAAATGCGTAATTATTTTTTTTTACAAAAAAAGTAATTTTTCACTTTTGATTAAGTAACGCACCGTAGAATGCAGATACAGGCATGAAAAACACCCCTTTGAAAAGCTTGAAGTCTTGCGATTTCAAAAATATATACTTTCCTGGGTCTATTTGTAGTCATTTGGACACAATTAGAAGATGAAAACAAGTATGCAAATAATAGTCCCGCTACCTTAAATCTGGTATACGTTCAGTTAAACTATATTACATACATTATATTATTTTAACGTGACATCCGAGTAAATTATCATTGGTGGTTTCCAAATTTTAAAGTGGTAAATCGACGTTTTGAATTCCTTTGCCTATTCAATCAAACTTTGCTTGAGATATTTTCAATTTATAATATTTGTATAAAAGCTGATAATATAATAATTACAGTAAACTAATCTTCATATAGTCTCTGATTTCAGTCACAAAAATATATTCGTTTGGATGCTAAGTTGTTATTTTAATGACAAAAGTAATATTTATCTCTGGATTCGACAAGTAACCTGTTGCTTGCATGATATAATAATTATTGTGATTTGGCTCCATATTTGATTAAAATTGGCCGACAGTCGGTTACAAGTAATTACAATTAAAAAAACATCAATACACATATGTAAACTATCATGTTTTGGTACAACAGCTTCTGAAATATATACATATTTTGTTTTGAGCAATTTATTCACATTAAATCCATTATTCTAATTGGACAGTCATTATGCCAATTTATTTTGCCACGTATAAAATGTTTGGTTGTTATTCAAGGTATTCTATTTTCTTCTGAGCAATTGCAGACAATGCAAACTTCTAATTAACGTATTTTCTTTTGTACTTGTCTTTGCAACTACATTATGTAACTGCTTTGGTGATCTGTATGATTATGTTAAGCTCTTAGCTCAAAATAAAACAGTTTAAAAACTATAAACAGTTTACTTACATCTAATGGTCAATGTTTTATCTTCTGTTTTACTTTCTTTAAAATTAATCACTTGACATGTAAATGTTCTACCGTTATCATCTCTGTAACTGGGATTGATTGTTAATTCACTGTTATCTGTATTGAGTTGATATCTATTCAGTGTTGGTAGTGGTGAACCATCTCTCAACCAACTGTAAATTGGTGTAGGATTACCAGATGATGTACATTGCATAGTAATTTTACTGCCTGCATTGGATATAATACTGCCATCAATGAACGTTATACTAGGTTGAGATGGTTCTGTTGCGACTGTGAAGAATACAAACATGAGTGAAAACAGTAATGCGAAGCTTCTTTGAACCGTTTTTTTATTACAAATTAGATCCGTGGTACATCATGGCCATTTCACAATGTAATCTCATCCTTACAATTTATTAAATAAAAATTTAGTATATTAGTCTTATTTTTGACTCGTTGTTTACAGAAGTCAGTACTATGGTATTGGTGATATATGAATTGGGTGCCATAGGATGGTACTTGATGGCCAACCAAACTAAACAAATATGTATTATACACTGTACGAGAGCAAAATAAGTTAGGATATTAGGATATTAGTACCAGCTGTTTTATACGCATGCGCATTGACAGATCCTGTCAAATCTCGTCATCTATTTTGGAGCGTGTCTGGTCGATGTGAAATTGATTCAGCCATTGGGTAACGGAATTAACTGTTGTCTGTGTGAAAACCGCTGTAAATGAGCGGTAAAATGGATTTGCGCGGTTTTCGCAATGCCTTGCAGCCACATTGGCACAGACGACTATGGTCGAACAACCGTGAAAAATAAATGGCAGGACTTTGGTGTTGCGCATTTAGCACACAAATAAAAGACACGCCCACAGTTGGACAAACAATCACTTTATTATTGGTACCACGGATCATCTCCACGTTCTTTGAAAACACCACATACACGATGTGCGCCTATCCAGTGGCGGGATGTGCGGCTTCCTTTGTCCACAATCAGGGTTAACTTGATGAGAAAAACACGACGCACTTGCCAAGCCAGACCGTCTGGCGGCGCCCTACTATTTCGTCAATAACCAAGTTTATTATTATCCTGTTCCCAAATTTATATATTTGGAGTGATTTCCAATTCTACACCACGTCCTTAGTAATTAATGATTCCACGTATTTATTTGTCAGGCGTAAAATGCCATAATTATGATTTGCGAAGATTTAAACACACGGATACTGATAATGAATTGAAAATTTGCCAAAAATATTAAATTTGCTATACCATGGAAATAATTGAAATCAAAATATTTGGCAATGTATTAACTTTTTTGTCGCATGCACACGATTGAAATATCATATGAAATTGGCCTAATATACTAATTTGTATTTCTAATTGTAATTATTTAATTGTAAGAACGAGTTTACATCCTGGAATGGCCACGATGTACTGTAATTTATTTGTTTTTCTATTTTGTAGCGTGTCATTCTGAACGTTGATTTGAAAACTGGTCGCAATATCGATAGCAAAAAAAGTGATACTCGTGGTCCAGTCACGCTCAGTAGGACGGCCGAATTCAAAACTGCAAGCGCACACGTTCCCACAGAACCGCACTAAAATGACTATACATAAAACAATTCATGACGATAACGGATAGTCAAATTCACATAAAATAACTGGTTAGTCTACTATTTATGTAATGATTGTTCTGTCAGAATTCCTTCATTTGACAATACAATTTGACTGCAATTTTCTATTATTGTGTATAGAGATTTGAGTACTGGCTTAGTACTTGAACTTTTCTATGTTCTTGAATGATGAACTAAAGCATACTAATAATTATTGTATAAATGTTTAATACGCCTCTAATTGTGCTTGGATGATAAAATTAAACAGGTGGAAAAGCAGTATACTCTCGGGGACAGAGCAGCCTGAAAGTGCACCACTGTACCATTTCTATGCTGTGGAACGCCGGTCGAGAACCCGATCAAGTCGATAGTCGATAAAAACTGAATAAACTCAACTGTGAGTAAATATTGCGTAACCACATTTATACATATTGTATATTTAGATGTTGTTTTGTAACACTGTTGGGGAAATTACTGTTTCCAGTAAATTTGTGGCTTTCGTTTTTGCCGGTGTTGGTTGCCAGGCAGTGAAAATGCACAAATGTCCACCTTTGAAAATATATACGTGTCGGTATTTATAACAGACATTACTGGTTTCTGATGATTTTTTTTCCACAATTACCAACTTTCTTGTGACAATTCCCCGATGATCTCGTTATTACAATATTGAATAGAATTTAAGTCAAGTTTGCGTACTTTAGCGAAGAAGGAAGGCATGGTTCACTAAACTAAGGCTGATATACAACCTCTATTTGATTAAATTTGAATTAAAATGCAATTCCGTGCTGTACTCCATTGAATTGAGTTTAATTAAATTCCCTATATGGGAAAGCGTTTTAATCGAGTTCATATCGCATCTATATTAAAATTTAATTCAATGTGTGTCGTCACAACGATCGTACGACGCGAAGGTGTGTGTCTTGGGGTGCGTGCGTGCGTTTGTGGCCTTATATACAAACACGTACCTAATTTCGAAGTCCATACATTACATGACATGTGTGCTGGATGATAATGGTATATTTCTACTATATGTAATATTAGTCAGCTTACCTTCCACAGTGAGTGTGACTGAGTCCTCATCAGTGCCATCAGGAAATGCTGAGACATGACACAAATATATTCCAGCATCACTCATCATTGTATTAGTTATAACTAAACTAGCTTGGTCTTGAATGTTATGTCTTGTAAATCCTGGCTCTGGGTAATTTACTCCACCAACTGATTGTATAATTAGAGTACGTGTAGCTGTACTACTCTCTTTATACCATTCAACTATTGGATTTCCACCAGTAGTACTATATGTACATTCCAATAATGTTGTGTGAGTCTTAAACCCAATGATTGATACAGGTACAGTAACATCGACTGCTTTACAGGCTGGAAAAAACAAACATTGATCGCATATTACAATATATTTCCGGGTTTGTCTTTGTGTCCATTGAATAGTGACTTATTTTGTTTTTTTGAAACTCAATTAATTCTGATTTAGTTTTTGTCGGATATTTTTAAAGCATCATCTTGATGCCTCATTTAAAAAAATGATAATTGGGTATTATTTTTATTACTGTTAATGCTGGAATTCAAACATTTGTTGGCACTCCAAGTTGACGGCGAAAACATGATTTAAGGATGTAGAAGACTTAACAGTCACTATTTTATACATTTTTTGTTTATTGTCTAGTTTGGTGGCATTTGTCTATCTACATGCAATGAATGTGTTTCCCATTCAAAATAATAACCAGTACACCCAAAAAAGGCATTTTTTAAAAAAAGTTAGAATATGTGTTTATAACAGCAGACCGCTCACTTTAATTTCTGGATAATCGTCTTAGTGCGCAAACAATAAATATTGACCTAATATGCATATATAGGCCTACTTAGCAAAAGGAAAAAAACGCACGCCCCGTCTCTGTGATCATTCTATATTAGTACACCGTGTGTGACATATCCAAAAATTAGCGCTCCTTAAATTGTTATCAGAATTATTATTAGAAATGAAGAGAAGGAAGGAACCAAAGAGAAAGAATATGACTCCAATGTCCGAAGAAGCAAAACTTCGTCTCAAAAAAAAACATCGATCGTGGAGTCCAGCGAAAGTTCGGACTCCGATGATACTGCTGTGACGGTGCAAAATTTATCTACATGTAGCTCAGACATTGAAGAACTAGAGGAAGCGCCAAGAAGTGCATCAGAAAGGAAATTATCGTCACATGACGATGATAAAATGGCTGACGCAGATGGATCGCTGACACTGATCGATGTCTACAATTTAATTAAGAAAACTTTTTCAGCGATCGCGGAAATTAATTCCGACCTAGCCGATTGTTATTATTTGAATACGACCGATGCTTCTCGAGAAAATGATCGTGGCAAATGATGATCCAAATCAAGAAACGTATCAATCACCTCACTCCTTATACGAAGTGTCTCCGCCCAATTATGACGTCAAATTTTCAGAGCTAAACTGTACTGCATGTTTACTTCCTGTATACCAGACAGCGTTATTTTTTCATAGGCTGGCTTTGGGTATGGCAAGGTACTTTTTTCACACGTTGTTCCAAACGAACAATTATTTGTCACAATTAAATTTTAATATCCAGTAAGAAACTGAGATATAAAAACAATTGAATAATCGTTACGCCAGTCCCGGGTGCCGCTCGACAGAACAGCGAAGCACATGCTCTGTCAGACCGGAGGGACCGAGCTGTTTCTATCTCTCGTCTCAAGCTATCACGCCTGCATCTACAACGCACATATATATATATATATATATATATATATATATATTAAGGAGGTGACCGATTTGATCGTTGTCGGCAACTTAGACATTGTGTAGAAAACACGCGGCGATTCAAACTGATCACAGTTGGCCTACATTAAAAATTGCAGTAGCTGCCACAATGAACTCAGACGTGCGGTTCCCGGTTACTAAGAAAGTAACCATAATCTCTCACTTATGTCCAGTCAATAAACAACCTTTGTATGCGCAAAGGATTACGTAATTTATCTTTTGTAACTGTACAACACTATTTAGGCAAACGAGTCTCGTCAGTGATTTGGAGCCTGTTTTACGTTATATATCGACGATACGCGTGACCACTTTGTAACTTGAACTACACAATCAATAAAATAGAAGTATACCCTTCGCCCAAGTGTAAAATTTGTCTCAAACGATGTCCCAAACTGAAAATATTGGTCAGTTTGCTCAGTGGAAAGGTTATTTGCCGTTTCTGCCAAATGTAAACGGACTAATAAGTGAACTACATAATCGAGTACGCTGCGTTCCCTGGGTATCGTATTCGCTTGAATTTTGCATAAGCTGTTCTACCAAAGTGTCAAACAAACGTGTGAGAGCGTTTCATCGTCACAATGGCCGTTGGCGAAAAATCACGTTTTGAAGTAAATTAGGTGTAATTCAGTGACTGTGGTCCAACACTTCAAGCTAGTGTCATGAAAATAACGCAACACGCTGGGCAAAAATCTTGTCACTCGATTGGATGGAACACCGTATGGTTAACATTACGATGTTTGTTACTCATCTAACTAGTTTCAGTTTCGCGCAGTAAATAATAATTTTTGTTCGTTTAATTAGCAGTCACGTGACTACCATTGACTTAGATCAAAAATGACCCAGAAGTTTAGAAATTGTAAAACAATAGCTTAAATAAAATATATAGTTTACTATAGTTCAGGACAATTTATATATGAAAAAATCAAGCCTAATTATAACATCACTGTTAAGTCTACTACATATATCCTTAATAGAGAGAATTGTGGCCATACATCACAGCAAATCATTTCGCAAATTATGTCATTCATTCGAGTGGTTGAAAAACTATGTGATTAATATTTATTCACATAGTGAACAGATTTGCGATCTTTAAACTTGGCGTATTCAAGTACGTTTTTTTGTCAGTCAATACATGATGGCGATGGATCAACGTCAATCATTGAGTGCTTTTCAAATTGCAATGCTTTGTTACATAGAGTGATGAAATTCTTCCCTGCATCAACGAGAGCTCTTCAGAGGTTAGTTAATTGTTCAGCTGGGTATAAGTAGTATCATGAAAGCATGTCTATCTATGGTACAGAGGGTTCCCCTTAGCTGTGTTGCAAGCACTTATATATTCAATCTATTCTACTAATGATATTCGTTTCAAAGTATAACTTTGTTTATTTGGAACATGTGACTAATAAACATTTAATATCAATGCATGAAGATGCAAATTTGAAACAATTAATAAGGTAGTTATTTAGTATTTAGATAGCTGAGTATATTAGATAGTTGACAAACAAACAATCCTGTCAGGTTTTTATTTGCGTAGCGAACCGTTGTCTATAGGGAAACATTTGGGTTATTTTTTATAAACCATTTGGCAAAATTGATTTGGCGTTTTAATCCTTGATCGCAACATTTTTTTTAGGAACTACCGGGGTTATACTTCCCAAAAATAGTTCTGGTATTCAATTAGTTCCTCTCGATAAGTGTATCATAGGGCATTGGTTTGCTGTATAATGGCTGGATATATTGTGTGGGTTGAGTGCGTTGTGACATCAAACGCTGTTAAATGTCATAACTTTGTTTGGGTAGATGCGTAAATGTAGGCAAATAAAGTGGATTGGTGTTTCCAATAATTAGTTTACACTGGGACAGCTAGCTTACACAAGATTTCTAAACCATGTAGGCAAGTATCTGTAATTTTTTCAGTCAGGCTTTATTGTTCAAAGCAGTCATGTATTCAATCAGATAATGTTTTCTAGTGATTGTTTACAGTGGCTGCTTAATTTTGCTCACCCTTCTCAATATCACATATGTATTCTATGACAATACACAATGCATTGTTTTAGCATTAGAGTATATGCGTGATGAATGAACATGTGAAAATTGGTATAATTCACAGTCCGCCTACTACGGCGACAGTCTGCCTACTATGACGCCATAATAGACCCTAAACTCCCATGATGCAATGTTATGTAAAACGAGATCGACATCAACACTATTTGGTTACATGTGAACGTTCATACCGGGTTTCATCAAAATGTTTCGAGTGCTGATTAGAAGCAACATTTCTATACCCTGTGTTTAACATATATTAAAATATACATAACTTGCGTTAGAAAAGTACAATCCATTCCCACATGCCAAAGCATTATTTTCTACTATAAATGACTAACTTTATAAACTTACTAGAACCTGTGTGTTCTATGTCTGTTAGACGCGCAAAATCGAACACGTTCAAGCCAGAAATAGTATTGAAATATTCACCAAGAATACAAGATAAACGGAAATGTTAGGAAACTCCTTTCAGTGAAATTAGTCCTAATGTTTCTTTCCCAACTATATACGTTAACAGAACGTTTTTTCTACCCAGTTTTAGTGTATCACGTGTGCCATTTCACTACTGTAACATTACATTGCAAAACATAGTCCGCGATAAAATTGTTCGTATTTACGTTTTTACTGAAGTCTGACATTAATGAATAGTTCGGATGTCACATACGTTTTTTTTCCACTTTTTGTAGTTCGGTTTCAAATGAAATAACCGCGGAAAAATGGCCGTGCGTAGTGAGGTGATTGACCACAAAATTGAAGGCTGCCTGTGGCAGAGGCACTATTGCGTAAAGCGCAATGGCCTCTGGGAAGGAGAGTGAAGCTCAACAAATGAGTTGAACTGTTTGTTAATTTCATGGGGGTTCTTTAGTTCCAAGGCGGAATATAGTTATCTCCTCGACACGCCTGAGCTGATTCTCGTTGCCATTGACACATACACCAGAAATAGACATATCTGTAATGTTATGTCCACTAGAATTAAAATGAAGTGAAACCGGATAAAAACGATTTTTCTGTCTTGTTTGTCGTAGATGCTCAGCAAACCGATCACCCAATCGACGAACTGTAAAACCAATATAAAGTTTCCCGCTTTTATTACGCAAAATGCAATATACAACATTCATGGTAACACAACTGAAAGCATATTTGCCCTAAACATTTTACTCAGGACTAAATATACGATTAGAGTCTGTAATAAAGGGACAAGTATTACACCCGGGTCAATTACACGAGACAGAACCATTGCCTACAATAAAGAGGGCGTCAGACATATATTAGGAGTGCCTTCATCGGAGATATAGCAGAAGATATAAAGAGGAAGCAACTAAACCATACCGTTTACATATGAATAAGCATTCATTCACTTGAAATAATGAAGACTATTATCAATTACTAACATTACTATCGTATAAGAAGGTTAACATCACCACATTGACAACTCACTCACGTAAAAACATACTATACTGACGCTCACAATGATAACTGGTCCGATAAAACTGAAAGCCACTCCCTATCAGGTCATGTTCATGTGCGATTGTAAACCGTAAAGAACTTATAGTAAATATATACACACTTTTTCGGATTTACTACAGATAGGTCACATATAATAAATGTGTATATTGTAATATAGAATTATACTTACATGCAATGACAGTCAGAAGAACAACACTGACAGTAAACATGGTGGTTCTTTAATAACGAGGCCTTTCCGGGTGCATGAACTTTGACTTTTCCACTCGAATACCTACCTGCTGATATGCAGCAGCAAAGCTACACGTTCAGTATTCGTGATCAGTGTTTGGTCAATAACATTGCGTAATAGTGAATTTTTCGTATTTTTTTAATATTTTATTTTTAATTCAGCAATAAAAAATTATCAAGCAAGTCACATTTTACCGCTTGACAATCATTTGTGTGAGTTGATGTAGACATAATAGGTCACATACCCAGTAGCCGAGCCACCTTGCTTGTTACGCTCCAAGTCCGTCGGTTACCATCTCTACGACCTCAAATTGCACTCACCGTTCGGCTAATTTTGTTTGCTTCAAAAAATACCAAAATGTGCACGCAATAACAGTTGCTGATAGTTACTCATCCACACTCACAACGGCCATGTCCTTTTTTGTGCACGATCGGAACAAGAGTAGTGCACATGTCTCAATCAGATAAAAACAGAACAGTGGGCAACCGAATTTGTACCTGACGTTTCTATATCACATAATAGTATACATACATCATCTGACATCGCAATGACATATCAACATCACATAATAAGGTTTATACTTAACATAATAGTACACATGTATTGTGTCATGAGCGATCTCTATGACGTAAACGCCCTGACATGTCTACGCCCTGACGTATGTTATATACATATACTGTAATTGCCACATATAACTGTGGCATATCTTGTAAACCTGCATTGTCTTGGCTACATAAATCTGGTCTATTTTGTAAACTGTTATCGTAAATCAGACACACATCTTAATTTACATTCGCAATTATTGAATAAAAAAAGAAAGCAAGCAAAGCCAGGAAGAAGTTCAAAATCACAATATCAACTACAGCAGGGAAGATTTCAAGCGAAAACTCGATTGTGGTCTTTAAAATTAATAATCACAACACGTAAGCATGAGCGTAATTTTTATTTATCTGTGAACATACATAAGAATATCTTACAACATACGCAGCTCAACAACCGTTAAATACCATAGAATGCGGTACACAATACAGGTCAACACAAAGGTCAATTGTGTTTGAAGTAAAGACTGGCAACTTAGGTTCATGCCCTCCATACCCTCCATTTCAACAATTTAGACTATGTGATCAAAATGTGGACTACTACCACCACAGTGTGCTGTGTGTTTTCTTTATTTGTTTGTACATTTTTTAGCCTTAGGTTTATTTATAATTATTTTTAATTTTTGACTAGTTTTTTTTTGTTCCACAGATGATACCAATAAAAGCCTATGAATCCAAAGTTGGACTATTCGTATTAATTTATACGAGAATTAAATATGTACTTTATTATTATTTCAGTTTAGAAATGTACTTAGCCACGATTTTTGTTAGTATCTAACCCGTTATAAGTAAAGGCTTTCTGATGGCATGAAGGTATAACTTATAGTAACTGAGTGATCATCAAGTAAATGTCAAAGTGAGTTGAATGAAGTAGGGAGATATTGTTATTAATGATATATCATTTTTTTCTGAACGAAAAGCGTGTACTATACCAATAGCGCTAACATTTGAACAACACACACACTATTGAATGTGAAACACAATACAGGTCACAACGGTTATTTATACATGAATTAGAGACTGGCAATCAAGGTCCATGCCCTAAATACCTTTGATATGCAATTATGTTTCAACAACTCTGTTGGAGCGTAATCTTCAATGCGCCTCATTCTTGCAATTGCAATTTCCCAACACTTATGTATGATATGACATATTGTTAGCATGGAATCTACACTCACTGGTTATACTAGACCTCAATTCACAACTAACCTCCCTATCTTCTGGCATTTATGGTTGTTATAAATCTCAAAGTTGTTATATTTCATAATTCACAGCCTGAAAAAAACAGTATGAATCCAACATGGCGGCATACATTTGTCAATTAGATTATTCAATACGTTAATGTAATTAGCCAGAACTTACGTAGTTACTGTGATTTTTTTCAAAATTGTTCTTTCACTATAATAAATAACAGGTTAATTTAGAGTTTGGTATTGTCTATTGTCTATTAAACTATTTAGCAGTTGCCAAGGATTATGCTAACTTTACCTGCTTCTAACGAAGAATGTGTCTGCTTCATTGAATAATTTTGGAATTGATTTTATGCAATAGTATCGGCTTAAAATAATAGTTTAATATAAATATATCACACCCCAGGAGTTTTATATTGTATATTATTTTCGAAACACTATCAATATTTTCTACATGTTAAACTTATTATATTTATGTCTCATACGAATGTAAAAACAACTATTCATACAAAAACATTGTCTTGAGTGATGGAGTATCGACGATTCAGGTTTGAGTTGCTAAAATTGAAAAAAATAAGAGGCTCTTATTATTTGTCTTATGAATGATTGCTTATTTTAATTTTGACACAGGATAATTGCTTATCTAGATAGATTAGATAGAAAAATACAAATATTATTAGAAATGCATTGTCATTATAGTCAGGAATGGAACGCCTTCTTAATTTGTGTTGTATAAGAGAAAGTATATGTTGTATTCATATTAAATGTAATATGCTATATTTTGAGGTTATACAGCGAGAGTATCAACCGACGCGCAGCGGAGGTCGATGCGATGGTGTACTGTCTGAGGGAATACTTTGAGGTACCCTCGTAATAACCTTATTATTATACATCTTTTCCTTCCAAGGTTACATCATGTGAATGCCGAAATTCAAAAGAACGGAATCAACGAACTTCTTTGTGTATAGTCCAGTCAAATTCTGATTCATTATTAGAGAAAGCTTACGTGCGAATTTCCTAATAGGATGAAAATACAGCTAAAATACCGCAAAATTACGGTACGCTGTAACTTATGGCGTTATCGTGATAGATGTATAATAATATTTAGTATTACCTCTCTAACATCTTACCTTGAAACACCTTTGATGCTTCGACGCTGTTTACTGTAAAAGAAAATAATATTTCTATATATAATATAGTTAATCTATCAGTTTCAAAAATTGTCAAATGATAAAAATAAAGGATTGTAAAAATCATTTATATTTATATAGTAAAAACTACAAATTGATGTTTACTTGCCTCTACAATGGTTGTTACAATTCGATAAGAAGGATCTCTTTTTCATACACCAATTCCTTATACTTTGACAATATAGCATACTGATTATTAGTATAATAACAGATAGGACAAGTATACCAATGACTGGAAGTATATATATTAGTATTGGTTCCACTGTGAATATATCACAAACATAATTATTCTACTGTATATTGTTACATGAAAGATAGAGTTAAAAATTTCCATTTTCCATTTCATTTCTAATTACATGCCTTTCCATTCGTGAAAATGTGAAAAACCGTTTAAATTATGAACATCCAGAATATTATGGACTCATGTGATCAAAGTAATACATCGTACAAAAAGGGCATGTGATGTTTCATGTTATGTCGATTTCATGATAATCGAAACATTTGATGGTGTCAACTTTGCAATACAATAATTTTGAATATTATGTTTACTACTTTATGATATAGGGAAGAGCATACTATTGTAATGTTACCTGTGTCTAACTGCGTGATTGAAAATTCACCAGTGGCATTACCATAGTAGTTGCTAACAATGCATGTTACCGTAACATATTCGATGAATGTAAATGTTACTGTTTGGTTTTCAACCTTGTGATCTTGTCCGTTGTCCAACTTCCATGAAAATGTAGGTTCATATTGTGTATCTGTTGTACATATAAGTTCAACTTCTTCCCCCACGTTAAATGATGTACGATCACATGTACTTACAACAATAGCAGTAGTAGGTGACAGTTGGAGCGGATCTGCTGCTGGAATTGAAACATGTAGCATATTAATTTAATTTTGACAAGTTGGTATGAAATATTTAGTTTTACCAGTCAAAAACAAGAATGGTTGATGTAGGAAACAAATTCAGATGCCCTCCTTGCACAATCAAAATGTTTCGTAATGGAAAATGGTTTAATTTGTTCCCTTTAAATTAACTCTAGGGTGTTGCAATGGTAACCCAATTAACATTGTTTTGTTGTATATATGCAAGCTAGACATATAAATCAGATAACGTACATTTTCAATTTAACGCACATTTCCGGACATGTTTTAAGAGAATTAGTAACTATTTGCTTGTATGGTAAAAAACATTTTTGTTTTGTTTCGGAATATTTGAGGTTCGTGTCAAGAATAGGGTTAGCATTTATTTTTGAATCCCAAAATAAGTGTTGTGTCGTCCACGATAACATAGGTTCAGCATAGCATCCGGACTAGGCAATAAACATGAGGGCCCTTTTAGGTACACAGTGTCATGTATCGGTAGTCAAGATTACATAACAAATACTTGAATATAAACCGATTATACTTTAATATGGTCTTACTTCAAGTTGGTTCTACGCGTTCTACGCTGTGAGCATTCCTATGCGTCCCACGCCCGTGCAACCCGAAAGCGCTTTAGTGGTAAATGGAAGGTGTGGTACGTTTGTGAGAAAGGTATTGCAGTCAATTCATCAGCACTCAGATATTTGTATCTGGCGAGTGGTGAAATATCTTGTGTTTGATAATTTCTCAATTCATTTCAATAATATTATACTTGATAAATTGGGTGATTCCCACTGCTTAAAACACGGTTACTTAAAAGAGTATCCGTTGCTGAGAGTAACTGTTACTGTATATTTTTCAGCAAACAATGTATATATGCTATTGTGTAATGTGTCACTTGTTGTAATACATGAAATGACATATTCCATACTTCAAATATAAGTATTGTTATTTTGTGGAAGAGTTAGGTGTGAGAGATATATGGTAGTGTAATTGTGAATGCTGGATGTCAGTTCGATGTGATACAATCAATGACACATGGTCATTCGGGCTATATCACGATTTGTTGTCTGCCCTCAGGCTGTTGGTCATGACCATAGTATTAATGATGCCCTCACCTTTGAGGCTTTGGCATCATCTATATTATGGTCATGACTACCATCCCTCGGACAGGCAACAAATCGTGATATTCCTTACAAACATGTGTCATTATTTAAATGAGTGCTGGTGAAATATTTTATTACATCAAACTGTTCATGCTTTGATTGGTTGAGACTCGGTCACATGACATTGGATACAAAATAGATATTACATTGTATATTGACCACCAAGTAGATATTACATAGTATATCACATGGATGACGTCACTGAAACTATTGTGCAACGATACTGCGCACAACAAATTGTCGTTCGCTGCAGTGGTGCTGCCCTGACCGCTATTGCTCATGGTGCTACACATTGAACTAAATACATATTAAATAACACACGCTGATACACATTGAACAAATTACATATTGTATATCACATGCTGCTACTCATTTTACAAAATACATGTTGTATACCACATGCTACAGATTGAACAAAATACATATTAAATAACACACGCTGCTACACATTGAAAAAATTACATACTGTATACCACATGATGCTTCACATTGAACAAATTACATATTGTATATCACATGCTGCTACACATTTAACAAAATACATATTGTATATCACATGCTGTTACACATTGAACAAAATACATATTGTATATCACATGCTGCTACACATTTAACAAAATACATATTGTATACCACATGCTGCTACACATTGAACAAAATACATAATGTAAACCACATGCTGCTACACATTTAACAAATTACATATTGTATACCACATGCTGCTACACTTTGATCAAAATACATATTGTATAACACATGCTCCTATACATAGAACAAAATATAAATTGTATACCACATGCTGCTACACATTGAACAAAATACATATTAAATAACACACGATGCTATACATTTCACAAATTACATATTGTATACCACATGCTGCTACAGATTTAACAAATACATATTGTATACCACATGCTGCTACACTTTGAACAAAATACATATTGATACTACATGCTGCTATACATTGAACAAAATACATATTGATACTACATGCTGCTACACATTGAACAAAATACATATTGTATACCACATGCTGCTACACTTTGATCAAAATACATATTGTATAACACATGCTCCTATACATTGAACAAAATACATATTGTATACCACATGCTGCTACACATTTAACAAACTACATATTAAATAACACACGATGCTATACATTTCACAAATTACATATTGTATACCACATGCTGCTACAGATTTAACAAAATACATATTGTATACCACATGCTGCTACACTTTGAACAAAATACATATTGATACTACATGCTGCTACACATTGAACAAAATACATATTGATACTACATGCTGCTTCACATTGAACAAAATACGTATTGTATACCACATGCTGCTACACTTTGATCAAAATACATATTGTATAACACATGCTCCTATACATTGAACAAAATACATATTGTATACCACATGCTGCTACACATTTAACAAACTACATATTAAATAACACACGATGCTATACATTTTACAAATTACATATTGTATACCACATGCTGCTACAGATTTAACAAAATACATATTGTATACCACATGCTGCTACACATTGAACAAAATACATATTGCATACCACATCTGGCTACACATTGCACAAAATACATATTGTATACTACATGCTGCTACATATTGAACAAAAAACATATTGTATACCACATGCTGCTACACTTTTAACAAAACACATATTGTATACCACATGCTGCTACACATTTAACAAAATACAAATTGTATACCACATGCTGCTACACATTGAACAAAATACATATTGTATACCACATGCTGCTACAGATTTAACAAAATACATATTGTATACCACATGCTGCTACACATTAAACAAAATACATATTGTATACCACATGCTGCTACACATTGAACAAAATACATATTGTATACTACATGCTGCTACACATTGAAAAAAAATACATATTGTATACCACATGCTGTTACACTTTGAACAACATATATATTGTATACCACATGCTGCTACACATTGAACAAAATACATATTGTATACTACATGCTGCTACACATTGAACAAAATACATATTGTATACTACATGCTGCTAAACATTGAACAATATACACTTTGTATACCACATGATGCTACACTTTGAACAAAATACATATTGTATACCACATACTGCCACACTTTGAACAACATATATATTGCATACCACATGCTGCTACACATTTAACAAACTACATATTAAATAACACACGATGCTATACATTTCACAAATTACATATTGTATAGCACATGCTGCCACACTTTGAACAACATGTATATTGTATACTACATGCTGCTACAGATTTAAAAAAATACATATTGTATACCACATGCTGCTACACATTGAACAAAATACATATTGCATACCACATCCGGCTACACATTGCACAAAATACATATTGAATACTACATGCTGCTACATATTAAACAAAATACATATTGTATACCACATGCTGCTACACATTGAACAAAATACATATTGTATACCACATGCTGCTACAGATTTAACAAAATACCTATTGTATACCACATGCTGCTACACATTAAACAAAATGCATATTGTATACCACATGCTGCTACACATTGAACAAAATACATATTAAATAACACACGCTGCTATACATTGAACAAATTACATATTGTATACCACATGTTGCTACACATTGAACAACATATATATTGTATACCAGATGCTGCTACAGATTTAACAAAATACATTTTGTATACCACATGCTGCTACACATTGAACAAAATACATATTGCATACCACATCCGGCTACACATTGCACAGAATACATATTGTATACTACATGCTGCTACATATTGAACAAAATACATATTGTATACCACATGCTGCTACACTTTTAACAAAATACTTATTGTATACCACATGCTGCTACACATTTAACAAAATACAAAATGTATACCACATGCTGCTACACATTGAACAAAATACATATTGTATACCACATGCTGCTACATATTGTACAAAATACATATTGTATACCACATGCTGCTACACTGTTAACAAAATACATATTGTATACCACATGCTGCTACACATTTAACAAAATACAACTTGTATACTACATACTGCTACACATTGAACAAAATACATATTGTATACCACATGCTGCTACAGATTTAACAAAATACATGTTGTATACCACATGCGGCTACACATTAAACAAAATACATATTGTATACCACATGCTGCTACACATTGAACAAAATACATATTGCATACCACATCCGGCTACACATTGCACAAAATACATATTGAATACTACATGCTGCTACATATTGAACAAAATACATATTGTATACCACATGCTGCTACACATTGAACAAAATATATAATGTATACCACATGCTGCTACACATTGAACAAAATACATATTGTATACCACATGCTGCTACAGATTTAACAAAATACATATTGTATACCACATGCTGCTACACATTAAACAAAATGCATATTCTATACCACATGCTGCTACACATTGAACAAAATACATATTAAATAACACACGCTGCTATACATTGAACAAATTACATATTGTATACCACATGCTGCTACACATTGAACAACATATATATTGTATACCAGATGCTGCTACAGATTTAACAAAATACATATTGTATACCACATGCTGCTACACATTGAACAAAATACATATTGCATACCACATCCGGCTACACATTGCACAGAATACATATTGTATACTACATGCTGCTACATATTGAACAAAATACATATTGTATACCACATGCTGCTACACTTTTAACAAAATACTTATTGTATACCACATGCTGCAACACATTTAACAAAATACAAATTGTATACCACATGCTGCTACACATTGAACAAAATACATATTGTATACCACATGCTGCTACATATTGAACAAAATACATATTGTATACCACATGCTGCTACACTGTTAACAAAATACATATTGTATACCACATGCTGCTACACATTTAACAAAATACAACTTGTATACTACATGCTGCTACACATTGAACAAAATACATATTGTATACCACATGCTGCTACAGATTTAACAAAATACATGTTGTATACCACATGCGGCTACACATTAAACAAAATACATATTGTATACCACATGCTGCTACACATTGAACAAAATACATATTGTATACCACATGCTGCTACACATTGAACAAAATACATATTGTATACAACATGCTGCTACACATTGAACAATATACACATTGTATACCACATGATGCTACACTTTGAACAAAATACATATTGTATACCACATGCTGCCACACATTGAACAAGATATATATTGCATACCACATGCTGCTACAGATTTAAGAAAATACATTTTGTATACCACATGCTGCTACACATTTAACAAACTTCATATTAAATAACACACGATGCTATACATTTCACAAATTACATATTGTATAGCACATGCTGCCACACTTTGAACAACATATATCTTGTATACTACATGCTGCTACAGATTTAACAAAATACATATTGTATAGCACATGCTGCTACACATTGAACAAAATACAAATTACATACCACATCCGGCTACACATTGCACAAAATACATATTGTATACTACATGCTGCTACATATTGAACAAAATACATATTGTATATCACATGCTGCTACACTTTTAACAAAATACATATTGTATACCACATGCTGCTACACATTGAACAAAATGTATATTGTATATCACATGCTGCTATACATTGAACAAAATACATATTGTATACCACATGCTGCTACAGATTTAACAAAATACATATCGTATACCACATGCTGCTACACATTAAACAAAATGCATATTGTATACCACATGCTGCTACACATTGAATAAAATACATATTAAATAACACACGCTGCTATACATTGAACAAATTACATATTGTATACCACATGCTGCTACACATTGAACAACATATGTATTGTATTCCAGATGCCGCTACAGATTTAACAAAATACATATTGTATACCACATGCTGCTACACATTGGATAAACTACATATTGTATACCACATGCTGCTACACACTGAAAATAATACATATTGTATACCACATGCTGCTACACATTGAGCAAAATACATATTGTTTACCACGTGCTGTTATACATTGAACAAAATACATAATGCATACCACATGCTGCTACACATTGAACAAAATACATATTAAATAACACACGCTGCTACAAATTGAATAAATTACATATTGTATACCACATGCTGCTACACATTGAACAAAATACATATTGTATACTACATGCTGCTATACATTGAACAATATAATCATTGTATACCACATGCTGCTACACATTGAACAACATATATATTGTATACCACATGCTGCTACAGATTTAACAAAATACATAATGTAAACTACATGCTACTACACATTGAACAAAATACATATTGTATACTACATGCTGCTATACATTGAACAATATAATCATTGTATACCACATGCTGCTACACTTTGAACAAAATACATGTTGTAAACAACTTGCTGAACAAACACACACACATTGAACAAAATATATATTGTATACTACATGCTGCTACACATTGAACAAAATACATATTGTATACCACATGCTGCTACATATTGAACAAAATACATATTGTATACTACATGCTGCTACACATTGAACAATATACACATTGTATACCACATGATGCTACACTTTGAACAAAATACATATTGTATACCACATCCTGCCACACTTTGAACAACATATATATTGCATACCACATGCTGCTACAGATTTAACAAAATACATATTGTATACCACATGCTGCTACACATTGAGCAAAATACATATTGTTTACCACGTGCTGTTATACATTGAACAAAATACATAATGCATACCACATGCTGCTACACATTGAACAAAATACATATTAAATAACACACGCTGCTACAAATTGAATAAATTACATATTGTATACCACATGCTGCTACACATTGAACAAAATACATATTGTATACTACATGCTGCTATACATTGAACAATATAATCATTGTATACCACATGCTGCTACACATTGAACAACATATATATTGTATACCACATGCTGCTACAGATTTAACAAAATACATAATGTAAACTACATGCTGCTACACATTGAACAAAATACATATTGTATACCACATGCTGCTACACTTTGATCAAAATACATATTGTATAACACATGCTCCTATACATTGAACAAAATACATATTGTATACCACATGCTGCTACACATTTAACAAACTACATATTAAATAACACACGATGCTATACATTTCACAAATTACATATTGTATACCACATGCTGCTACAGATTTAACAAAATACATATTGTATACCACATGCTGCTACACTTTGAACAAAATACATATTGATACTACATGCTGCTACACATTGAACAAAATACATATTGATACTACATGCTGCTTCACATTGAACAAAATACGTATTGTATACCACATGCTGCTACACTTTGATCAAAATACATATTGTATAACACATGCTCCTATACATTGAACAAAATACATATTGTATACCACATGCTGCTACACATTTAACAAACTACATATTAAATAACACACGATGCTATACATTTTACAAATTACATATTGTATACCACATGCTGCTACAGATTTAACAAAATACATATTGTATACCACATGCTGCTACACATTGAACAAAATACATATTGCATACCACATCTGGCTACACATTGCACAAAATACATATTGTATACTACATGCTGCTACATATTGAACAAAAAACATATTGTATACCACATGCTGCTACACTTTTAACAAAACACATATTGTATACCACATGCTGCTACACATTTAACAAAATACAAATTGTATACCACATGCTGCTACACATTGAACAAAATACATATTGTATACCACATGCTGCTACAGATTTAACAAAATACATATTGTATACCACATGCTGCTACACATTAAACAAAATACATATTGTATACCACATGCTGCTACACATTGAACAAAATACATATTGTATACTACATGCTGCTACACATTGAAAAAAATACATATTGTATACCACATGCTGTTACACTTTGAACAACATATATATTGTATACCACATGCTGCTACACATTGAACAAAATACATATTGTATACTACATGCTGCTACACATTGAACAAAATACATATTGTATACTACATGCTGCTAAACATTGAACAATATACACTTTGTATACCACATGATGCTACACTTTGAACAAAATACATATTGTATACCACATACTGCCACACTTTGAACAACATATATTGCATACCACATGCTGCTACACATTTAACAAACTACATATTAAATAACACACGATGCTATACATTTCACAAATTACATATTTTATAGCACATGCTGCCACACTTTGAACAACATGTATATTGTATACTACATGCTGCTACAGATTTAAAAAAATACATATTGTATACCACATGCTGCTACACATTGAACAAAATACATATTGCATACCACATCCGGCTACACATTGCACAAAATACATATTGAATACTACATGCTGCTACATATTAAACAAAATACATATTGTATACCACATGCTGCTACACATTGAACAAAATACATATTGTATACCACATGCTGCTACAGATTTAACAAAATACCTATTGTATACCACATGCTGCTACACATTAAACAAAATGCATATTGTATACCACATGCTGCTACACATTTAACAAAATACATATTAAATAACACACGCTGCTATACATTGAACAAATTACATATTGTATACCACATGTTGCTACACATTGAACAACATATATATTGTATACCAGATGCTGCTACAGATTTAACAAAATACATTTTGTATACCACATGCTGCTACACATTGAACAAAATACATATTGCATACCACATCCGGCTACACATTGCACAGATTACATATTGTATACTACATGCTGCTACATATTGAACAAAATACATATTGTATACCACATGCTGCTACACTTTTAACAAAATACTTATTGTATACCACATTCTGCTACACATTTAACAAAATACAAAATGTATACCACATGCTGCTACACATTGAACAAAATACATATTGTATACCACATGCTGCTACATATTGTACAAAATACATATTGTATACCACATGCTGCTACACTGTTAACAAAATACATATTGTATACCACATGCTGCTACACATTTAACAAAATACAACTTGTATACTACATACTGCTACACATTGAACAAAATACATATTGTATACCACATGCTGCTACAGATTTAACAAAATACATGTTGTATACCACATGCGGCTACACATTAAACAAAATACATATTGTATACCACATGCTGCTACACATTGAACAAAATACATATTGCATACCACATCCGGCTACACATTGCACAAAATACATATTGAATACTACATGCTGCTACATATTGAACAAAATACATATTGTATACCACATGCTGCTACACATTGAACAAAATATATAATGTATACCACATGCTGCTACACATTGAACAAAATACATATTGTATACCACATGCTGCTACAGATTTAACAAAATACATATTGTATACCACCTGCTGCTACACATTAAACAAAATGCATATTGTATACCACATGCTGCTACACTTTGAACAAAATACATATTAAATAACACACGCTGCTATACATTGAACAAATTACATATTGTATACCACATGCTGCTACACATTGAACAACATATATATTGTATACCAGATGCTGCTACAGATTTAACAAAATACATATTGTATACCACATGCTGCTACACATTGAACAAAATACATATTGCATACCACATCCGGCTACACATTGCACAGAATACATATTGTATACTACATGCTGCTACATATTGAACAAAATACATATTGTATACCACATGCTGCTACACTTTTAACAAAATACTTATTGTATACCACATGCTGCAACACATTTAACAAAATACAAATTGTATACCACATGCTGCTACACATTGAACAAAATACATATTGTATACCACATGCTGCTACATATTGAACAAAATACATATTGTATACCACATGCTGCTACACTGTTAACAAAATACATATTGTATACCACATGCTGCTACAGATTTAACAAAATACATATTGATACTACATGCTGCTACACATTGAACAAAATACATATTGATACTACATGCTGCTTCACATTGAACAAAATACGTATTGTATACCACATGCTGCTACACTTTGATCAAAATACATATTGTATAACACATGCTCCTATACATTGAACAAAATACATATTGTATACCACATGCTGCTACACATTTAACAAACTACATATTAAATAACACACGATGCTATACATTTTACAAATTACATATTGTATACCACATGCTGCTACAGATTTAACAAAATACATATTGTATACCACATGCTGCTACACATTGAACAAAATACATATTGCATACCACATCTTGCTACACATTGCACAAAATACATATTGTATACTACATGCTGCTACATATTGAACAAAAAAGATATTGTATACCACATGCTGCTACACTTTTAACAAAACACATATTGTATACCACATGCTGCTACACATTTAACAAAATACAAATTGTATACCACAGGCTGCTACACATTGAACAAAATACATATTGTATACCACATGCTGCTACACATTAAACAAAATACATATTGTATACCACATGCTGCTACACATTGAACAAAATACATATTGTATACTACATGCTGCTACACATTGAAAAAAATACATATTGTATACCACATGCTGTTACACTTTGAACAACATATATATTGTATACCACATGCTGCTACACATTGAACAAAATACATATTGTATACTACATGCTGCTACACATTGAACAAAATACATATTGTATACTACATGCTGCTAAACATTGAACAATATACACTTTGTATACCACATGATGCTACACTTTGAACAAAATACATATTGTATACCACATACTGCCACACTTTGAACAACATATATATTGCATACCACATGCTGCTACACATTTAACAAACTACATATTAAATAACACACGATGCTATACATTTCACAAATTACATATTGTATAGCACATGCTGCCACACTTTGAACAACATGTATATTGTATACTACATGCTGCTACAGATTTAAAAAAATACATATTGTATACCACATGCTGCTACACATTGAACAAAATACATATTGCATACCACATCCGGCTACACATTGCACAAAATACATATTGAATACTACATGCTGCTACATATTAAACAAAATACATATTGTATACCACATGCTGCTACACATTGAACAAAATACATATTGTATACCACATGCTGCTACAGATTTAACAAAATACCTATTGTATACCACATGCTGCTACACATTAAACAAAATGCATATTGTATACCACATGCTGCTACACATTGAACAAAATACATATTGCATACCACATCCGGCTACACATTGCACAAAATACATATTGAATACTACATGCTGCTACATATTGAACAAAATACATATTGTATACCACATGCTGCTACACATTGAACAAAATATATAATGTATACCACTTGCTGCTACACATTGAACAAAATACATATTGTATACCACATGCTGCTACAGATTTAACAAAATACATATTGTATACCACATGCTGCTACACATTAAACAAAATGCATATTGTATACCACATGCTCCTACACATTGAACAAAATACATATTAAATAACACACGCTGCTATACATTGAACAAATTACATATTGTATACCACATGCTGCTACACATTGAACAACATATATATTGTATACCAGATGCTGCTACAGATTTAACAAAATACATATTGTATACCACATGCTGCTACACATTGAACAAAATACATATTGCATACCACATCCGGCTACACATTGCACAGAATACATATTGTATACTACATGCTGCTACATATTGAACAAAATACATATTGTATACCACATGCTGCTACACTTTTAACAAAATACTTATTGTATACCACATGCTGCAACACATTTAACAAAATACAAATTGTATACCGCATGCTGCTACACATTGAACAAAATACATATTGTATACCACATGCTGCTACATATTGAACAAAATACATATTGTATACCACATGCTGCTACACTGTTAACAAAATACATATTGTATACCACATGCTGCTACACATTTAACAAAATACAACTTGTATACTACATGCTGCTACACATTGAACAAAATACATATTGTATACCACATGCTGCTACAGATTTAACAAAATACATGTTGTATACCACATGCGGCTACACATTAAACAAAATACATATTGTATACCACATGCTGCTACACATTGAACAAAATACATATTGTATACCACATGTTGCTACACATTGAACAAAATACATATTGTATACAACATGCTGCTACACATTGAACAATATACACATTGTATACCACATGATGCTACACTTTGAACAAAATACATATTGTATACCACATGCTGCCACACATTGAACAAGATATATATTGCATACCACATGATGCTACAGATTTAACAAAATACATATTGTATACCACATGCTGCTACTCTTTGAACAAAATACGTATTGTATACTACATGCTGCTATACATTGAACAATATAATCATTGTATACCACATGCTGCTACACATTGAACAACATATATATTGTATACCACATGCTGCTACAGATTTAACAAAATACATAATGTAAACTACATGCTACTACACATTGAACAAAATACATATTGTATACTACATGCTGCTATACATTGAACAATATAATCATTGTATACCACATGCTGCTACACTTTGAACAAAATACATGTTGTAAACAACTTGCTGAACAAACACACACACATTGAACAAAATATATATTGTATACTACATGCTGCTACACATTGAACAAAATACATATTGTATACCACATGCTGCTACATATTGAACAAAATACATATTGTATACTACATGCTGCTACACATTGAACAATATACACATTGTATACCACATGATGCTACACTTTGAACAAAATACATATTGTATACCACATCCTGCCACACTTTGAACAACATATATATTGCATACCACATGCTGCTACAGATTTAACAAAATACATATTGTATACCACATGCTGCTACACATTGAGCAAAATACATATTGTTTACCACGTGCTGTTATACATTGACCAAAATACATAATGCATACCACATGCTGCTACACATTGAACAAAATACATATTAAATAACACACGCTGCTACAAATTGAATAAATTACATATTGTATACCACATGCTGCTACACATTGAACAAAATACATATTGTATACTACATGCTGCTATACATTGAACAATATAATCATTGTATACCACATGCTGCTACACATTGAACAACATATATATTGTATACCACATGCTGCTACAGATTTAACAAAATACATAATGTAAACTACATGCTACTACACATTGAACAAAATACATATTGTATACTACATGCTGCTATACATTGAACAATATAATCATTGTATACCACATGCTGCTACACTTTGAACAAAATACATGTTGTAAACAACTTGCTGAACAAACACACACACATTGAACAAAATATATATTCTATACTACATGCTGCTACACATTGAACAAAATACATATTGTATACCACATGCTGCTACATATTGAACAAAATACATATTGTATACTACATGCTGCTACACATTGAACAATATACACATTGTATACCACATGATGCTACACTTTGAACAAAATACATATTGTATACCACATCCTGCCACACTTTGAACAACATATATATTGCATACCACATGCTGCTACAGATTTAACAAAATACATATTGTATACCACATGCTGCTACTCTTTGAACAAAATACGTATTGTATACCATATGCTGATACACATTGAACCAATTACATACTGTATACCACATGCTGCTACACATTGAGCAAATTACATATTGTTTACCACATGTTGCTACACATTGAACAAAATACATAATGTTTTCCACATGCTGCTACACATTGAAAAAATACATATTGTATACTACATGCTGCTACACATTGAACAAAATACATATTGTATACAACATGCTGCTACACATTGAACAATATACACATTGTATACCACATGATGCTACACTTTGAACAAAATACATATTGTATACCACATGCTGCCACACATTGAACAAGATATATATTGCATACCACATGCTGCTACAGATTTAAGAAAATACATTTTGTATACCACATGCTGCTACACATTTAACAAACTTCATATTAAATAACACACGATGCTATACATTTCACAAATTACATATTGTATAGCACATGCTGCCACACTTTGAACAACATATATATTGTATACTACATGCTGCTACAGATTTAACAAAATACATATTGTATAGCACATGCTGCTACACATTGAACAAAATACAAATTACATACCACATCCGGCTACACATTGCACAAAATACATATTGTATACTACATGCTGCTACATATTGAACAAAATAAATATTGTATATCACATGCTGCTACACTTTTAACAAAATACATATTGTATACCACATGCTGCTACACATTGAACAAAATGTATATTGTATATCACATGCTGCTATACATTGAACAAAATACATATTGTATACCACATGCTGCTACAGATTTAACAAAATACATATCGTATACCACATGCTGCTACACATTAAACAAAATGCATATTGTATACCACATGCTGCTACACATTGAATAAAATACATATTAAATAACACACGCTGCTATACATTGAACAAATTACATATTGTATACCACATGCTGCTACACATTGAACAACATATATATTGTATTCCAGATGCCGCTACAGATTTAACAAAATACATATTGTATACCACATGCTGCTACACATTGAACAAAGTACATATTGTATACCACATGCTGCTACACTTTTAACAAAATACATATTGTATACCACATGCTGCTACACATTGGATAAACTACATATTGTATACCACATGCTGCTACACACTGAAAATAATACATATTGTATACCACATGCTGCTACACATTGAGCAAAATACATATTGTTTACCACGTGCTGTTATACATTGAACAAAATACATAATGCATACCACATGCTGCTACACATTGAACAAAATACATATTAAATAACACACGCTGCTACAAATTGAATAAATTACATATTGTATACCACATGCTGCTACACATTGAACAAAATACATATTGTATACTACATGCTGCTATACATTGAACAATATAATCATTGTATACCACATGCTGCTACACATTGAACAACATATATATTGTATACCACATGCTGCTACAGATTTAACAAAATACATAATGTAAACTACATGCTACTACACATTGAACAAAATACATATTGTATACTACATGCTGCTATACATTGAACAATATAATCATTGTATACCACATGCTGCTACACTTTGAACAAAATACATGTTGTAAACAACTTGCTGAACAAACACACACACATTGAACAAAATATATATTGTATACTACATGCTGCTACACATTGAACAAAATACATATTGTATACCACATGCTGCTACATATTGAACAAAATACATATTGTATACTACATGCTGCTACACATTGAACAATATACACATTGTATACCACATGATGCTACACTTTGAACAAAATACATATTGTATACCACATCCTGCCACACTTTGAACAACATATATATTGCATACCACATGCTGCTACAGATTTAACAAAATACATATTGTATACCACATGCTGCTACACATTGAGCAAAATACATATTGTTTACCACGTGCTGTTATACATTGACCAAAATACATAATGCATACCACATGCTGCTACACATTGAACAAAATACATATTAAATAACACACGCTGCTACAAATTGAATAAATTACATATTGTATACCACATGCTGCTACACATTGAACAAAATACATATTGTATACTACATGCTGCTATACATTGAACAATATAATCATTGTATACCACATGCTGCTACACATTGAACAAAATACATGTTGTAAACAACTTGCTGAACAAACACACACACATTGAACAAAATATATATTCTATACTACATGCTGCTACACATTGAACAAAATACATATTGTATACCACATGCTGCTACATATTGAACAAAATACATATTGTATACTACATGCTGCTACACATTGAACAATATACACATTGTATACCACATCCTGCCACACTTTGAACAACATATATATTGCATACCACATGCTGCTACAGATTTAACAAAATACATATTGTATACCACATGCTGCTACTCTTTGAACAAAATACGTATTGTATACCATATGCTGATACACATTGAACCAATTACATACTGTATACCACATGCTGCTACACATTGAGCAAATTACATATTGTTTACCACATGTTGCTACACATTGAACAAAATACATAATGTTTTCCACATGCTGCTACACATTGAAAAAATACATATTAAATAACTCACGCTGCTATACATTGAACAAATTACATATTGTATACCACATGCTGCTACACATTGAACAACATATATATTGTATACCACATGCTGCTACAGATTTAACAAAATACGTATTGTAAACCACATGCTGCTACACATTAAACAAAATAAATATTGTATACCACATGCTACTACACATTGAACAATTCAATTCATTCTGACACAACGGAGACAATTCATTCGAGTGCTACATTAAGTTTGTAATAAAACGAATGACTGAAATATTATATCAACAGAATACCATAATATGAACAATGTGTATCAATAATACTTACAATGCACAGTAAACTGAATGACAGTAGAGGTCACGTGACCAGTAAAGTCTGAATGACTTGATTGACATTGATATGATTTACTGTTATGTTCTGCTTGTATGTATATTGTCATCTGTTGTTCACTTATTTTACCATTATAATCTCCATCTCTTGTAACATCAGATGTAATAGATTCATATGTATTATCAGTCCATACATTGTTATCTTTTAACCATGATATCTGAGATGCTGGATTACTGGTTGATGTAGTACAAGTCAGTATTTTAGATTCACCTTCTTTCACAGGATTGGTTATGCCAGATAATGTTACACTCTCTGCTGGAACTATGAAAGAAAATGTGAACTCAGTAATTGCGCACATCTAACAATATAAAAGATCATATATGATGAAGCCACCAATATTACAGAATTTAATACACTACTCTGGTATGTCTATTTAAATTATATATAAGATATACTTTGAATAGACATTGAATGGTGCAAGTCGACATGTGAATGGTGTAGTTTGTACAACGTTAGTAACTTTACATGTATACATTACTTGGTTATCATTTCTATTTAGATTCCATATATAAGATATACTTACAATAGACATTGAATGGTCCAAGTTGACATGTTAATGGTGTAGTTTGTACAACATTAGTAGCTTTACATGTATACATTATTTGATTATCATTTCTATTTAGATTCCATATATAAGAGATACTTACAGTAGACATTGAATGGTCCAAGTTGACATGTTAATGGTGTAGTTTGTACAACATTAGTAGGTTTACATGTATACATTATTTGATTATCATTTCTATTTAGATTCCATATATAAGATATACTTACAATAGACATTGAATGGTCCAAGTTGACATGTTAATGGTGTAGTTTGTACAACATTAGTAGCTTTACATGTATACATTACTTGATTATCATTTCTATTTAGATTCCATATATAAGAGATGCTTACAGTAGACATTAAATGGTCCAAGTTGACATGTTAATGGTGTAGTTTGTACAACATTAGTAGCTTTACATGTATACATTACTTGATTACCATTTCTATTTAGATTCCATATATAATATATACTTACATTAGACATTGAATGGTTCAAGTTGACATGTTAATGCTGTAGTTTGTACAAGATTAGTAGCTTTACATGTATATATTACTTGATTATCATTTCTATTTAGATTCCATATATAAGATATACTTACAGTAGACATTGAATGGTCCAAGTTGACATGTTAATGGTGCAGTTTGTACAACATTAGTAGCTTCACATATGTATACATTACTTGATTATTATTTCTATTTAGATTCCATATATAAGATATACTTACAGTAGACATTAAATGGTCCAAGTTGACATGTTACTTGATTATCATATCTATTTAGATTCCATATATAAGATATACTTACAGTAGACATTGAATGGTTCAAGTTGACATGTTAATAGTGTAGTTTGTACAACATTAGTAGCTTTACATGTATACATTACTTGATTATCATTTCTATTTAGATTCCATATATCTATAACGTATTGCGGAAGCAATGTACTTTGTGTGGGGAACGCAAGTGATAGTGCGCCATCAACGTTGCTGATGTGCATGGTGTGATGTCACTCCTCTTTGCGCGAGGTGTGCCGTCACTCCTCCTCAAGGCAGACACCACAGAAATGTAAGTGTTTTTTCTTAGTGTGGTAAATTGTTGAATAAATACTGATTTTTTATTGATCGTCGCTACACCTGGTATACATCCAAGATTTGAATGACGGTTATTTTGTGTGGTATATCATTTGAATTCCATTCTTTCATTTTTTCCTGGAAGCGATTTTAATTTGTATTCTGCCACGGGTTCATTTGTTTAATTCGACTCCATTTTATTACGTGTAAGGTGAAGGATGTGGGCCAACGGTTCTTATTTTAGCACACTATTTTGTTAGGCGACCCAAAATATTTGTGCATGAGCACCACCAGCAATATAATGTGTCACCAACTTTTAGTTTGAGTCAAATGGATGTTTATTTTCATGGCGTTGGTGGAAGAACGGTATTGACCTTTGACCCTGGTGTGGTGAGCCGCGTTTCGCAGGATATTATTGTTTTACTGTTAGGGTTCAATGATCTGTGTGACTTTTGTGTGGAGTCATTGTAAATCGCATGCAAAATGGTAGACCTCGTTCATCAAATGCATAGGGAATTCAGGTTGAAAAAAGTAATTGACAGTCAAGTCATGCACAGGATGAGACCATTTCATTAGTTTCGTATTTACAATGCTAGGGTAGATATTTTAAATCATGCGTTAAAGTCTGCCTTAGCTGAACTGTCATTTGCCATGTTTTGGAAACATATTGGCTTATGGAATTCTTCTCTAACTATAATGTTACCAGATAGCATTCACTTGAAGAAATTGGGTAATTATAGATATTATCGAAGTGTTCGTGGGGCACTTTTGCAGGCATGGAGGTTTTTAAAGGCAGCACAGGTTTAACTGGTGGTGGTTAGGTAGTTGCTAAATGCAGACTGTTACATGAATGAGTTTCTGCTTTTAATTTTTGCAGACTGTTTATCCTATCTCAATTATATGAGTGTGGAGTTTCTGCTTTATTTTAATTTTTGCGTAATGTTGATCTTATGTCTATTACATTAAGGGTAAAATTTCTGCTTATATTTTTATTTTGCAGACTATTGATACTATTTCAATTACATGAGTGTGGTTTCTGCTTTTATTTAAATTTGTTCAGACTGTTGATCCAATGTCTGTTACATGAGTGTGGAGTTTTTTCTACTATTTTAAATTTTGCAGATCCTATCTCTATTACAAGAGTGTGGAGTAATTGGTTTTATTTTAAATGTTGCTGACTTTTGATCCTATCTCTATTACATGAATTTGGAGTTTCTGCCTTAATTTTAAATGTTGCAGTTAGTTGATCCTATCTCAATTATATAAGTGTGGAGTTTATGCTTTAATATTATATATATAACATCTTGCTCAAGGTGTGGTGAGGGAGTTTCTGCCTTCTTTAAAATTGTTTTTCACTAAATGCTGTTGCTTAGTCTCTAAATCATAGATCATGGCACCTGCACGAAAGTGCAATGCACTGTAATGCACTGTAATGTGGTGTCACCACCACCGACACATACCATGGCAACCATGAGAGGGAAAAATCAAGCAACCTGTTCCCATGGAAACAGCAGCCATATCTGATGTTGGTGCATCACTAGTATCAGCTTCAGCATTGCTCGAGGACAATGAGACGTTCACCAACCTAGCAAACTCGATGCATGCAAGTCAAGCTAACATCACACTTGGGAATCGAAATAACAGGTTCCTATCCACACATAACATCAATATTACACATTACTCCTAATGCATCACATTATACTATAAGTGCATCGTGCCACCATATATCTTCATGACATCGCATAATAACGTTTTTACTTCACATAATAGTATATCTACATCATAAAATGGAATGTTTACATCAATCTATATATCTACATCGCGTAAAGAAATATCAACATCAGATAATAAACTGAACATAATAGTATACCCACGTCGTGTGATGAGATATAAACATGACGTAATGACATAACTTCACATGATATAACAACAACTATGGCATCGCGCCAATGATTTTAGGGTAGTAAACTTATTTTCACGAGTGATGTAGTGTTTCATGCGGCCGAGTTTATTATCTCCAATTGTACTCATATGGTATGTGAAATTGCTATATAACTGTGGCATATTGTGTAAACTGTAGTGTAAATCAAGTACATTGATCTTTATTTTGAATTATTCAAAAAATTAAAGGATGCCAAGTGAATGAAGGAGTTCGAACTTACAACATAAATCACGACATTTAAAAAACGACATGATACATATACATGTGAGTAAATTTGTTGTTAATTTGTGAACATCACACATGTGTCTGTGTGTCATTCTTATCTAGACTTTACAACCTAGACAGCTCAACAACCATTGAATACCACGGAATGCGATACACAATACAGGTCAACACAGGGGTCAATTGATTTCCATAATTCAGACACTGTGTTACTAGTATTTATAATTCTTTTTTTTTCAAAATTTGTACCCCTACACGTTTATGAGTCCCACATGGCGGTATTTCATGCATACACAATATGTGCAGGTTTCGCTCGTAAGTATAAATTTGAACTTTTTCAAACGTGGAATTATTCACTTTAATTTTACGAAAATTAAATCTGTATTTTATTGTTATTTCAGATTAGATATCTTCATAATCCACAATTTTTTTTAGTATTTAACTTATTATCATTCGGTGTAATTTTTTTTGATTCACGTATATGTAAAACAAATCACGAGATCCCCGAATAAAATAATTATAAATAATGCGACGCATGACTGTGTCTTCGATATAGGAAAATTTGTACTATTCTGTCTAGTAATTGGAGGAACGTGAATCTGATCTGCTGATTTTTTTCAATATACGTTTTTTGATGACATGAAGGTGTATAATTTATGGTGAACTGATAGACCATTGAGTAAATGTCAAAGTGAGTTGAATCAGGGGTGTCATCAAACTCATCTTTCTAGAAATGTTATTGTCCATTGAGTATTGACATGAAAACGGTATGAACCAACACGCATGTTTGCAATGATAAATACGATGACGAATAAAATTAGAAATAAAATTCAACTCGTTGTCAGAGCCATCAAATTGGTAAACATTGTAATATATTTGTGTCAGGGGTTGCGTTGTTTTTGAGCCAATTGTTGACGGTTCTGGTTATTTCACCACAGATTTGATTATTTAATCGCATTTCCCAGTTTCGTGCTCGTCTATATCAACTTCGGAAATTGTCGTATCGCATCTTAAAGTTACTTTTACAATTAAACAATTAAAATCAGTTAGCCACAAATACTAGAATAGTGCTGACATAGAGCTGTCCAGAACTAAAAATCTAGACGTCTAGTCACCAAATCAAACATAATTGTCGTTGCTGTAATCAGTCATGGTCAATTTAGATTTACGTCTTTCAGACATCCGACATTCGATTCAAACTCGGTCGAACAATGCGAAATATTTTTAATAATGTTAGCAAGTTTTTCTCAAGTCATTATTTCGAAAATAAGTGCTACTATACCAATATTAAATGAACAATACATACTATGGGATATGATATACAAGACAGATAAGAAGGAACATTTATGCTTGAAGTAGAGACTTGAAACCAGGGCCCATGTCCGATATCCTCAATACCTTTGATATGCAAATATCAGCATATCATGTGATGTCAAAAAAAGCCATTTTTTTAAACAGACTTATTGTCATTGAGACCTTTCTGTGTACTTAAGGCGCATTTGTTATATTTTATCAATACTTGACGCTATTCAAATGCCTACTTATTAACATACTTCATATTTTCAGAAACGCAACATTTCTTTGCCTAATTACATATGTGCAATTCAGGGCGGATACAGTTAGCTATAATTTGCGGAGTTTCTTTCAATTCCTACGATATATAGAAGGTCAATACGATGGGTACCCAACATTGAACTGGCAACCGATGACAATTAGATGTATACAACTCAGACTCTGTGCGAGTAAAATACCGTCATCCAGTTAATATCATGCACTTTGGGAATAATCATAGAATATACTCGCGTGTTTAAACAGTCGGAAGCTGTACGAGTTACGATTCGATGAATGGATGTGCTGGTATTTAGATGATGATAATATATGTTATACATTCTAATTTGTTCATGTCGTCTGTGCATTCTACAATTTGGCAATATGTAATGACTATATTTTCACTTCATGTGTATAATTGTATGTTTTCACGTGTCTTAATTTGCATCATTTAAATAGAAATCTAGTCATGGATTGTATAAGCAATTGCCAGAATGTGAATGGGATGCTGGATTCGTATCCCATCGCCCGTAGAAAAGTAGTAAAATATGAGAGAATAAGAAGGTGACATGTATATTTTATACTAATCAAGCACGAGTCCACACAAACTGCAATTGATGTTTATTACAATGTATTTTTTAATTGCTAACATATGTGTTATGCGTATAGATTAAATTAAACAATTTTATTATAACTAATATACAACTGTCATCCAACTAGCTAATCAGTAATATGTCTAGGTCACTCTGATTAAATAATGTAGCAGATATATAACTGCGAGTGTTAAAATCAAAATCAAATAGTTTAGAAGGACTACTTCAACATTGGTACTAGTATATTATTTGTAAATTGAATAGTAGGTTGGTCATTCACCGGATTTAAATGCACAGTGTGTGACGGAATAGTATAGCACTACTTATAATAATAATAAGATATATAATTAGACCTTATTTGGTCTTGGTAGTGGAGTCTCGTATTCGGATTCTTTTTCTCTAGTAGCAGGGTCGAGTGATGTATAAACCCCATCTTTGTCAACATCCTGTCAATATATAAGTAAATAAATGACATAAGAATACAATATAAGCAATATTATAGTACAGTATAATTTTATTTCCAATGGCCAATCAGATTTTTGCATTTGACGGTCGAGATATTTTCATATTTTTCAGACGTCAAAAACATTAATTAGGCTTCCGCCCTTCATAGACGTAATGATTGAACTACAAAATGCTAATTCACCGTTATGGTTTGTCGGCGTATTCTCAGAACACGAAATTTGTGAACAGGTCGAACAACTGTAACCAGACATATTGCATTACTTGAGTTATGTAAATATGCGAATATTTGTCACCGGTAGATGGTTATCGAATAACGTATATCGGTCGTTTCCACCGTAGTCGCCGCTCAGTGTACGCAGCTAGCGCAGATTACCAAAACCTTGCCTGGCATTCTGGAATTTGTTGACATAGTGTACCGACTTGTTGTGCTTTTTATTTATTTCATCGTGGTAAATTAATCACTTGGTTTTGTAACGTACATACACGTGGGTTTCATTAACCTGAACTGTTCATTCAAAGGAAAATGTATTATATTGCGCTTTATTAAGGTCTGAATGACCCCACGGCAGTGTGCTATGTTTATGTGCGCGCATGTCATGTGTAAATATCGCGACCTCTGTAAAGTCGAACAGTTGCCCATAGCTAGTTGATGCCTACACAAATGTATGTAATATAAATACATACAAACAATTGCAAGTGTGGTGAAACAGCTACTTGGGAATGGAGAAAATTCTGGATGTTGCAATTGAAAACTTGGGCAGGAGATATATTATAATACAGCGTTACAATATGAGTCTTTTATTCACCATAATACAGATATTGACACCAGACTCGGTGAATATTCATATTGGCTCGGCTTCGCCATGTTCAACAATGCTATATCTTTGGGTCGACAAATCTGTATCAACAATGGCTGGGTCAACATTTCTATAATATCTTACTAGTATCAAGTAATAGGGTGTTCAACTTGTTGTGATAGTAAATTAATTTAATTTACCTTTTTCTCTGGTATTTCATAGGTATGGTCTTTTTCCCTCGTGATTTCTGAAAGTCCAGTATACTCGCGATCTTCTACGGAATCCTGTTGAAAATAATATGTTAAAATTATATCAATCAGTAATAATGCCGAGGAGAATGATTTTCAATGTTTCATATTGAAAATGAAATATTTATGTAACTCACAGATCGTCTTTTTTCTTCGTTCCATCGACGTTTATGTAATACATAACTAATCACAACAGATATTATAGTAGTAACCATCAAAGTTGTAAGTATCCCAACAATAATACCTACACTACATGAACCACAGATACAACCTGAAATGTCATACGATGTGTATACTGTTCAAATGCGTTTTTGTCAAAGAATGCTCGATGTCACTTATACAGAGACAGTAACTAATATTGTCAATGGTATTTCATATGAGTGTGACGTCCTCGCGGACGGCGGATTTCGGAATAGCGGCCGTGCTGCTCGGGAAGATACTGCTGTACGGACAGTCACGAGACCAAGGTGACGTCATAATACCGCCGATTAAATTATCATTATGTTCGTAGACACAGTTTCTCAGTAGGAAATATACTTTTTCTATCGTATTAATCTATGCCAGTTAGATACAAGGAGAACAATTAAAGAAGCAAACAAGATCTTTCGCAATACGATGGATTTAACCAGTACATGCAACTTTTATGTTGTATATCCAACATTTTATTAATATTAAAAACATTTCTAACTTGTGTGCAGGAGCGGAAAATTTGACAGTGTAAACACTGAGTATACTTGTGTAACAAATTTTACACATATCCTAATAAGTAATGAAAAGCTCATCGCCACAGTGTGACGTCACACGTGAGTGATAATGTATCTATGTATTCTCAAATAGTCTGTAACCTATGCAGAATACAACAATAGTAAATCATTTCTTAAGGTAAGTCAGGCCCACGTTACATTTTAATTAATGATTACCATGAAGTCAAATGACCCGAAAAATTAGGACCAGCTCACACTATCTCCATTTTATAGTGATTACAGCGTACATAATATGACTCATACTTTTTTGCGTCGCATATTCGGTCTCGTGTTACCAACACTCACTGCACTGAAAACGGTTTTTAATTTAGTGAATGAAAGCCATGTTTAAATAATTTTGCTGAACGTTGGATTATGTGGGTGGAATTCGATAGATTATAATGATGCATATATAATTTAGCTGAATTGGAAAATATTACCGTTACTGGTTCTTCTTGTTAATGCAGAGAATTCTCGACTTTCACAAAAACCGTCTGCAGTGCAATATGTAATTCTGTATTCCCTATTTGTATCATTTACTTTGTATTCGAGTATATTTCTATCGATGCATTTCACTATAACATTCCATGTGACATCCACGTGACGTGTTTCTATTTTCACACATGTGTATGTCTCGTTCTCGTGACGTGTCCAGCTCAATGTAGTAGTATCATGATCCAGTTCTACGATTGGCTCATCTAAAAATAATAACAGTTGCGATATTATTTTGATGTAAATACAAGGCTTGTACATACAATGTTATTACGTAACAATCATTTTATTATTTCTGTAGTTATTGTGGTTTACATGTACGTCATTCAAAGCAAAGGTTTAAAGCAAAATGAACATAAATACGACTACACCATATTTGATTTGTTCGCTACCGCTCAGTGTATCTCAATAGAATAATGCGAGTTGCAGGGTCTGTTTTATTATACCCTTACGCCCCCTGAACGTAACATTGCAGTTATTTATATTGATACAATCCCTAAAAACTGCATATACCATGCACAATACATTAAGATTCTCAACTGTTATAAGATAATTGGTCGATCATTTTCAAACGCAGATTGCCACGATTCAGGGTTAGCATTACTTTGTTTCCATAAAACTTACCCAATGTTCTTATTATAATAATATTACTGTATGGTCCTATACCAATTGCGTTGGCAGCATATGCTCTACATTCATACGGTCTTGACGGATCTAATTCAAGTATTTCTATTGTGATATTTGTTGTCTCTGAGTCATCAGCGTTCAATTCGATGAAGGTTGCATTTCTCCGGGTACGATATTGTATAAAATATGTTGTATCTACATCTCCACCATCATATCCGGGAATTATAGTGACAACCAGACTGTCATAGAATCGTGTTATTGGTACAACGGACTTTGGTGCATCTGGAACACCTATATGCAAATTGACATTTTTATTTGTGAGTTCAAATTATAAACACAAAGAAATTAGCGAATAGTAACTATGGGGTTATCTACATAGATTAATCCAGTAATATTATCATTAATGTGAACAAACCCAAACGGTATATAACACAAGCTGCATAGTTTAATATAACACTGTAATATTTACATTGTTTTTATTTGATTAGCAATTATAACGATTGCTGTTTTCACATTTGCATATGTTGGCAGGTATTTTTAGTCTAAATGTAAATGACAATACTTACTTTTATCTTTGAACGTGACAATAAATGTTGTGTTGCCAATATTGTTTTCTACAAAACAGGAATAACTACCATAGTCACTTAGCCTAGTATCCCGTATTGTCAATATGCTTTCATGTAAGGTTCCATGTGACACTGTTTTGATACTGACTCTACTGTCAGTATTTAGTGGTTGATTATTTGGGCCATACCATATTATCGAAGAAATTGGATTGCTTTCAATTTCGCATCGTAGTTCTGCTACGCTTCCTTTGCTTGCATAGGATCGCTGATTCTTTGATACGTTCACAAAATATGGTTTATCTGGAAAATAGCATTCAACTATTGCTATCAATTTCAACTTCATTTTGACGACATCACGAACAATTAAGTAAGATAAAATATATTAAAAACGTATTACCAAACTCCTATGGTACAATGTACACAAATCCAATAACCAGCAAGTAGTTCTTTATAACGAAAAAACCACATTACTCGGGGTTGTATAAAATTATGATCTTATTTCAGCACAATTACAGTGCAATTATACTAAGCCGAAGTTGTTTTATAATTAATAATCGCGATAGTTTGTTTGCTTAGAAATCACACTCAGTTCAATCTATCTCCTCTAACTAGCATAACGTAAAATATAATGACTTTGATAACTGTTAAGTTGGTCCCAAATGCCGTTCGTATATACATATTCTTAATTCGTAAATGCGAGTAAAAATGCGCCTTTATAGAATAACCATGATATCAACGTAATAAACATTTAAAAACATTTTCTAATGTATCAATATATTTCCAAAATTATTTTTTTGTTATTTGTAGGTACTGCAACACAATGTTTGTCACGATGAAAATATAGTTCCATAATTGTACATAAAAAAGCAATATTGTAAATGTAAGAAATGTGAACATTATGAGTAAATTACTTACAATACACAGTAAGATGAATGACAGTAGAAATCACGTGACCAGTAAAATCAGTGTGACTTGATTGACATTGATATGATTTACTGTTATGTTCTGCTTGTATGGATATTGTCATCTGTTGTTCACTTATTTTACCATTATAATCTCCATCTCTTGTAACATCAGATGTAATAGATTCATATGTATTATCAGTCCATACATTGTTATCTTTTAACCATGATATCTGAGATGCTGGATTACTGGTTGATGTGGTACAAGTCAGTATTTTAGTTTCACCTTCATTCACAGGATTGGTTATGCCAGACAATGTCACACTCTCTGCTGCAACTGTAATGGTGTATTTTGTACAACATTAGTAGCTTTACATGTATACATTACTTGATTATCATTTCTATTTAGATTCCATATATAAGATATACTTACAGTAGACATTGAATGGTCCAAGTCAACATGTTAATGGTGTAGTTTGTACAACATTAGTAGTTTTACAAGTATACATTTTTTGATTATCATTTCTATTTAGATTCCATATGTAAGATATAATTACAGTAGACATTGAATGGTCCAAGTTGACATGTTAATGGTGTAGTTTGTATAACATTAGTAGCTTTACATGTATACATTACTTGATTATCATTGCTATTTAGATTCCATATATAAGATATAATTACAGTAGACATTGAATGCTCCAAGTTGACATGTTAATGGTGTAGTTTGTACAACATTAGTAGTTGTACATGTATACATTACTTGATTATCATTGCTATTTAGATTCCATATATAAGATATACTTGCAGTAGATATTGAGTAGTCCAAGTTGACATGTTAATGATGTAGTTTTTACAACATTATTAGCTATACATGTATACATTACTTGATTATCATTTCTATTTAGATTCCATATATAAGATATACTTACAGTAGACATTGAATGCTCCAAGTTGACATGTTAATGGTGTAGTTTGTACAACATTAGTAGCTGTACATGTATACATTACTTGATTATCATTTCTATTTAGATTTCATATATAAGATATACTTACAGTAGACATTGAATGGTCCAAGTTGACATGATAATGGTGTAGTTTGTAGAACATTAGTAGCTTTACATGTATACATTACTTGATTATCATTTCTATTTAGATTCCATATATAAGATATACTTACAGTAGACATTGAATGGTCTTAGTCGACATGTTAATGGTGTAGTTTGTACAACATTAGTAGCTTTACATGTATACATTACTTGATTATCATTTCTGTTTAGATTCCATATATAAGATATACTTGCAGTAGATATTGAATAGTCCAAGTTGACATGTTAATGATGTAGTTTTTACAACATTAGTAGCTATACATGTATACATTACTTGATTATCATTTCTATTTAGATTCCATATATAAGATATACTTACAGTAGACATTGAATGGTCCGAGTTGATATGTTAATGGTGTAGTTTGTACAACATTAGTAGCTTTACATGTATAAATTACTTGATTATCATTTCTATTTACATTCCATATATAAGATATACTTACAGAAGACATTGAATGGTTCAAGCTGACATGTTAATGGAATAGTTAGGGCATCGTTAGTAGCTTTACATGTATACACAGCATCATTATCATTCCTATTCAGATTCCATGTGCAATCCTTCGTAACTGTGTCATCAGTTGTAGATGATGACAAACCGTTCATCTTACTGTTATCATGATACCAGTTTAATGTTGCTAACGGATTGCCATCAGTTGATTGACATCTTATTTTCATTTCGTCATCAAGTAGGTAAGATGATAATGGTGCACCAGTGGTCTGGTAAGTGCAGACTGGATCATCTGGGGGATCTACAGATGAAAATACATTTAAAACATCCACAGTTAATTATGAATAGAAAACAGATTTGTGGCGAAGTGAAAGAGTCTACTACTGTAAACATTTTGTCATTATTTATGTAGGTATGTGTAAATGTTGAATGCGATAGGTGCTTGCATTTTTGTACATTGGACTTCCTCTTAAATGGCTGCCATTTATCAAGTCATGTATTAAAGAACAAAATAAACAAGTAAAGTTTTATTTCAAATGTGACAAATGTGACAAACCTCGCAAATTGACATTTTTTCAAATCGTTAATCCACCTCTAAGTGTAATTTATAGCACTAATTACGCAATGTCACGTAAATAAGGCCTTTTTTATAATTGTTTGAATAAAACCATATAAACTGCTGTTGCTGTAAAAAAAACATTTTCGATATATCAAAACATAAAATGCTATATGTTGTTTGATATTTAAAACATAGCACAACTATCAACCCCTTGTCCGATATATACAGAGTAATGTGTAATACTAATAATTTATCTGAATAATATATATCGTAAGTGACACAGTCACCAGTGTGACCCCCCCCCCTTCATGATTGGTACAAAATATAAAAAACACATATAACTGCTATAGAATTTGATTAATATTCATTTTGAACAAAAAGTGGACACAAACATTTTTATCTTAAATGGGAGCCGATATTATAAATAGAGGCATGATTGTCATCGCAATTCGTTTGTTAATCCGAAACAAACGGGAAATGTGCCATTTACGATGTTTGGAGGTCAAGCTGTGATTCCAAAAGCACTTCTACCGTCATGAATATGTACTCTAGCGATTACACTAATCTGATTGTTTTTGTTAATAAATGTTGTTGTTTTCGTTCGAAACGTGCTTGGTTTACAAACAGAATTATCGTTACGTAGTTTGTCTAACCATCAGTAACATTGAAACATGACGATGTAAGACAGTCATGTTTGAATTCAAAGACCAGTCTTTGGAAAGTTGGGCTTTGGGCTAGACTCGTTACTCAACTATAAGCTACCAAAAATTACAATGCATATGAATGAGTTTCACATACATGTAATATCAACAGTCCGAGAAACATTTTCAAGTTTCCGAAAAACGCGCATTTTGCTTTATTTTATTTATAACAAATTAGCAATCTTAATTCCTAGCACTCTATATCCGAAAAGCTGGATCACGTCAACCACTTCTGTTTCCTGTATGATTGCTTTTAGTTTGCATATTACATCGTATGATGTAAATATCAAGAAAGTGTTTTGGAATTACAAAGCTTAAGCATATTTAGCCAGCTTCAATGTTACCAATAATCTATAAGTAAAGATTCTTTCTGATAAAATGTGACAGTAATGACAGTGGCTAATCAGTGTTAACATTTATCCACAACTAATTTTAAGTCAAAATGCTGGTAAACCAGAGTTTTAAACTTAAACTGAATGCAACTCTGTGTGATCTAAATTGAAAACCCAAAAAATGTGTAGTGTAATGGCAGTTGGCATATCCTTGTAATTCTGTTGGGTCTGTTGTCACACTTGTTTTATTGTGGTAAGTATTTAAATCTTCATTTGATGTGGGCCACTTTCTGACAGTGTCACGACTGCCGACTGTTATGTTCTTGAGAAATATTGTAAGTTGCTAATGACAAATGTCATTATCATTTTCTGTAACTTGAGTAGAGATATATGAATTTTTGTTAGTTACTACATATAGAAAACATTAATTTGTTTGTACTAAATTGCAAATGTTAATAGAAGTGAAGACAGTTCTTCCCAAGATTTTGTCATGATGATAGTGTTTATTGAATCACAGTATTTTCAGTGTTCAGAAATCTCATTATAACTGTGTTGTAGGAAACTTCTGACACTCTTTGTTTCGAGAGCTCTTTGGTACTGAGAGCTTAGCAGTGGCTGGTAATGAATTATAATATGAGGATTAAATGCTAAGATTTCTCCTCTTTTCTAATGATGTTATATATTTTCTATTTTAACATGCATCTGTTAATTATAGTGAAATTACATATGGTACAATGAATATTTATAGGTTAGCAGGTTTCATAACATATTTTCTGTTCATAAAAATATACTTTTTGTCTCATATCATATATTTTTGTTGTACACAATTTTTCTGTGAACTATCTTTTAATGTATATATATTTTTAATGAAACTAGTAGCTTCGCAAAGAATGGCTTTAGCGATGATTGGCTTTCATGGAGAGTGGAATCAAAATTAAGCATGAATGGCTTACCAAAATGTTATTGGCAAGACTCAAAATACGACAGTGATAGCCACTGAAACGTTATTGAAGGCAAATGAACACGTCAAGCAAAAAATAAGAATGAATATACCATTGTTGACTCTTGAGGGAAATGACAATCAGTCGATTTGAGGGTGTCACAATATGCGACGGAGGAAATCGTTTTTATGCTACGAAAAAGTGAAGACCTTGAACCTACTTTTTGGACTTTATGTTAGTTTTGTTTGATTACTTAACGCTTTTAGGTTCAGTTACAGAGCACATACCTAAGCGGCCGTTCCTCAGCAAATAATGAAGCCAAGGCATTTTCGATGTCGAAATTGCAAATCTCTCCCTTTTTACGCAAACTGGGAAGGTCGAATTACTAAACAAAGCACAGGACGACGAAGCAGAAATATCCATGAACGTACACATACCAAAAATGATATCTCAAAAGTGAATACTCGTGTTGTATTTTAAATCTAACCGGACCGGAAGTGGGAATTTGTTAGTACATGTACTTCAAATATCCAAACATATAAACAATTTCTTTACTGTCACTGCCATCCTAAGATCAAAGCATTTTTTTCAAGTGATCTATAGTTTTTTTCAACTGATGTGTGCAATAGATAAAACCATTCTATTGTTTGAATGAAATATACCTATATTGGGTTACACACATAATTATTAAAGCGGAGGAGACGTCACCTACGCATGCGTCAGATGGTCATGGCGTGTCATTATTTACAAACAAGCGGCTACCCTGGAGCCTTTGCCTTCTTAGCGTGTGTTTTTATCATCGCTTGGGACTCAATTCCCGCGCGTGCGCAGGTGACGACCCTCCCGCTTTAAAATTTGCATATTATTGATTTTCACGTTATCGTGCTAAATAATAGACATTTCTCATATCCTTGTACGTAAAAATATTAATGTTTGATATTTTCAACAATAAAATAATAAAACAATTGTTTTCTTTTAAGATGTTCATTGGCAAAATAAATGGTTGTGGAGTTTAACATATACTAAACTATGCATGGTATATGTTGGGAAAATTTTCAAGCTTGTATTTTACAATTGTGTGTGTTATAAACTTCGATTGACTATGTTATTGTGTGGACGACTTTAAAGAAAACTGTTTTCAGATGTGATGAATAAAGCTGATCAAACAAAACCGAATTCAAGAAATGTCTAATTGCACTACCTCCTTAAATTACAGCTGTCACGTGGTAGTACAATCACTACAATTGGAATCGCCCTTTCATAAACTTGAAATTATCAAACATATATATTGTGATCACAGTGACCTGTTGCTTGGTGCAGGAAAACACGGATAGAATTGCTACACTTGGAATAAATAATATGGAATTGCAACTAACAAATTCCATTCTGTGTATTGCTACTAATATACATTGTTTCAAATTCTGCAATACGAAGATGGCAGTAATTTACCTAATAGAAAAAACAGAATCAATAATTGGATGACAATTGTATTTTAGTAAGTAAGACGGGGTTTTTGCAAATTCATTAAAAAAATTATATCGTTTAACCCTCAGCCCATAGTATTATAGTTGGGTCAGTGGCTATTTCAGGTAAATCCGTTGAAAACGGCTTTGACTACACACTTTCTTGTGTAAATAAATATAATATATCACTTTACGTTAATTTTTGGCTATAAAAATCGATGCCTACAATTTACCTACTCATGTAACAAATATTAATTTCCAAATTATGATAATATATTATGTGGCGTTATTCAAGCATCGCAAATCCAAATTTTGAGTAACTTGAGTAACTTCAACAGCTTCAAAAATCAGTATGCCTCTCTCTACTAGTTGTCAATTATTATGTGTCCCTGGCAGGCTGGGTAGAACAGATGCAGTTGGAGCGAGAGTACAATGGTTTTTACTTTTAGTCCGGGCGCCACTATGGGTTTTGACTCCCTCCTTACCAACCTATGGGCGTCCCCAGAGGAAGCGGACCCTGTCATGAGACACGCTCTCGCTCACATATTTAAGTTGAAAGGAGGCAGTATGCTTGCATCGGATACAGCCATGGCCATCGGATACCATGGACAGTCCCTCAGAGTCTTCCATCAGTAACGGCAAGTGAGCCACGCCAGTGGGGTGATGCAGAGTATCATCGATCCTAGTGATACGGTGTATATACCCCCACCCTTGATCCTAAGACAACCACTTACTGTTGCTTCAACGCTTATGGGATCACAGGCGGTTGGTGTTGAAAGATGAGGTAAGGCCCCCGGGTGGGTTAAAACTTATGCAACATTTACCACTGTACCAAACGCTACCCGGTCGATGTGGTTTAACAGGATCAGACCCCAAAGTGTGGGATGGGACCAAAACGCCCCCAATCGGATCCCAAGGCTCCTTCCCCAGACCCCGCTACCACGAATTTCCGTTTGGCAAACCGTGTAAAGGGGGTTAGCCGCGCTCCATAGGAATTCTCGTCAGCTCAGTCTGAGACGATCAATCACGCCGTGAGAGCAGAGTTGCTTGAACACACTATTGTGTGCACCCAGGACTTTGAGACCTCAGAGGCAGAACGCACCAGCTTTCTAGACCAGGTGACATATTTACTGGTGGGCCGTCGCACATCTACGTGTGACATCCCCCAGTGTCGCCAGGCTCTCGTGGCTGAGACTACTACTGTGCAATGAGTCAGAAGGTACATCCCCACCTCAGTTATACAGACTGGACATCTTACACCCTCTTTTATGGGTAGATGCAGGTGCAGTCTCAGAGTTTCAGAGTGCAATGAACCAGATGGTTCAGATCGAATCCGCTATCCAGTTGGCCTCTGCCATGGGTAAATGGAGGGTGCCCCAAGCACAGAAAACACAATGCCCTAAGCGACGTTCGCAAGCCATAGTCAGTCAGGAGGCAAGTGCTCATACCCTTCCACAGGAGGGAAGAGTAGCTGCACGCCCCAAGTGAGGAAGGGACCAGGTGGTGGCTCCTCATCCTCCTTGAGTGGTCATCCACCCCAGCAGCGGACCTAGGCAGACTGAATCAGTACGTGCTCCTCGATCGGTTCTGCATAGAGACGCCATTCAGCGTTCTCCTCTCCATCCACCGTTTTGACTGGCTAGCCTCACTAGACTTAATCCGGGCGTACCTGCACATGCTGATGTACCCGTCGAGTTGCCATCTCCTTCGAGTCGCCCAGCTTCTGCTTCACCAAACGTTGGTACACATCAATCCGTACTTTGACGAGGAGTTATTAGCCGAGCAAGTAAGGCTAACACTGGATTTACTTCACCAGTTAAGCTCTTTAGTAAATCAGACAAGTCCCACCCCTATCCAATGCAACAGTTGGTGTTCCTGGGCATGGAGTTTGACACAGAGGTAGGCTATTTTAAGCCTGTTGCTTGGCCCTAAGCAGCCTAGCAGAACGCCTAGTCAGCGTTCCCTCAGTGTCCCTCCGAGAACTAATGCCGATCATCAGAATGATGGCCTTGGTTCAAAGGGTAGTTCCCCAGGCCACATTACGCAGCCGCCCAATACAAAGCTTGTTGCTAAGGAAGCACTGCCCTGGTGGTCGTCACTGACCAACCTCGGACAGGGGGTCCCCTTGGAACCACTCGCCACAGCTATCTATGACTCTGGTAATAGATGCCTCCCTCCAAGGTTGGGGAGAGCATATATTGGACAAACAAGCCCAAGGTATATGGCCTCAGCATTAGTTCCGGGACCGCCATATCAACCGACTCAAACTGAAAGCAGTGCACTTAGCACTACCACACTTTCTACCCATAGTTTGAGACCACAGAGTCCTGCTCCGCACAGGCAACACAGCGGTGGTCTCCCTAAACGAGGGTGAATGCGTTTCCCATCGTTGTTAGTTCTAGGGGAGCAAATCCTCATTTGGTGCCAAATGGGTTTTCTCGGTTGTGTTGTCCGCTCAAAGCAGACCGCCCTTTGAGCCTCTCTGATCAGCACCACTCAAAATTTTGATGTGGGAAATAGTCTTTCTACTGGCCTTCTCAGGTAGGCTCTGTCAGAACTGGGGGCATTGTCCTTCTCGGATGATGTACCGCCTTTATGGACAATCAAGTTGTGCTAAAGACACAAATCGGGTTTCTCGCCAAGAACCAAATCCCAGGACACGATCCTCACCCGATCGTTATTCCCTGGCTGTCAATTTTTTTCAGCCCGGGGGTCAGGAGGAATTGCTTCTTTGCCCGGTTCGAGCACGGGGTTGCTGACGGGGTGCCAAGCACATGTCTTTGTGTTACGGCCCAGGCAGGCAGGATAGGCCAGCCTCCCCGACCATCACAAGGTGGATTACTGCGACTGTATTAGAAGTCTATAATATTTCCTTGACACAGAGCTTGCAGAGACACCAAGTACGAGTGCATGAGGTCAATGTGATTGCTAACTCACTTGTGCTAGCGTCACCCCCCCCCCTCCAACATATTCTGAGGGCAGTCTTTTGGAGAACGCAAACGTCTTTATCAACTACTACCTAAGTGACCCCCGATCCATTGAGGGGGGACTCTTTTAGGCTGGGTGTCGTCGTAGCAGGTCAGATTCTGGTTGCTGGCCCAGCCCGAACGACCACAAGGGTACCTGCACATAGGTGATAGTCGGTCTCAACATTTTTGTGGACAGATTTCTCTACCATAAGCACTTCATGCAGAACTGTTTCGGTCTTTACTTCGAAAGCATACTACCCCCTAATTTGGGTTGGGGGTCCAGCTTTCATGGGCACACCGAACCTTGTCACCGTAGCAGCATTTTTGGCTTTTTGCTCTGGGACAGCACAGGTGAGGTGAGACACCACCCTCTTTTGGGGGTCTTAGCTAGGTGATGAGTGGTGTAGAGTGTATCATCCCGGACTGTGGAAAGACTTTTATCATTTTCTGTTTGCTCGAAAAACCCGCCATCTATCGGCGTCTGACTCAGTTCAAAATAGTCATTTTGACTGACCTGAGTCTATGGTGGGTAATTGAACGTACATGTACTGAATTTAGGCAGAAGGTTCTCCGAACCCGCCTATTCACATAGTTCATACCCATCATAGACTCCCCCTACGACCCCACTCTTTCCGTGGCATTGGTCTAAGTCCTTAATGCGGAGAGAAAAGAACAAGAGTGAATAGCCAGCCGTAATGACGCCGCCATATGGCCTTGGTCAAGTGGTTCGTGATGTAAGGGAAAAGAATCTTGGGGTCATGGGGCTTCTCCTGACCTAGATTCTATTTCTTCGTCATTGGCAGAATCGCCAATTAATACAACAATGATCAATCGTAGTGACATGTACATTTGTTGAAAAATATTTTATAGGCAAATTATGGGCGCGGCTAATTTGATATATAAAAAACAAAACTGATGTCAGAAATTTGCATACAATATTCAATCAATTGTGTCATTACCAATCATTTGATAAATAATATTCCGTGTTTCTGATAATAAATAGGATTTGTCATCTTCACATGCCTACCAATGTAAAAAAAAATCGCAATAGTACGTACTTTTGGACTTGCGTTACGTTTCTACGACTACAAACACTTTCCGGCAATTTCCTTGCGTCGGCATGAAAATGCTATTTATCTAAGTGTGGATTTTTCTATTGCAGATACACATTAGACACATGACATCATTAATTATACACATATCCAATATCATGAAATGTATTCTAGATATACATTTGTGACAGCAATATTAACGATTGGAGCAATGCACTTAATGACCTAATAGGTGAATGCACAATTTTCATTTGTTAAACTACTTATCATATTTGGATCACAAGCTCGCTGTATAAATTTGAAATATCTAATTGAACACAATTAATTAACTTTAGTGATGAAAGGGGAAGAGACAATACTACTCGTTCCACGAATGTTTCATACTCATTCTTAAGTAATAATACAATCAAGTCCTTCTCAATCATTCTTTTAACATACACTATTGTGACACATTTTTTGAATACTAGCCAGTATTCTAGTATTCTCAAGCACCTGCTCAAATATGGATGGACTTGCGCCTTTATTTTAAGTAAATTGTTTTCGCTGTAATTCTTAATCCGTTTGAATTACCTTTGGCGAATTGGTTTGTGGTTTGTGTGCACGGATTTTAGAGTCCTTGTAGTACACAAACCCAGGAGTATAACAATAAGCTTTATATTACAATTATGTTGTTCGTAATTACAAAACAGATGGTATTACAAATCTGGTTGACTGTTCTCACAAATCACGTTGGGACAAAGATTGTTACTCATTATTACAACTAGAAATGATCGTTATTACAAATAGGTTTATCCTTTTCATGCGGCTGGTATTATTATTCATAGAATTGGGCGTTATTGCAAACAGTGTTGATCAATATTACAAATCAAGTTTTACGCATTGTTTTAATAAAAAAAACGTGTCTGTGAAGAAAATATGGCTTATAAGTTCTAAAACCTGTTGCCGTATCTTGGCCCTCAAATTACACAAATAGCAAACATTTTTTTGAGTTGGAGCTGCAAGAGTATTACATTAGACTTCAAAATAAATTTTGTTTTGGGGGAGCACTGTTTAGTATATCCATGAAATCTGAAGAAGATATTTTGATGTTTATGTAAGACTCAAACCATTTAACATTCTCTACACTCAGTAACTTCAATTTATCTCTTAAATTATTTTGGTCTACAGAGTCGACTGCCATTTGTAGTTCTAGTACAAATGTATATATTTACCTTACCTCCGAAATGACCCCTAGTAGATTTGGATTTGATTAAATATGTTAGATGTATAGGTTTCAGTAGTGAATCCCTTCCCCCAACAAAAGCCTGATTGAAATTCATAAAATTCATAAAATCACTTTCTCGAGATGTTTTTTTTATAGATTACAAGTGAAGGGAACTAAAATAAGAGCATGGTACTATAAACACACATTACAAATGAAAAGATAAAATAAGTAAACATTAAAAGCAAAACATATATTCAAACATATTATAACATATCACAAGTCATAAATCGATGTCAGATTTATCACATAAACCTTTTTCTTACGATGATAAAACTAGAAAAATGCAATAGCCTACTTATATTATTTGTGTGAGTGTAATACAGTAAGGAACGTTAAGTGAAAATTTACCTCATTCATAGGTTGTTATCATACTAACCGTTCCAATTTTGTTTTAATGCAATTGTTGATGACTGGAGCTGTACTTGATGACTGAATAACTTGTTTAGGAAAGCTGATAATTTAATAATTAATATATTTCTTTTAGTTTTGTTATTTTAATGAAAAAACTAATATTTACCTCTGGATTTGACAAATCACTTGTTGCTTGCATGATTTATTTTTTATTGTGATTTGCATAGTGCATGGTTAATAGTTGATTGTTATAAGTTTATTTCCATTGTTTCTTTTTGTCACTATTTCTGTTCTGAAAAATGGGTATCCAATTTTGCATTGCATTGTGGTCCTGATTTACTTAGAGCTTCATGTAATTGTTTCAATACCTAGTATTTAGAAAACTAAATAACATGTCTGTCTTAAGGTAGCGGGACTATTATTTGCATACTTGTTTTCATCTTCTAATTGTGACTAAATGACTACAAATAAACCCGGGAAAGTATATATTTTTAGAATCGCCAGACTTCAAGCTTTTCACAAGTGTATTTTGCATGCCGGTATCTGCATTCTACGACGCGTTACTCAATCAAAGGTGAAAAATTACTTTTTCTGTAAAAAAAATAATTACGCATTTATGCTGGCGATAAGAAGTATTTTTTTCACTTTTCCTAGTTGTTCAATAGTCTGGTAAATTGAATGTGTCTGGTCAGTTTTATTCAAGCAACGCGTTTTAAGAAATAGTGTGCTGAATTTCAATTACTGTTTTAGTCGCATTGCCCCCAACTCAAACCACAACTCGTTGGTAAATAATCGATGAAATGGTTTGTCTGGACACATTCAAGTTCCTCTCACTGTCACCTTAAAGCTGTGAAAATTTGGTGTTAATCCGACGACAATAAGTATACGTTATTTTTTGTTAAAGACCTTGTATTTTGAAAAACATAAACTCCTAGAAAACGTCCATGAAGTAACAGCAAAGATTTTCAAACTTGTTTATCGGCACAATCAATTTGTTTCCCCATCAAGGTCTGTTTCAACATGTGTAGGGACATCCAAATGTGTAAGGCTATTGGAAACTAAAAAAATAAAGGAATGGGATAGCTATAATTGGATAAATTCGGCATATGAAAACACCAAAATCAATGATTTTTTTTCAGTGGCTGTATGACCTTGTGTCTGACACATTCATATGCAAATGACTAATCTGTGAAACAAACATGGGCGGAGACAAACCACTCAAATGTTTGGAAACACTCATTGTGTGTCAGATAGCTACAGATAACACATCCTAACATTACTTTGTCTTGAGTTTATCTTTGAAACTTATAGGCACACAGATTAAACCTGTGTTGTTGATTTTGGCAAAACACTACTGAGGCTGCCCTGCTTCCCTTCAGAAAATCTACATTTTAACCAACTTACATGACATTCTATGTTATGTTGAACATGAAAGTTTATAGTGCATTTCAGCAATTAATAAATAAATGTGAAAATCGTAATTTTCAACACAAATAATAGTCTCGCTACCTTAAATGTATTTTGGCGAAACAAACATGTACTTTGAAAAAATGTAGTAGCAGGGTATTTTGCCAAGGATGAAATATTATACAATTTGATAAAGATGCTGCCATAATTAATTTTGGGTTTATTTTGTCATTCACATAAAATGCATTCATCAAATTATACAGTCAATATGCACCATTTTCTTTCGCAATGCATAATTACACACATCATGTTTATAAGACTATATAATGTTTGCATGTTCATTTTACTAAAGTCGTAAAGTTGTATTTATTGTCTTCTATTATTAGTTATTAGTATTTTCTACTGAGCAACTGCAGCCAATGCCAATTGAAACTAAATTATGTAAATGCTTTGGTGGTCTGTAAGATTATGTTAAGCACTTTTTTATTAGCTAAAAATAAAGCATTTGTCATATCATCGGAACAAAAAACTATAAAGAGTTTACTTACATCTAATGGTCAATGTTTTATCTTCTGTTTTACTTCTTTTAAAATTCATCACTTGACATGTAAATGTTCTACCGTTATCATCTCTGTAACTGGGATCAATTGTTAATTCACTGTTATCTGTATTGAGTTGATATCTATTCAGTGTTGGTAGTGGTGAACCATCTCTCAACCAACTGTAAATTGGTGTAGGATTACCAGATGATGTACATTGCATAGTAATTTTACTTCCTGCATTGGATATAATACTGCCATCAATGAACGTTATACTAGGTTGAGATGGTTCTGTTGCAACTGTGCAGAATACAAACATGAATGTAAATGATAATTAGATACACACCAGTAATGTGAGGCTTGTGTAAACCGTTTCTCTTTTGCAAATGTGCTGTAATTTATTTGTTTCTCTATAATGTTGCGTACCATTCTGAACGTTGAATTAAAAACACATAACGTAACACGGAAATTGATTTCGATATCATAGCAAGGAAGAGGATATTCATTTACACTCAGTCGGCGACACACGTTTCCACTAAAATAGTTATACATAAAACAATTTACCAATCAATCAATCAATCATTTATTTCTCACAATAAAATAGAAAAAAATACAATACTACAGAAAATGTTGTGGCATGTGACGGAAATTAACTAGAAGCTTTTATCGTTAATACCTCAATTTGTGGCAATAATATATTAATAAAAGTATACTAAAACCAATTAAATAATAGTAACATATGTTTAAAATACAAATAAGAGAGCAAATACACAAAAAACAAGTAAAATTAACAATATTCTCCTTTTTCAGTTGCAGTTTTTATTTTATCAGTTAATTGTATTAATGCCATAAAAGTTGATTGTTTTTTTCTAAATTCATATTGGTTTGTTGCTATTATGCCATATTTTGTCATATTTATTCTGCTGTAGATAATTTTTCCGAATAGTTTTGATATCATGGCAGGCAATACAGATATTGGGCGATAATTACTAAAATGTGATGGTTCATTGGATTTGTAAACTGGAGTATCACAATATATACAATTTATAATGTCTTGTGCAGTCACTGGTCGAAAGAAAATAGACTATTTCATTTTTGTTGTTACTTTTGTTGTTGTCTGATTGAAATTCCATTTGAAATTCCCTACTACTTTTATTTCTACCCAATAATGTGTTAATTATTTTCCATGTACCTTTTATATTGTTTTTTAATTGAATTTATTTTAGTATTAAAATGATTTTTTCTAGCCAGTCTTAATAAATGTGTGAGTCGGTTCTTATATGTTATATACTTTTCTTTATTTATTTCAGTTGGGTTTTCTTTATATTTTTTGTAGCGTTTGTGTTTTCTTTTACATGAATTTACCAGAGCTGTCGTTATCCAATAGTTGTATTTTGTTATTTTTATTTTCTTCATTGGTATGCATACATCATATAATTTTGTTAATTTACTAATAAATTAGTTATATGATTCATTGGGATCACTTGATTCCAATATTTCACTCCAGCTTTCTTTATTTATGCATATTTTTAATTTCTGTATATTTTGGTATCTTGCAACACGAGAATATTTAAGTACACACGTATGCTTGATATTGTCATTAATGGAGTCTATCAATTGGAGCACAGGATAATGGTCAGGTATGTCAGAAAATAAGATCTCTGATGTAATATTGTTGTCAACAACATTCGTGAATATGTTGTCAATAATTGTGGCTGTATTTGATGTTATTCGAGTTGGCTCGGTAACTAAAGGTTGAAAATAATTGGAGTACATTACATTCAATAAATGTTGTGATATAACATTTGTTTTAGTTTTTAACAGGTCGATATCGAAATCGCAAAGAATGTAGCAAGTTTTATTTTCTTTGCTTAGGTTTTCAAGTATTTTGTCTGTTTTACAAAATGTTCTGTGTTATATTGGTATTTAATGGATTATATTTTAAAGAGTTTAAATGATCTACATTTATATTTAGGTCAGTTTTAAATGTTATTATGTTTAGAAGAAATTCATCATTATTATTATTAACATGGTTAAATAGAAATAATTGTTGAATACATACTTTGCAGTACCAGTCACTATTATCTTCAGATAATTTAAGATAATCAGTATCATTTATATCTGCACATTTATGGTGAATCCATTTGTGGCATATGTTACAAAATAAACCCTTTTGGCTTGGCCTCACCTGCATACTACAATTAGAACAAGGATATTTCATAAAACTAAAATTAAACAGACGTTAGGATAACTAACAAAAAAAAGCAAAAAAAATTAAACAAATGAATAAATAGACAGACAAATAAACAAACAAACAAACAAACAAACAATAAATAAATAAATAAATAAATAAATAAATAAATAAATAAATTATAGCTGTATTTCGAGCAACTTAAACGGACGATTTTAATTTGTTCCGGGCAATCGCATTTTAATGTACTAAAAGTACGTATTTAGGCTCAGTATTAAATTTCATTTATTTGCACCTATACTAACACCAGGGCAGTTTATATTTTGTAGCAAAACACCTTATGAAGTTTTATAATTTGTTGAGATCCTGCATTGTTGTAACTGTTATTTTCTTCCCATTTTGGAGGAGACATATTATACGACCATCAGAAGTCTATGTAGCCTGCACACCTATCTTTTGTTGTGCTAATGTTAGTAACTGATGTCTCTTCTTTGTTAAGTTTTCTGTTATTGTTATACCAGAACCCTTGAGTTTTCTTTTGTTCCTGTAAGCAGATGTTCTTTGGTTGTATGATGTGAATTTAACAATTACTGGACGGGCGCGTTTGGAAGATTTATATCCTATTCTGTGTGAACGATCGATGTCTGTTTTGATTTTGAAGTGGTATATTTAGTTTCATGTTTAGTATATCGAGAATAACAGAATCAGTGTTTTCATTTTGCTTCTCCGTGATTCCATGAATTAACAGACAATTCCGCCTGCTATATTGTTCCAATTCGCTTGTTGACTGATGGTTTACCCTTGTAGTTTCCTTTTTCCGCACTCATTTTCCTTGTAATCATCCCAAGATGGTCACGGTATATTTGCTAATGTATCGGTTACCAACGTATACTGACTGGAGTAGTAGTTGTGGTGAACTAGACAAAGGTTGCGGAGCCTGTTACGTAGCCGCTATTTAAAAAATGAAATGCCCGTCGAGGACCCGCCGAAAACAGTTGAAGTCGAAAAAAACAACTCAACTTTGAGGGAATATTGTGCAACCACATTTATACATGTTGCACATGTGAGGTAGTATTCTTGTCCTGTTCGAAAAATCACAACAACTAACATATCGTACCGTTTCCTGGGAGTTTTAGTGGCTTTTATTTTCACTGGTGATGGTTGACAGGCAGTGATATCCTCCACGAGATTATATACGTATCAATGTTTATAATAGATATTACTGGTTTTAATATTTTCCACAATCTCTAAATTTTTGTGACTGCTCAAAGTCATACAACTATTCCCTGATGATCGTGTTCCTACTTGTTATCTGATGAATGCTATTTCGAAAAGTCGAAGACTTTATTGAAGAATCTTCGAGACAAACTAAACGAGACAAACTCAGTTAAACGCAATAACAAGTGACCATCTGATTTCTAAGACAGATAGGACAATTATATGTTTTTTGTATGACAAATAATTTTGAGTGCCACTTAAAATAATATTTTTGAAATATACAACAGTTACTAATATTTACTCCTGCTATGGCCAAATGTTCAAGAAATAAAATAGATGATTTTTCCAGATAATATCAGACATTCAAACTCAATGAAACACCGTATCAATTTTTTGTGAACTGAAAAGGCGCTGCCGAAACAAATTAATATTATTTAGTTCAAAAACATTAGTCAATAATTTCAAAGCTTTAACATATCTTAACAACATTTTTGAAATATTGGTGGTACAGGAACAATCAATTGACATTTACACACATAATGAAACAGATCAGTGCACCCAAAATACTAGTTATCATTCCCAGAAAAATTGTGTGTGTGTGTGTGTACTCGCATTACTATATGCTTCGAGGACGTTGATAGGTTATTTGACCTGCCTCCGAGGACGTCTCAATGCTGGCGAGGACATTTTCAGGGTCCTCGGATTAAAGTGCTATAGAATGGCTTCAAATGACCTATTAACCACGTGACACCAATCTGAGACACGTCCTCGAAGAACGCGTAAAGTGTGAAAAATTTACACATTTTCGTTGGAGGCCCATTTCAGCCTCGGGCGCCCCCAATTTGACAGATACACACATTTCAAAGATACATGCAATTCAACAGTTATAACGCGTCTCACTGGTTAGTGCGCCACCTTTTAATGGCATATAGCAAAGGTATTACCACAATTCTAGTTTTAAGTGAGATCCGAGGACCCCGGGGGACATGAGAGGCCTCATTGTTGTCCAAAACATGATACACAATGTGTTAAGGTAGCGAGAAGGGTTTGATGACGTTTCTGATTAAAGCATTCTCTGTCTATTATCTCATTCAGAACCGTAATTTAGCTTATATATTTCAAAAGCCTAAGTATAGAGGGACACGTTGGCACAATCTGGAGAGTCAATGTTTACATAATTACTACGTGACCACAAAAATGGCAAAACTTTTTGTAAAAATGACCAAGTCTGCGATTGCGAGAGTACAATGCGGGAATTTCCGGGTGAAATTTGTGCAAGGCATTGTCTGCAATCAAGTCTATTGAAATGCGTCTTCCATAGTCAAAAGACCTATTCTTCCGATTTCTACGCAGGTTTGTTTTTTGTCCCCTAATTACTCCATACTTGGCACCTTTAACATACTATCGTTCTGTGACAAAGCATTTTCCTAAAAAACCCAGACATATTTCGCACCATCATTATCTTTTGAACGATAACTGCGAGTTTGAATGTCCTAGTTCGAACGCACTTGATTTGGCGGTGGTCCCAATAAGTCGTACTCAATCAAAACTTCAACTCAAGAAAAATGCGAAAAACATTTTTCGATAATAAAACATTGTAAATTATAAATATGCACTAAAATGGCCAAACACATTAACCACTGATATCATAGAACTCATAAAGAGTGTCAGATAATGAATAATTTCAAGCGTGAAAAATGAAGAAAATTGCTGGCAATTGAGTCCGTACTTCAGGAACGTTCGGGCACGGTTACTAAAAAAGTAACCGTGGTTCGGGTTTCCATTGTTATGCAAACGAACAACGAGGGATAATCCTCTGACAAACATTACTGTCCCACTGTACACGCTGACAGTTTACAAACAAGCTAATCCTTCAAGTGTCTCTGATAAGAAATCTAACAAAACGGGTTTCATGGTGAAAAAAAAATTGCTGTGTCAGAGTGTGACGCTGAGTGGCAGATTTTGTTTGCCTCGTCTGTCAACGCTTTTGTTTCCTCGCCATTGCGTTAGAAAAAATGGTATTAGTAAAATAGAATATTGACTTGGAAAATAAAACTATTTAAACGAAACTTGCGCAAAGTTACAGTATTTTCGCACAACCTCCCGCCCGCTTCCGTTTTCCAATCACTTTTTTATCTCGCTTTTGCTACCGCTTGCTGAATTCGACCGAACAATTTCCGCTTTATTTTCGACCGCGCAATTCCCGAAATATCATTCGGACTAAAAAAAATTCCGAGGTTCACATTGCCTTATCATTATTTTTCTGTTTTCTATATATGTTGAACAGCTGACACAAGTTCAAATACTTTTTGTTTTAACTATATATAATTATATGCACGAAACCTGACCCTTTGACCTAGATTTGGCTTGGACTGAATATTTTATTTTAAACAATATTCTGACGTGAAATACAAAATGTATTTCGACACAAGTACAACATGGTTGTCTGGGTTTTCTTTCCTGATTATTGAGTCTTCGCAATGTGTTTTGTATAAGTATTGTTGTTTTCCTCCGAGGCGAAGACAAGCTGAAAGACCATGAAGCTAAATGGTAGTTCCATTCTGAGTGAAAGAAAATATTTTCTAAGCCTAAAATAAAACCTAATATTACACCTCTTTGTGTATTTGTTAATATTTATTAGTATTTGTTTGGAATATCGTTGGTTTCTTCATACTGAGTTTAGGACGGGCGTCGATCAACACAATGCTGACAATGGACGTTAGATAAACACGCACTGTTTACGATAGGAAGCTTACACCCGTTATATCAGAATCCTTAACAGGATGTTTACCCGAATATTGTGCAAATTTGGACAAATTATATATATATATATATCACTCACTCAAAAATACGATACACTTGTCTGGAAGTGGTGAATTTTGAGATACAGATATGGCATTAAATCCATCGAATTTAGGGAAACCATGTTCGATTATGGTGTATATAAATTTTGAATTTTGAGATAATTCACTGGAACGATGCCTGATAATTATGTATTTAAACGATGTCGGGCCGATTGTACAGGAATCCAAATTAAATATACAAAAATGGACCAAGCAGTCCCTCAAGCTGGAAGACTTGAACTATCACTGAAACTTAGGGATACAATTTCATTGACGCCAAGTAACATAGTTTCAGGCCTGGCCAGTATTTTGTCGTAAATTAGATCAAGACTGTAGAACTTTATTCTGAAGACTACATATATATATTTGGCATGAATGGAATACAGTTTCTTCACGTGCATCGGCCAGGGATCAACCGCTGCGAACACGACCAAGTACATACTTGTGTATTTGTCTGCTGTCCAAGACAAGTCATTTTACAAGGACAATCACGAGGCGTGTTTCTATGGGAAAGGTGACTCAAAACGCTGACGAGATTGATTAAAATGAATTGTAATGAAAGTATAATATGTTTCCCCACCATGGGTGGCTAGGCCGCGGGTACACGGTGTCATGCGACACCTGCTCACGAATTATGCCGGCTATTTGCTACCCAGTTTAGTTTTCCAGCAACCTTTCCCAAACTGAGGGACAGCTGCTACAAAATAGGCAAAAGATTAAAAGATAAAATTACATGTCATGTTTGAAATGTGCATTGATATATAACATGTTACACTCAGTGGGTGTGCTACAGATTCCGATCAATATTACAATATATTTTATTTTCTATATTCAGATTCATAGATTCAAATATAGCCAATCACGTTATCTCACTGCGCGAAGCGGTGAATAAACTGAAATTACAGTAACAAAACTCCCAACACAGCCGCCATGGCACGAATAACCTTTAAATCCACCAGGCTATAATGTGACTGATATTTGTTTAAATGGATAACTCTATTGTACATGGTCGCGAATAAAAAGGTCTGTCTGATCACTGTGGTCTGATGCACTGCGTGTTTTATAATAATTTAGACACGTAAAAAGCAACATGTGCAATTTGAATAGGATTAATTGGTTTTGTCTTAAGTAGTTATTTTGTAATAAATTTGCCGTATTTTAAGAACATCCGCTCAACTGCTGAAGCTGGCGATGTAGTGCCGTGGTCGTTGATAATGTTTAACTGAAGTGTAGCCGAGTTCTTTCCTTTTTTGTTCTTTGTTTTGAATATTAGAATTGGGCACGTAACGACTCTATCTTATTCATCAATTTTTTATCCCGTTGAACATGCCGTTTTATAACTACAAATATTTCGATTTTGATAGTAGGCATAATCTCTGCTGCCGACTGTCATTACATTTGTTAGAAAGTATTAGAACATATAACCAGTGTGTACTCAAAAAGTATCGACAATCAAAAATGCTATTGACATGTCAGACAGTCCGCTAATAATAACCTATACTTAAAGTTCAAATTGTTGAGCCCCATGAATTGTATGCTAGTACTCCGAATGGGATATCACTGTACGCAAGGTAGTAGGACATGTGTGAAGCTAAATAACACATTGTAATAAACAGAACAAAATCCCGATATTGAATTTTGTTTTGTTCTAATAACTCATGTGCGCATTCACATTGTGATTTATTTTGGTTTGAACAATACGAAATGCGATGTCTGCCCATACTGGGAGTACACGTTAGATAAAAACAGATCTATTCTAAAAACACTCAATAATAGACAACTCTGCAAGAAATTTAGAATCAAGTGCAACAATATCAAAATATGTCGTATTAACGTCTTAGCAACTTAAACTTACTGTAAAAATACTCGAAAATATAATGTATGTCCATTGAACAATTTAACAAAAATAATCTTGCAAATTTTTGACAACTTGAACATGCATTATTTCACACGAAAATAAACAATCACGCTGATATTTTGATAGTGATTTCGGGGTTTTCCTTGCCAAGAATCTTTTTTACAGTATTTTACAGTATTGACCTTTATGATGCGCTGTGTTAGTTACTTTATAGAAACGTTTTTGTGTGAAAGAATTCTGCCCACACTGTCGGAAATAGGACCAAGGTTAACGGTGCTATATGCCTATCAAGCCTACTTTAGTAAATGCCGTATAAATATCCACTGCAATTGATTTCATGAAGAAACATAAACCTCGTTGAAACAGTTTGTACTTTTTTTATCGTACATGATTTGTCGAACTGTCAAACGCCATATGCTTTTCCAAGACCAATTTAAGGAATAATAAATGTGGCTGTCTCTACCACCACCGCCACCACAAACAAGGCCAAAATCATAAAATCGATAAAGACTAAAATTGCATGGAGTATGTTGCATGAGCGAAGTTGTTTTACTTATATATTTTATTAAGTATAGACATTAACTTATTTTCTCTTGCATCGTCTGTAGGATTTGTCATTTGGTGAAGCTTCGTACACATGCGTCAAAGATTCTTTTTCGCCGGATATCAGTATTTTGCTATCAGTTAATACGTGATAGTTAATTCAATTTTGGGGAAGCAGAGTATATGTTATGTAACAGGCACGGTTACAATCGTATTAGTATTTATAAATATCGCTATGTCGGTGTTTCCCGTAAACAAACATGTTTAATCCAAATAACTGGGACATAAATTCAATGTGATCAGGAAAAATGAAAACAGAGGTATAAACAAGAGTACCAATGCACAAGTTTTAATGAGCATAAATTTAGAAATATCTAACACGGACACTCTATACTATTTGAGTACGTTTTTTTCAGTTACTTGGCAAGTAATTCTCAACCTAAATCAGGTCATATAGCAAAATATGTATGAATCATACACTTGCAATTAGTTCATAAACGGTTTTGATAATACACAAAAAAGAAACGTCCTCGGAGACAGGTTCTAAAAAACAGTCCTCAGATCATATAGCAAAATAAGTATGAATTATACACTTGCAATTAATTTGTAGATGGTTTTTATAATACATAGAAAAGAAACGTCCTCGGAGACAGGTTCTAGAAACAGTCCTCGGATCATATAGCAAAATAAGTATGAATCATACACTTGCAATTAATTTGTATACGTTTTTTATAATACATAGAAAAGAAACGTCCTCGGAGACAGGTTCTAGAAACAGTCCTCGGATCATATAGCAAAATAAGTATGAATCATACACTTGCAATTAATTTGTATACGGTTTTTATAACACACAGAAAAGAAACGTCCTCGGAGACAGGTTCTAAAAAACAGTCCTCAGATCATATAGCAAAATAAGTATGAATTATACACTTGCAATTAATTTGTAGATGGTTTTTATAATACATAGAAAAGAAACGTCCTCGGAGACAGGTTCTAGAAACAGTCCTCGGATCATATAGCAAAATAAGTATGAATCATACACTTGCAATTAATTTGTATACGGTTTTTATAATACACAGAAAAGAAACGTCCTCGGAGACAGGTTCTAGAAACAGTCCTCAGATCATATAGCAAAATAAGTATGAATCATACACTTGCAATGAATTTGTACACTGTTTTTATAATACATAGAAAAGAAACGTCCTCGGAGACAGGTTCTAGAAACAGTCCTCGGATCATATAGCAAAATAAGTATGAATCATACATTTGCAATTAATTTGTATACGGTTTTTATAATACACAGAAAAGAAACGTCCTCGGAGACAGGTTCTAGAAACAGTCCTCAGATCATATAGCAAAATAAGTATGAATCATACACTTGCAATTAATTTGTAAACGGTTTTTATAATACATAGAAAAGAAACATCCTCGGAGACAGGTTCTAGAAACAGTCCTTGGATCATATAGCAAAATAAGTATGAATCATACACTTGCAATTAATTTGTATACGGTTTTTATAATACACAGAAAAGAAACGTCCTCGGAGACAGGTTCTAGAAACAGTCCTCAGATCATATAGCAAAATAAGTATGAATCATACACTTGCAATTAATTTGTAGACGGTTTTTATAACATATAGAAAAGAAACGTCCTCGGAGACAGGTTCTAGAAACAGTCCTCAGATCATATAGCAAAATAAGTATGAATCATACACTTGCAATTAATTTGTATACGGTTTTTATAATACACAGAAAAGAAACGTCCTCGGAGACAGGTTCCAGAAACAGTCCTCAGATCATATAGCAAAATAAGTATGAATCATATACTTGCAATTAATTTGAACGCAGTTTTTATAATACATAGAAAAGAAACGTCCTCAGAGACAGATTCTAGAAACAGTCCTCGGGTCATATAGCAAAATAAGTATGAATCATACACTTGCAATTAATTTGTATACAGTTTTTATAATACACAGAAAAGAAACGTCCTCGGAGACAGGTTCTAGAAACAGTCCTCAGATCATATAGCAAAATAAGTATGAATCATACACTTGCAATTAATTTGTATACAGTTTTTATAATACGCAGAAAAGAAACGTCCTCGGAGACAGGTTCTAGAAACAGTCCTCAGATCATATAGCAAAATAAGTATGAACCATACACTTGCAATTAATTTGTATAGGGTTTTGATAATACATAGAAAAAAAACGTCCTCGGAGACAGGTTCTAGAAACAGTCCTCAGATCATATAGCAAAATAAGTAAGAATCATACACTTGCAATATATTTGTATACGGTTTTTATAATACACAAAAAATAAAACGTCCTCGGAGACAGGTTCCAAAACAGTCCTCAGATCATATAGCAAAATGAGTATGAATCATGCATTTTAAATTAGTTTCGATAATACACAGGAAAGAAACGTTCTTGAAAACTGGGTCAGACCCTCCTAGGGACATTTTCTGGCCATAAGTAATTTGGAGCTACTCCATTTAGTCAGTTATTAAAAATGCGATATCTTATTTTGCCTTCCACAAGGACTGGACGTTTGTTCATTTACCTGTCAAAACTAAAATCTTTCTTTGTGAATGAAGTATTTCTAATGAGTACATTGGCATCATGGTATTGTATTACCATACTTCACATTTGTTTAGTTTGTACTGTGTCTGAATGTGGCGCTGTCTGAACGCGTTTTTTAGTAAACATGTTACAAAAGTATGTCGTGCGTCCAACTTTCATGAATTCGGCTGTAAGACGTAGCACTCACGTTAAACGCAAAGAATTGCGCAAGCGAGGACTTTAATGTTTTCCGAGGAATTATTTTTTTGCGGGTAAAATGGTGCTCAGACCGCGAAAGCGAGAATATTGGGGAACACATGGTTCCAGTACTTGTCTTTCAATGTAAAATGGAAAACGTATGTGAAAGCGAAGAAATGTTACTACTCGCGTGGACGTGCGCATAATATGGGCATGGAGAAAAGGCCAACAAGTTAAGCATGGCGGGCACTCGAAGCACACGACGGTCACATCGACTGCTCTCTTCTAAAGAAGATCAAATAAAAGTGGCAGAACATTATATAGCCAAACAAACTGACCAGCCAGGATTTTATGAGACGATTGTGCTATGGAAAGGTATGACGTTCCACTCTTCACTTTACTGTTTCTATTTGTTGTCTGTCTTCAGCGACAATGTGCTAAATGCTGGGACCAAGCGCGTAGGTGTTACCATATCGAATACTAGTAATCTAAACAGAACACTTTTATAGTAGAATGCACTTACTGTAAAATAATTTCAAACTGAGTGACAATATTTTTTTTATCTAATTATTTTTTTATTTTGTACGCGTTATCGTTGTTTTGTTTTTGTATTTCGGCAGTACGCATTAATATCTGGCGGCAATGAAAGTGCATGCTAAAAAAAATAACTGTGATTTATTGTTAGACACAAAAATGAGATTAGCCGTAAGAACACTGATATTACACCAGTTTCCAAATACACAATTCTATAATAAAACTTAGGGAGTCTTTGGTCTTAAGAGCTTAGGGGGTCCCAATAAAAAATGGCAGTTTTGTTCTGATCGGCTGTGAATTTTTGATATGCTGTGAATGGAGTTATTCATGAAGGTAATAATGTAAAGAATTAACACATTTTTTGTGCTCAGTTCGGCGCGATTAATAATATGCAATCAATCTCCTGTCAGTTGACAACACATTATATTCTAAACCAAAGACTGACAGCACGTTTTTCGAAGACCCTGTGCCGTTCGAACCATGGCAGTGGAATCGAAATTTACTTCAGTCTGCGTTAGATTTGTGCATTCAGATCTCAGTATATTGAAAAAGACGTTTGTTTATAGTTTTTAGCGATAATCAGCAAGTATTTCAGCTGTTCGTTGTACGATTCTTTGATGTCCCTCAGATGAGAATATATTTAATCTGACTGTTTGCCGTTTACCACGGTGCTCAATGTCCTAAATAACTGAACGGCTTCATCACTGCTTCATGTTAACTTGTATTTCGAAATATATCCAAGTCACAAGTGTAATGACTAGTTTATCATTTATGGTTTATTTTATTCCAGGTAGAGGTGTTTTTGCTGGAAAGCAATTCAATAAAAGAGATTTCTTATTGCAATACGATGGTGAACTTATTAGTGGGTCGGAGGGAGAGATTCGTGAAGTCTTCTGATGGCAGTGTATTCCGTTACTTTTTTTAAATTCAAGGATAAGACATATTGGTTAGTGTCCACATCTTTACAATCTTTTCATATGAAACTCATTTAAACTGCATTTAATATTAGCCTATCCCATAGTACTGTGTACATGTCTGTGTTGTGACTACTATGTGACCCTGTACCACAGCCACAGAAATTATTCAAACTCAAACACAACACATGTGGTGTTTTTTTTAATTCATACCTACTATCACCAATAAATTACATGAACAAATAAGGCCAGTAACCCCATCTACCAATATTTGTAACAAATATCAAATTCTTATTTTATGTAATAGTAAAGCTTTAACAACTTTGCCATGTTAGCCACAAAGAATATTTCTTCATTTATTTCTTTTAATGTAGTGGATGACCATATATGACTGTATGCAATTTACTATTATCAATAACTTGGGATTGCTGGTCATTCTTAAGTCTATATCAAATGAATGATTGTGACAGTAAAAATAATCTTTTAACTCTTAGTCCATAAAAAAAATCTACCTTGCTATATATTTTTCAAAAGCTATATTTTGCCAATGTTGCAGTATCGATTCTACTAATGAACCTGGCAATGGCCCTAAATATGGGCGGCTAGTAAACCATGAAAGAAAATCTCCAAATGCAAGAATGAAAACACTTGAATTCAAAGGACAGCCATACCTGGCACTATTTGCTGTAAAAGACATTGACGTCAATGAGGAAATATTATATGATTATGGACCAGTCAAATTACCATGGGAGCATAAGGTAAGATAATGCTTATTTTCATAATGTTATAACAGCATATGCCTTATAAATATATTTATATACAATTTCCAGTTGAGAAGTTGGTGAAAGTCTGAAATAATATTTGTTCACATCATTCCTTTAACTGATTCCATTCGAAATTGCACATACACTTGCACATGTACTACCACAAACACAAGTACAGTAGGATTGTCTGGTTTGCAAAGTCCATTGGTGTGATATTTTTTCTTCTGATCGTTGACTTGTCATGATGTGTTCAAGATTTGTATAATTATTCCTAATATTTCTAATTTTCTAAAATACATCCTGACCTTGCACTCGCTACATGTATTTGTTAATTTTGCATGTGTATGGTATGGCAGTATGTCAGTAGATATATCCAGAAAAATATTTTTAATGGTTTGAAAATGTCTATTGTTTGGAATGTTGTTTGCTATTAGTTTGCCCATACTGAGTTTTGGACAGTCAAAACCGATATCTATCATTCAGCAAGATCAGCTAAAACAGGAAAAACCTGGACTAAAATTCCTGGGAATAATGTACAACAATGTGACGACTGAGAACCATAATTATTTAGGTACTATTTATTATATATATTTTCTGATTTTTCATTGCTAAAGCAAAAAAAAATTTAAGTTGTCTCAAGGTGAAACAGTCATTAAAATCAATGTATTGGTTCATTTCAACTATGCATTTATTACCTTGAAGTGTTGAAAAAAAAAATCCAATAGCAAACCCGTAAAATTCATGAATTTCCCTACTTCAGTGCTAAAAATGGTTGAGCATGTGGGTGTGGTACACTGGCAAATAGCTGTGGATAATACAACTGAACATGATTCTGTCATTCGAGTCGTGTTTCAATAAGCTGACTTCAATTTCCATGATATAAAATATTACATTTAATTTGCTAAAATCATAACAAAGATCTGAGTATTCAAATCATATAACAAGAGGTCACAGTTCAAGTTGCATTTATGAATGAACAATGTGCCATACGATTTGAAACATTAATTAATTAATTAGCTACATTTGATCCAAATATGAGTTTTCATTGGCCAGATAAGTCATTTGTTAATGCTCGTTTACCCATGAGAGAGACCCCCCCCCCCCCCAATCTTTAACATATTTTTAGCAAACAAGTTTTTTGGGCCACCATTCACTGAGCATGTACCTTTAATCCCTTTACAGTATTCAAAAAGAAACATGGATACAACTGATGCACAAAGGATAATCAGTTGAAAAAATTGCTTCAGATAGAAATCGGCTCTCATTCAGAAAACTGCGTATTGCCCCAAATATTCAAAAGATCGTGCTAGTATCTAATAGCATCAGCAAAGCTAAACTGGTTTTTTCAAAACAAATGATTATTGGGTTACAACAACAGCCCAGTTTGGAATTGGGATATCATGATTGCAAGCTAGAAACTATGTCAATATACAAGACTGAAGTGAATGTTACTGATAAGACACAGGAGTTGTTAAATCGTCTTTCTAAGATCACAAAGTTGAGAAGTTGTATTCAGAAAGGGAGTATTAGGTCATGAATGGCAAAATTCTCCCCAGAGATGGTATTGGGACAAACATTTCAGTTTTTTTTTTAATTTACAACATGCTGTAATTTGGAGTGTATTTTAGTCCCCGTTCGAACGAAGTCCGTGCGTTCGTCCAGAGTCGTATCTCAGAATCCCTTGGACCGATTCCGTTCATTCTTTGCATGTGCCTAGTACTTTATGTGGCACATATGCACATGCAGTGGTTTAGTGATTCGATTCAAAATGGCCGACTGGCAGCCATCTTGTTTTTTGAAAATGTTGTATTTTTGACATGCTTTGTCAGTTTTCAATCAAATTTAGTACATAGATCATACATGTTAGGATACATGTCCCCGACCGTCTGTGAGTTCCTGAGTCTGTCTGTCCGTTCGTCCGTCCGTGCGTCAGTCTGTTCTGAGTCATATTTCAGAATCCTGTAGACCGATTCCGTTCATTCTTTGCATGTGCCTTGTGCCTTATGTGGGAGATACGCACATGCAGTGGTTTAGCGATTCGATTCAAAATGGCCAACTGGCAGCCATCTTGTTTTTTGAAAATGTTGTATTTTGGACATGCTTTGTCAGTTGCCATTCAAACTTGGTACATAAATTATACATGTTAGGTTACATGTCCATGCCGATTTTTTTCGTAATTGGATCAAAGATGGTCGGTATCTTCTTTTCTTTTTTTTTATGCAGTATCTTGGACGTGCTCTGTCAGTTTTCATTCCAATTTGGCACATACATGTACTTTATACATGTTAGGATGCATGTCCATGACAATTTGTTTCAAAATCTGATTGACAGCCATCTGACTTTTTGGCCTTACTACTATTAATATTTCCACAATTTATGTACTATTTTCATTCATATTTGGCACATACATCATACATATCAGTGTGTTTCATAATCAGATCAAAGATGGCCAAATAATGGCTGTTTTTATTTTTGGCCATATTACTACTACACAGAACACGTGTTTTGATGTACCGTACTCGACCGGGTTAGCGCCCAGAGGCCTCAACTCAGAAAATCATGATTTTGTAGGGGTGGGTGCTTACCCGAGCACCCCCCTCGAAAAAGAGTGCAAATGAAAATTTTGATTCATCAAGTGACAGATTACGTCTTTGAGGGAAAATCAAATTACTAAATTAATTTGCGTCATCATTGATTTTCACAATGAAGAAACAGAAATGATCACAAAAAATATGCACATTTTATTACAATATTAATTACGTACCACCATAATTTACGGAATTAAAAACATTTGAGTCTTTTGGAACACAGTCGAAGTCAAAATTGTCATATTATTTCCACTGACGAAGTTGTTGGATCGTACGCAAACTCTCGATGAAAATCACTTTCCGCCATGATGCAATTGCAGATTTGACCTACAGCAGCGTCGTTTGACCTAATGGGTCAAAGTTGGTTATTAACTAATCAGAATGCTGTGTTGTACTGACGCAATTCTTCGGAAATTCCCAAAGACTTTCCGGTAACGCAATGCGGAAGTGAATAATCGATGTCGAAGTACGATCTGTTGGAATTGATTTCAGCGAATAAACGACATGGTTTTTCCAAAAAACTAGTAACTAGCCATTTTTGAGAATTAGACTGAATATGGCATGAAATATGTATCGCATTTTACTTGTATTAACAGGTCATTGTCGAAGCGTAGTTTACGCACGGTTACCGTGTTCTACACATTCACAACATGTTCACAGCGGTCGATGTCCACGCTGTATCATATAAAAACGATTACCAAGATTCGTTACGCAAGACCAAGTTTTAAATTAGTTGCATTTTGAAGGGGTGGGCGCTTTGTCGTATGTGACCCCAAATATAAAAATTGCGCAAAAGTTGGGGGTGGGCGCTTGCCCGGGCATGGGCGCTAACGCGGTCGAGTACGGTAAATAGACAATCTGTTGTATACGCCACTTGGAACTCAAGTTTCAAGGACACGCTCGCGACAACCCCTCTGCTTTAATATGATGAGCACAAAAAGAACTTTCAAAAATTTAATGGGGACTGTGTCATTTTCAATGACTTGTAAACAATGTACCGGTAGTAGGGCTTGTAGAGCTTTTGAAATATGTTATAGAAAAGCTGACCGAATTTTATCCCACGTGTCCATTAGTAAATTTTCGCAGCTGGTTAAGTATTCAAAACAAGAAAAAATTTTGCATTATGCCTGTCACCTTTTTTGGGGAGAACAATGCCATTCCGATTCCAGACCTTGGTCATGTATGGATATAGATCTTGTGTGAACTTAATACATACATGTACATTGAACGTTTGCAAGTAATTTTGTTTCTCAGACTGGATTCAAAATGGCTGACTGGTGGTCATTTTGTTGTTAGTTATGAATGTGGGGGGGGGGGCATTTTGTTGTAATGAATGTGGTTTCAGAGCTGTATCTGATATTAATTGACCAGGATGGATCTGATTCAGAATGGCGGAATGCTGTTATAAAGTATGCCTCTGACATATATTGATTGATGGCAATCAAACTACTATTCCTATGTCATTTCTCTCATGCTCTGATTCAAAGTGGCTGACTAATTTCAGTTATGTTTACTGTTAAAATAAGGATGACTCTTGTCATATCATGAAATGACTTGTTTTGGTACAAAATTGTTGACTGGTAGCCATTTTTTATGAATTCTTTACCAGATCGCTGACATCCTTGAACATGCTTCAAACATCACATAAGCATCAAACTTAATGTTGTACATTTCCATATATATGGAACTGAATCTCGCTCATACATGAACAGATTTTGTTTACTACATGGTATATGCATTTTTCACATATAATGGTATTTAAAACATTATGTTGAAAAAGTAATGTGAAATAGCTGTGCTATTTCCAATGACTTGATTTTCTTGTATGCTGTTGAGTGAGATTAAATATAAATATTTATTGCTCTAAAATCTTTGTCTTCTTCTATTTGTATTGCTTTTGTAGATATTAAACTTGCAACAAACACAAGGATCTGCTATGTCATACCAGCATGTACCAGGGTGTCACGTATTACCAGAACGCACATCATCTGATGAAATCAGTTGTCAGTTAGCCAAGTCTCAAGTACCAGGGTGCGACATATTACCAGACCACACGTCACTAGATGGAATCAGTTGTCAGTTAGCCAAGTCTCAAGTTCCAGAGTGTGACATATTACCAGACTACACATCACATGACGGAATCAGTTGTCAGTTAGCCAAGTCTCAAGTACCATGGTTTGACATATTACCAGACCACACATCACCGGATGGAATCAGTTGTCAGGTAGCCAAGTCTCAGGTACTTGGGTCTGACACAATACCAGACCGCACATCACCGGATGGAATCAGTTGTCAGTTAGCCAAGTCTCATGTACCAGGGTGTGACATATTACCAGACCGCACATTAACGGATGAAATCAGTTGTCAGGTAGCCAAGCCTCAAATACCAAGGTGTGACATATTACCAGACTACACATCACAGGACGGAATCAGTTGTCAGTTAGCCAAGTCTCAAGTACCAGGGTGTGACATATTACCAGACCACACATCACCGGATGGAATCAGTTGTCAGTTAGCCAAGTCTCAAGTACCAGGGTGTGACATATTACCAGACCACACATCACCAGATGGAATCAGTTGTCAGTTAGCCAAGTCTCATGTACCAAAGTGTGACATATTATCAGACCACACATCACCAGATGGAATCAGTTGTCAGTTAGCCAAGTCTCAAGTACTAGGGTGTGACATATTACCAGACTGCACATCACCGGATGGAATCAGTTGTCAGTTAAGCAAGCCTCAAGTACCAGGGTGTGACTTATTACCAAACCACACATCACCGGATGGAATCAGTCGTCAGGTAGCCAAGTCTCAGGTATTTGGGTCTGACACAATACCAGACCGCACATCACCGGATGGAATCAGTTGTCAGTTAGCCAAGTCTCAAGTACCAGGGTGTGACATATTACCAGACCACACATCACCAGATGGAATCAATTGTCAGTTAGCCAAGTCTCATGCACCAGGGTGTGACATATTATCAGACCACACATCACCGGATGGAATCAGTTGTCAGTTAGCCAAGTCTCAAGTACTAGGGTGTGACATATTACCAGACCGCACATCACCGGATGGAATCAGTTGTCAGTTAAGCAAGCCTCAAGTACCAGGGTGTGACATATTACCAGACCACACATCACCGGATGGAATTAGTTGTCAGTTAACCAAGCCTCAAGTACCAAGGTGTGACATATTACCAGACCACACATCACCGGATGGAATTAGTTGTCAGGTAGCCAAGTCTCAGGTATTTGGGTCTGACACAATACCAGACCGCACATCACCGGATGGAATTAGTTGTCAGTTAACCAAGCCTCAAGTACCAAGGTGTGACATATTACCAGACTGCACGTCACAGGACGGAATCAGTTGTCAGTTAGCCAAGTCTCAAGTACCAGGGTGTGACATATTACCAGACCACACATCACCAGATGGAATCAGTTGTCAGTTAGCCAAGTCTCATGCACCAGGGTGTGACATATTATCAGACCACACATCACCGGATGGAATCAGTTGTCAGTTAGCCAAGTCTCAAGTACTAGGGTGTGACATATTACCAGACCGCACATCACCGGATGGAATCAGTTGTCAGTTAAGCAAGCCTCAAGTACCAGGGTGTGACATATTACCAGACCACACATCACCGGATGGAATTAGTTGTCAGGTAGCCAAGTCTCAGGTATTTGGGTCTGACACAATACCAGACCGCACATCACCGGATGGAATCAGTTGTCAGTTAACCAAGCCTCAAGTACCAAGGTGTGACATATTACCAGACTGCACGTCACAGGACGGAATCAGTTGTCAGTTAGCCAAGTCTCAAGTACCAGGGTGTGACATATTACCAGACCACACATCACCAGATGGAATCAGTTGTCAGTTAGCCAAGTCTCAAGTACCAGGGTGTGACATATTATCAGACCACACATCACCGGATGGAATCAGTTGTCAGTTAGCCAAGTCTCAAGTACTAGGGTGTGACATATTACCAGACTGCACATCACAGGACGGAATCAGTTGTCAGTTAGCCAAGTCTCAAGTACCAGGGTGTGACATATTACCAGACCACACATCACCGGATGGAATTAGTTGTCAGGTAGCCAAGTCTCAGGTATTTGGGTCTGACACAATACCAGACCGCACATCACCGGATGGAATCAGTTGTCAGTTAGCCAAGTCTCATGTACCAGGGTGTGACATATTACCAGACCGCACATTAACGGATGGAATCAGTTGTCAGGTAGCCAAGTCTCAAGTACTAGAGTGTGACATATTACCAGACCGCACATCACCGGATGGAATCAGTTGTCAGTTAGCCAAGTCTCAAGTACCAGGATGTGATGTAATACCAACCACACAACACCAGATGGAATCACCACTCAGTCAATCCAGTGTCAAGTACCACAGTGTGACATATCGTCAGACCACACATCATCCGATGAAATTAGTAGCCCGTTAGCTGAGATTGTTACTGATCGTCACTTGAACGCTGCTCCATTAACAAATGTTTTTACGAACAATACTGACTCAGTATATGGCTGTACATGATTTGTGATGTTTCCATAATTCAGTTCGGATGAAATATCCCAAACAGGCTGGACAGGGAACATATTTAGTTGCACCTATCTGATATGATGGTGTTTTAAAGGGAATTAGAAAACCCTTTCCTGCCTTGAGTACTTCAACACTATTTGCATGATTTCCTTTGTTAGCTTTTGCCACAGCTATTTTCTTTCAGCACTTCTGGATTTAAAACTCAACACATGAGCTACATCTGGTTCTTCACTATGCTTGAGAATCCAATACGTGCTACCATGTGCTTGAACAAATATGCACAGAAATGTGGTTTGACTTGCCCTGAATGTTTCAACTCAACCAATCTTAAGAAAGCAAATTGCAACTATGTCTCAACTTTTCAACTTGAAAGACAATGGACAGGAAATTTTGGCTGTTTTTTTGGGTCATTACATCAGAGTTGATAGGAAGTTTTATAGGCTCCCACAAGACACCCTGCAGATCGCTAAAGTCAGCAGAATTCTACTTGCTTGTGAAAGAGGATCTGTGGAAAAGTACAAGAACAAATCACTTGATGACATAGAGATTGACTTGAATGGTAAGTATGGATTTACTTTAACGTACATATATGCCAGAATATTTTCAATGAATGTGGTGATGGTATGTTCTTTGTTACCGCCCTATATTCGTGAAAGTAATTCCTGATTGGATGAAGTCATTTCGAAATTGTATTTATGCCAAAGCCACAGTTCCTGTGGTTGGCAAAATGGTTTTCAACTGCAGTTTTGAAATTTTTAAATGTTATTCTAAAATTTTTAACTTTATCGTAAATCACATTTATGCCTAAACAAAAATGGATGTTCTTACATCAAAAAAAAAATTAATTTCTCATTACTATTGTATGCTTCATCAATATGTGTGTTTATTTCAGATGATGAAGAATCAGTGCTGATTGATATCAAGACTCCTGAAGGTATGTGAGAGTTATAATACTGGAAAATCAAGAATTTATGGATGGATTGACGATTAGAAACAAGGTGGCTGAATGTCAATCATTTCAGTGTTAAAAAAATCATAATCAAGCATCAGCTTCTGGATCCATATCTCTGACATGTTTATGTTCCAACTATATTACTATAAACAAAACTATACATCTTAAGTTTGATAACTAACTGGGACTGTGCCATGCATGGCTTGTTAGTCCCCGTTCGGACGCAGTCCGAAAACGGGGACTTATGTTTTGCCCTGTGTGCGTCCGTGCGTCCGTGCGTCCGTGCGTCCGTGATCACCTGTATCTCGAACATGCATGGACCGATTAAGTTCAAACTTCACTCATACATCACACATTATATGGGACATATGCACATGCATTTTTTTCATGATCCGATTAACGATAGCCGAATAGCGGCCATTTTAAGGCCGAAAATGCATCAAAATCGCACATTTTCACCATTCCGGACCCGGATCTCAGTTATGCATGGACGGATTTTGTTCAAATTTGGTACATACATTAAACATAATAGGACCTTGATGCACGTCATTTTTTTTTTTTGGATCGGGTTCGAAATGGCCGACTGGCGGCCATTTTGTTTTAAAGAATTCAGTTCTGGATCCGTATCTGAGACATGCTTGGATTGATCGAGTTCAAACTTCACACACACAAGATACATCATGTCACAAATATGTATGTGCATTTGTTTCATGATCTCATTAACGATAGCCAAATGGCAGCCGCTTTAAGGCCGAAAATGCATTGAAATCGCACATTTTCACCATTCCGGACCCGGATCTCAGTTATGCATGGACGGATTTCATTCAAATTTGGTACATACATTAAACATAATAGGACCTTGATGCACGTCATTTTTTTTTTCGGATCAAGTTCGAAATAGCCGACTGGCGGCCATTTTGTTTTAAAGAATTCAGTTCTGGATCCGTATCCGAGACATGTCTGGATTGATCAAGTTCAAACTTCACACACACAAGGTACATCATGTCACAAATATGTATGTGCATTTGTTTCATGATCTCATTAACGATAGCCAAATGGGGGCCGCTTTAAGGCCGAAAATGCATTGAAATCGCACATTTTCACCATTCCGGACCCATATCTCAGTTATGCATGGATGGATTTTGTTCAAATTTGGTACATACATTAGACATAATAGGACCTTGATGCACGTCATTTTTTTTTCGGATCAAGTTCGAAATAGCCGACTGGCGGCCATTTTGTTTTAAAGAATTCAGTTCTGGATCCGTATCCGAGACATGTCTGGATTGATCAAGTTCAAACTTCACACACACAAGGTACATCATGTCACAAATATGTATGTGCATTTGTTTCATGATCTCATTAACGATAGCCAAATGGGGGCCGCTTTAAGGCCGAAAATGCATTGAAATCGCACATTTTTACCATTCCGGACCCATATCTCAGTTATGCATGGATGGATTTTGTTCAAATTTGGTACATACATTAAACATAATAGGACCTTGATGCACGTCTTTTTTTTTTCGGATCAAGTTCGAAATGGCCGACTGGCGGCCATTTTGTTAAAGAATTCAGTTCTGGATCCGTATCCAAGACATGTCTGGATTGATCAAGTTCAAACTTCACACACACATGGTACATCATGTCACAAATAGATATGTGCATTTGTTTCATGATCTGCTTAACAATAGCGGAATGATGGCCAATTTAAGGCCGAAAATGCATCAAAATCACGTATTTTCACAATTCCAGAACCGGATCTCAGTCATGCATGGATGGATTTTGTTCAGATTTAGCACAATGTGTTGTACATATGCAGGTGCATTTCGGTCATGATCTGCTTTGAATGTATATGTCACTCAAATATGAACGGAACGGGGACATGTCATTGACAATGACTTGTTTTTTATAAAGGGGAAATAAAATCCAACTATGAAACTATTACATTACGTTATTCTTCATGAACAGCGTCTGTGTTTGCACACACTGTCACAGATCAGTACATTTCCTTATCTTTATTACTTTCATTATACCTTGTATTTTTTCAGCACCTACTGAGAAAACAGCAGATTCAGCTGTATGTAAGATAGAACCGTATTTGATACTAGAATCCAGTTTTAGGAATCTCAAGAATGGGAATGAACTTTCTGATGATATTGTCAATTCTGCTGTCTATCCTGCCACTCAAAAAAGAGAGGTAACTTAAAGTTATATTAATTACTTCACTGAGTCCGTGTCACATGTACATCATTGTAATTAGATAAGAAATAATTTGTGTACACTATAGCATGCTGTACAGTTATCATGTGCTAGATAATATAATTAAAAAATAGAAATGATAATATTATAAAAGCTAAATTAAATCTTGTTTAAATTGTTAATACAATAGGGGACATTATTCTATATAGGTTTTTTTTCAGAAAGATGTGTTCAACCTATAGGTGTCTTAGCAAATTTAAAAGTCTGAAAAACTAAATTTCAGGATTAATGGCATTGGTTTGTTTGTTAAAGCTTCTCTTGTACATTAATGTACATTTTTGCTATGCATAGCTCAACAATTTCTCTTCTGGACAACTGAAGATAACCTCACTCTTAAAAAATTTATTAGATGGCAGAGGAGTTCAAACTTTATTTTGAACACCATTTGTTTTCATTTGAGTTCTTATTTCATAATTACATGTTTAGTTTTATATACCCTATACATGTCCAGGCTCCACATGTATGTGGTAAATTTTGTTACCACTTTTCCAGCTGAAGACTACAAATTGTGAAATATTTGTTATTCTATATCACTAATAGCTCTAAATTAAGTTAAACTTTGTGATTTAAACTGAGCATCATTAAAGCTATGATGTTCAAGTCAATTTGATAACTATATTCTTGATATATTTTTTTCTCAGAGAATCAAATTTTTTGACCATAATTTAATGTCATCCATTTGTCTGAGGGGTGAAACGACTTATCCAAAGAAGGTAAGATTATCAAGCTTTAAAAGTTTTTGTGACCTTTATTTTATAAAACTTTGTCTAAACTAGTTCATGTATGTTTTCATTCTTAGCAGTATACATGTCGAGTAAATAGAAATTTCACATGTGCCTATTCTGCATATGTATAAAAGATCTTATTTTTATTTTTATTATCAAAGTTGCATACTCTTCACTCATTTTTGCTTTTAGTCCCCGTTCGGACGTAGTCCGAAAACGGGGACTTATGTTTTGCCCTGTGTGTGTGCGCGTCCGTGCGTGCCAACGTGCATGGACCGATTAAGTTCAAACTTCACTCATACATCACACATTATATGGGACATATGCACATGCATTTTTTTCATGATCCGATTAACGATAGCCGAATAAAGCCGAAAATGCATCAAAATCGCACATTTTCACCATTCCGGACCCCGATCTCAGTTATGCATGGACAGATTTTGTTCAAATTTGGTACATACATTAAACATAATAGGACCTTGATGCACGTCATTTTTTTTTTTTGGATCGGGTTTGAAATGGCCGACTGGCGGCCATTTTGTTTTAAAGTATTCAGTTCTGGATCCGTATGTGAGACATGCTTGGATTGATCGAGTTCAAACTTCACACACACAAGGTACATCATGTCACAAATATGTATGTGCATTTGTTTCATGATCTCATTAACGATAGCCAAATGGCGGCCGCTTTAAGGCCGAAAATGCATTGAAATCGCACATTTTCACCATTCCGGACCCGGATCTCAGTTATGCATGGACGGATTTCAGTCAAATTTGGTACATACATTAAACATAATAGGACCTTGATGCACGTTATTTTTTTTTTCGGATCAAGTTCGAAATGGCCGACTGGCGGCCATTTTGTTTTAAAGAATTCAGTTCTGGATCCGTATCCAAGACATGTCTGGATTGATCAAGTTCAAACTTCACACACACAAGGTACATCATGTCACAAATATGTATGTGCATTTGTTTCATGATTTCATTAACGATAGCCAAATGGCGGCCTCTTTAAGGTCGAAAATGCATTGAAATCGCACATTTTCACCATTCCGAACCCGGATCTCAGTTATGCATGGACGGATTTTGTTCAAATTTGGTACATACATTAAACATAATAGGACCTTGATGCACGTCATTTTTTTTTCGGATCAAGTTCGAAATGGCCGACTGGTGGCCATTTTGTTTTAATAAATTCAGTTCTGGATCCGTATCCAAGACATGTCTGGATTGATCAAGTTCAAACTTCACACACACATGGTACATCATGTCACAAATATGTATGTGCATTTGTTTCATGATTCGCTTAACAATAGCTGAATGATGGCCATTTTAAGGTCGAAAATGCATCAAAATCACGTATTTTCACAATTCCGGAATCGGATCTCAGTCATGCATGGATGGATTTTGTTCAGATTTAGTACAATGTGTTGTACATATGCAGGTGCATTTCGGTCATGATCTGCTTTGAATGTATATGTCACTCAAATATGAACGGAACGGGGACGTGTCATTGACAATGACTTGTCTACTTTCATTTACACTTACAGATTGATTTTTCCAAGCATGACTTGATAATGGGAACTATGTATGAAGGTGGACAAAATATTTGTGGTATTATACAAGATGGACACTGAACTCTTGTGGTAAATATTTAAGAATTTTTCTTAGTCATTCTCATGTATATACAAATTTATATAATAATCTTTCATTCAGTAATACAGATAACAAAGCACTGATTTCAATTTTCTCATTAAATCTTGCTGTCACTTTGCAGTTTTCTCAGTATCTTTGCCTACTTGTCTACTGAATTTGTAGAACACGGATAGGAGGCTATGTCGTGTAAAGCACCTCTACCTGTCAATCTTTTGGTACATCCTTCTGATTTTGTGAACACTTATGTTTGAAAAATGGTATTTTGTGCAAAAATTGTTTCATTCATTTCTTTTTATGCACTTTAGTTCTCTTGGCAACTATTACTGCAAAAATAACTATTTGCATTATATATTTTTTGATAGACAGTTTTTTGCATTATGCAATTATTAAATATTGGCAGTACTCACTGCACAGGTTACAGTATACAGGAATTCAGGTAGCTGTAACTCGGAAAAATATTTCTGTTGCTGTGCACTGGAAACTAAAATTACCTTACAGATATTACAACATTTCTATTCATCTGCACACGACAACTACAACTGGTAGTTTATACTGCTTATATGCAATCAGACTGTTTTTATATTCAGCTTTTTCTTGAACTGGGACAACAGTGCACAATCTTAGAGGCTTATATTCAGTGAGGTCTTGAGCTTTCATCATGCATCGTATTGGATATATGCACATGCATACATGCTTCTATGGTGTAGGAATTTATCCACACATCCCCCATGGTACATGCAATATCATGAGTATAATTTCCTGTCATAATAAAGACAATGTTGTTCTTAGTATGTAGTAACATCATAAATATATGCCCACTTATTTATAGCAAAATAGAACTAATTATTCCAAGATGCCAATATCACGACTTATGTGTATGGTTGACTCAGTTTGAGCGAGTCAATGAGTTTCAATTCAAAATGGCCAACTGGCAGTCATCTTGTTTTTTGAAAATGTCATATTTTGGACATGCTTTCTCAGTTTTTATTCAAATTTGTTTACATAGATCATACATGTTAGGATATGTCCTCCGTTCGTCAGTGCATCCAACTGTCTGTGCATTCGTACGTTTGTCTGTCTGTCCAGAGTTGTATTTCAAAATGTTTAATTGTAGTGCCTCATTCCTATCTTCAGACATGCATTTTCTTAAACATACTTTAAACAATTTTAGCAAGTGCAATAACAGAGTGCACTTCAATTTGTTTTACTTTCACTTGTGATCTTTGTTTTTCTCTGCTATATCTTAAACCAGAGGGGTTGTCACGCAACACATGTTCGAATTTGATGTAAATAAACTATCTGTTGTATTTGCCACTTGGGACTCAAGTTTCAAGGACACGCTCGCAACAACCAACACCTTCACTTTAATATGACGAGCATAAAGAGAACTTTCAAAAATTTAATGGGGACTGTGTAATTTTCAATGACTTGTTCCTCATAACTATGTCATTTTTTTTTCATCATGTCAACAATTCCAACATTCAATGTTCCTGTCCTGATTTTGTGTCACAGTGAATGCGTATACATGTTGATTACTTTTGACTGTTGACCGAATGGAAATTTTGTGCTCTTGAGTCTTTTTGAATGCCACAATAAATGACAGACAAAAGATAATTTTTAGTCCTCAAATGTCAATTCACCAAAATACAACTATGACTTGTTTTAATTGGGGCACATTTTCTGTTTTAATATCTTATACGCATCTGACACAAATTTTGTTTATCGGTTGAACTCTTGAATGTGACTTGCCTGTATAGATATACTTATTTATATATTCTGTTGTTTTGAATAATAGAATAAATGAAACTCACATACTTCTAATGATAAAGCTTCTGATATATAAACACTTTTTTTTAATGATTGTTTTGACAGGAAGTAAATCAAATGGAGCGCAAAATATTATATCTCAATTCTTTGGGGGGAGCAAAGAGAAAATGAATCAAATTCAGCAGAACTGGTAGTGAGTATTAGTCTATATAATGTACATGTATTGTTTTCCATAAGTCAACTGTTGGTACTAATCTGTTTCTGATCTGTAGGGCTTGATATGGTAATTTTTTGGTCTTAAAATTGGATGTTCAAGCCTTGGGTCTGTGTGTACAATTTTGGTACATGTATGTGTAAGTTAAATTTTTCCATTCCTGTATGAGCTTTGGAAAATCTTAAGGTCCTGGCCATCTATGCACACATGTGTACAAGTATGTTGGGGAGCCAGTTTTTGGATGCAGTTTGGCCAACATCATTCAAATTTTACCAGTGCTGAAGTTTTTCAGTGTCACGGATGTCTATGATCATTTTTCTGTTACCAGTAATAACAATTGCATTGCATTGCCGAGTTGTAATTTTTATTTTGTCAAAGTTTGCTGCCATTGTTGAGCTAATACAGCCAACTGGTGGTCACTTTTATTATGATGGATGGTATTCAGGACACACATCTGGAACAGGCCTAAAGAAATTCAATTCATTTTTTGTACATGGATAGTGCATGACATACATGATTGTACATATAAAGATGTGGTCAAAGATGGACTGTCATTAGTTTTGGTTGTTAATTTGCATCTAAAAATCAAACTATTTTTCATGGCTGGAACCACATTTTTGGCATGTGTGGACTTATTTCAGTCAAACTTTTACCTTTTAGGGGGGGTGATGCACATCGTGGCTGGTCAATATTTTGTTTTCATCCGTCGATTCAAAATTGTTTAGTACATGCATGGCATCAACATGTACATGGTTTTAATGAATGCTGAAGTACAAATGTAGCAACTTTTCACTTCTGCAAATACACTTACTATTTTGTGTCTGTTTTACAGCAATCATATTAGTAAATTCATCTGCTACTTACTGGTTAACATAATTTGAACAGGACTATGGCAATGAAAACACCTTAGTTTATGGTGATTGGATACTGTCACTTCTGAAAGCTAAAAATTTGCCCTCCACTGTTCTTTTACTCTTCTAACAGTTTTTGATTGAAATATTTCACTTTTTTTTAGTAAATTTGCAGTTATCAAAGAAGAAGATGGAAATTACAAAGTATCAACAATTGACCATGCAGTGCAAGTGTCTCTTGTGGAGTCTTTTGTCATTAAGGTAAGGATATATCCCTGAATCATTTGAATATTTTGATGTGTATTAGTGTTACAGCCAGGAAACCTCATCGTGTGTCAGTTGAAATTTAATAGATATAAATAGATATTACAGTACAGCTAAATACTTACTTACCTAATGTGCTAATGCTTTGTTAAAATAGTGTTATGACCTTGCTAACTTTACATTATTGAATGTAAGCTTTGTATTAACAGTAGGCTGTGACTGTATGGAAATACTCACAAAAATATTTGTTGATAAAAACAGTGGGCATAAAATATAGCAGAATGAAAAGAAGTTGTCTAGATTACTACTACTAGATTACATGCTACTTATCAGGGATAGGAAAAAGTTGTCAAAACAACTATTCAAATTCACAACTCTGATTGATTGCTTGCCATGGCCTCATGCCAGCGCCAAGACAACATTTAGATTTGCAGTCCCTGTTGGTACATTCACTGTCACCCAACAGTGGTTTACTGTGTTTGATGCATTATTTATTACAGATGAATTGAAACATCAGTCCATGACTTCCCTTTGAATTTTCTGCGCAAGGACTGTACAAAATCAATCCATATTTGAAATGAGAATTATAGTTTATTATTATCACATTATATAGGACGAAAATTAAATAGTGTCCATTGTCGTAATTCAACATTGCGACAATGTCAATAAAGTTTCTATAGGGTAATTCAGTAACGATCTCCACTTGTCAAAAATACTTCTCGTAAAAATAACAGTAGTAATAGTTTTGAATGTATTAATAAGAATGGCCAATTTATTACGGATACTTGATTGTTCGCAAGTTAAAATCTATAGATTATATCAAAGCAGTTCTATTGCCACTCGTCTAGTACAGATCAAGGATTGGATGATAGTAGATACATTATTTGACAAACATCATTACTGAAAAAACATGTGGCTGCAAAGTATAAAATATCTATCTTTCTGGAGCACAGTTGTATTTGTGTTTTACCCTTTCAAATGTATTATACATGTATTTTTGATTCAAACACTATTTTAATTATTTTTAAAAACTTTGAATAAGAATCAACTTTACAACCCTGAATATGCTAACATTATGTTACACTAATGCAAAGCTAACATCAAGTTAACATGCATTAACACATTTTGGTAAACAAGTTTTGAGCTGAAATAAATGGCTCATGCATGAGGGAAATAGACATTTCATATTTCTTTGACTGCTGTCTAGTTTCATCTTGTGAGGTTTTTCACTTTCTGATGTCTATGATCATTGACTCCCATGTGCGAAGCACAAAATGGGAGTCTTTGCAGTTAGTGTGTCTGTATGTGTGTGTGTATGTGTGTCCGACTGTTCCACTGCTATCTCAAGAACCATACATCGGTTTTTGATGAAACTTGGTGCATAGATGCTCTGGGCCAATGCGCAGATTTGATTAGGTTTTGGTAAAAATCCATGCTCGTTAATTACCTAATTTGCATGATAATTAGCTAATTTTAGCTGTTCTATGACTGTTCCACTGATATCTAAAGAACCACTCATCGGTTTTTGATGAAACTTGGTGCATAGATGCTCTGGGCCAATGCGCAGATTTGATTAGGTTTTGGTAATAATCCGTGGATACTAATTACCTAATTTGCATAATGATTAGTCAATTTTCGGTTTTTCCACTGATATCTCAAGTACTAATCATCACATTTCAATGAAACTTGGTACATAGATGTCATACGACACTGCACAGACCTGATAGTTTTTATGGTAATATCAGTACATATTAATTACCTAATTTGCATAATTAATTAATTTTCAGCATTTGATATAAGTAGTTAGCATTACATTTCAATGAAACTTGGTACTTACTCAAGGACTATGCAGAGATTGATTGTTTTCGATAAATATTTGTGCATATTAATCACCTAATTTGCATAATTAGTTAATTTTCAGCTTTTCCACGGGTATCTCAAGTACTAATCATCGCATTTCAATGAAACTTGGTACATAGATCCTTTAGGACTATGCAGAGACCTGATTAGTTTTAGGGTAAATAATTGTGCATATTAATTACCTAATTTGCATAATTAATTTTCAGCTAAGTACTAATCATCACATTTCAATGAATCTAGAATTATGCAGACCCAATTAGTTTCCAGTAAATATTTGTGCATATTAATCACCTAATTTGCATAATTAACCAACTTTCACACTGATATCTCAGGTACTATACATCACACATAGACAGACCTGAATAATTGTGGGTTAAAATCTGTACATATTAATTACCTAATTTGCATAATTAACCAATTTTAAGCTTTCACACTGATATTTAAAGTACCGTAAAAACTCCAAATTTTCGACCGGTTTTAAATAATTGGTGTTAGAAATGTGACGTGTTTTTAGAGTCAAAATTAAGGTGCATTTTCGGACGGTCGAATTTTTCAGAATAGAAATCAGCAAAAAAAAATGGGGATGATAGACAGTGTGCTTCATTAGTTTTTAAAAAATGCAATGTCCGTCAATTGACGTAAACTTCCTCATGTTTCACGGTAAAAGCAAAGGTCGTGGCCGAGTTGTAACTCAAAATCTAAACAAAGTCATCAATCAGTGAGTATTATGACAAGCAAAACAAAACATCAAGACGCGGAGAAGAGGTCAGCACAAAACTAATAGGTCAAAAGACAAAGCTGTCTCGCACTACCTAGGAAAACTTGCGAATGTTCGAAGTACAGGTACCCATTGGACAAAAGATACATGGAAGTTTAGCAAACGATCTCCCCGACCCAGTGCAATGTATCCGGTTAGAATCAAAGCTCACGTGTCCCTTATTTGAGGGACCAAATTCTGCCGTAAATTCGCCCTTGGATTAAAAAATAAAATGGGATTTAAGAAAATAAAATGGGACTTTTAAGGTGTATTTTGGCGTCATTTTTCGGACATTTCAATCAATCCTGCCGGCTAAAATAGAGTCTAAGTTTTACCGTAGTCATTGACGTCTGTCTATTCAAGAGTACACGTGTATGATTTTTATCGTGACTAGCGTGAGCGGGTAAGCTTCCTTTCGAGAATGAGCTGTTATCACTGTGAACAATGTTAAATTATTCTTCAGATGACCAGTTTATTTTTTAAAAACAACTAATTTTTTTATTTAAAAAAAATCATGCCGTTTTCGCATCAAAATCCAAGCCAAAATATCGTACTACAACATCAATCTCTTCCGCATTGCGTTCAATAACATTAACATATTTAAATAAGCTATGGTAATTTGAACACGTTGGCATCATCCAGCTTTTTGATTGGTTAATTAGCGATTTGACCTATTTGACCTAAGAGAACATGGCGGATATCCTACAGCATCAAACGTTTATACGAGACCGGAATCATTCGCTTACGATGAAACTAAGTTGACTTTTATTTGTATTTCATAACCATTCAACAAATTTATTTTGTGTACATTATTATAATCACTACTGAGTACAGTAGTAATCAACAATTCAGAAACGCAGCATGCCGAGGTTTTTGTGTTCGTTTTTATTTGAAACTTCGTTTATTTAGAATATATTTTCGTTACCAATAAAATAAAAATCTCTCAGTCAATCAGAAACCCGGATTCATGCCTTTGAGGAAGGTCCCGTTTGAATGCTCACATCGTTTTTTTTTTCTTTTGGGGAAAACTAAAACTGGTCGCAATTTTCGAATAAGAATGAGTCGGCAATTTTTAGTGGAGTCGAAAATTTGGAGGTAAATAAAACACCGAAACCCGGCAAATAAATAGGCGGTCTAATTTTTAGAGGGGTCGAAATTTTGGAGTTTTCACGGTACTAATTATTCCATTTCAATGAAACTTAGTACAAAGATGCTCTAGGACAATGTACAAACCTAATTAGTTTGGGGTAAAAATCTGTTCATATTAATTCCCTAATAAGCATAATAATTCATAATTTTTTGGTTCTAATCACATTTCAATTAAACTTGGAGACATAGATTTTCTGTTACATTGCGCAGACCTCATTAGTTTTACACTCAAATCTGGTCATATTAATTTTCTGATTTGCATAGTTACTTTTCAGCTAAGTAATTTCGAATTATATTTAATGTGTCTCCAATACTCTCAGCACATGGGAGTTCTTTCTAAGCTTTCTTTGATTTTTCTGTTGCCAGTAATAATAATTGCATTGCTTTGCCTATTTGTAATTTTGATTTTGTCAAAGCCTTTTTGGCGGATGAAAAATAATGTGGGCATGTAGTTATTTATACATGTTCTATGATTTACATGTATATAAATTTTTAAGTTTGCAGAGTATTTAGCAAAAGAAAAATACACACAATTATTGCATGGAATGGACAAAGTTTTTGAACTCAGATAAGATATCGTATGTTGCCTCTCAGAATCAGGTAAATAAGACATTCTTTCTTGAAAAAATAACTGGATTTTCTTGTGTTTAACTTTATAGTATTGGCTTTCATGTTTGTTACCCACATTCAGAATTTCTTCCTTTTAATTTTAAGTATATACTTTTCTTGAGTTCATATGTGATTTTGAAAGTAAATAAAATCAGAAATGCAAACAACTTTTAAAATCATAATGTGTAATTTAGTGTCATTTGGGTTCATATCGTATGCCAATATTGTTTTTTTTTTAAATACACTGTTTTCAAATTTTTATAATTGACTTTCATGAATTAAATGGCTGGCTGTTCTCGCAGGTGTTAAAGAGCAAAACTCAAACACAAATGAACCATTGCTTCAGACTGAAGAGCAAATAAAAGCTAAACAAGCACATCCAGGTAAGTGTGCCACATTTTGACAGATTGGTAAGTTGGAAACATGCTTTGTATCAAGTAACATACGTTTTTATCATTATGTGCAGTCCCTTCATATATACACTTTCTGGAGATATTACTATCCTTACAATGATGGGGTGTTGATTCGTTCTGGCTCAAATTGTTCAGCATGCATAAAGCTGGCAGAATTTCAATTTATAACTAACATATATGAATTGCAGGATTCATTTTTCTTCTTTCTTTTTCATTTACATTTTACTTGATTCTTCCTTTTAGTTCAGCATGAGCTTGCTTATCCTAAAAGAAGGGCATCTGGCAAAAGTGATGTTTCTTTCACTCAGACTTCATCTAGTGTAAAGAAAAAAAGCAGACAGATGCCTCAAGGTATGGAACTGTTTCAGTATGTCTTTAGCTGCCAAAATTTCAATGTGTATTGCACCTCATAGACTATGACTTTATGATGTCTATTTAAACAATAATGAACGACCCGCCAACCCATAATGGACGAAAGCTTACTCCATTATGAGTTGACAAAGAATTTATTATTGTTATTTTTTTAAGCATTTTCAATATCAGTGGATTTGCTGCCACTAAAAAATGGAAAATTTCGAGAAAAATCCACAGTGAACAGAACTGTTTCGCAGTCACTGGCCTGTGAATCTGAATAATTTAAAATGTCTTTCTGAAAATTGTATTCACAATCTCATATGGCAAACTAAGAAAGAAACTAGTTTTTATCCATCAAATGTTCTTGTAATTAAATAATTTACAGTGTAGTGTGGAGTAGCATTGTAGTGGTCGCCCGAGTGAACGGCACACAGTGACTAGTACTTTTGGTGTCCGTCACGACCTTGCACTATGCTATGCTAGACCGCCGCCTATGGACTGACGGAATTGACTGTGCGTAGGAGTGTGTACCATGGGTACATGTACGTTGTCGTATTGTTACCCAATCCAGCAAGTGTTTTCAAACCATTGAGGTGGATTTTATTGGCGACAGTCCTGTAATAGCTATTTTCAAATGCTACGAGAGGCCCATGATTTGATGAATACTTCAAGCCAAACGAATGCGTAGCGAGTGAGTGAACATGGCTGGAAAGCTAGTGGGTGTTAGCCATCCTACAAACAGTGATTTTAATCTTGCTGTATAAATAACAAGTCATTGTTAACGACACAGTCCCCGTCCAAAATTTTGTGATTTGACATATCAATTTGATGCTGATGAAGTCATTGAGATTAGATTGAAACCATTAATAGGAGATGGATTTGTAAAAAAAATATGATTTATTGCTTTTACATGAGAATTGGACAATCATATTGAATCAAATTACAAAGATAATGTTCGTGTTGATGTATCTATTGGTATACTGTTTTTGTACAAAATTTAAACAGAAATATTCATTGCATTCATAGGAAAGTAGGCATGGGTACCATGAAAAACAAAATGGCCGCCATATTTGTTTGAATCACAAAAAAAGTATGACGTGCACATATAACCAAATGTGTATGATCATCATTCCAAGTTTAATCCAAATCGACCCAGTCATCTTTGAGAAACAGCCTCGGACATGTGAAAATGACGATTTAGCGCTTTTACATTAAAATTGGGCATCGGCCAGCCATATTGAATTGAATCACAAAAACCATGCTGGTGCAGATGTATCTCTTGGTATACTATCTTTGTACAAACTTTAAACAGAGACATTCATTGCATTCAAGATAAAGTAGCATGGGTACCATGAAAAACAAGATGGCCGCCATATTTGTTCGAATCACGATAAAAAAATGACGTGCAACTACAAACCAATATGTATGATCATCATACCAACTTTGATCCAAATCGGCCCAGTCATCTCCGAGAAACTGCTGCAGACACGTTTAGGTATCAGAAATAGCAAATTTTACATCCAAAATGGCCACAAGTCGGCCATTTTTGCTCCGATAATAAAGTAACTTGACGCGTATATGTAAGATATTATGTCTTCATGTAAAGTTTGAATGAAATCAGTCAATTGGTGTTTGAGATATAGCTCCGGACGTACATACATACGGATGGATGGACGGACGGACGGATGGATGGAACTAACCCAAAATGATAGTCCCCGTTTTCGGACTTCGTTCGAACAAAGACTAAAAAAAGACACCTGACAACAATCTTGTTTCACAAATAAGTGTAGTACTACTATTCATTTTTCTGTACTCACACTCTGTAAACATAGCAGCATCTGCTTGGATGAATCACCCCGGGTTAACCTTAGTTCATTGACACGATTAGGGACATGACAGCGGCATCAGTCGTGGAATCTAGAAGCATGCCTACTAGATGAAATGCTTCAACCAAGCGTGCTTTAACGTAGAGAGCTAACGAGGATGCTTGCAATTTCTCTTAAATAGTTTCTCCTTTATTCGTTTTCGAAAACTACATTGTATTCAAATCCATGGTACAGGGATCAATAATGGGATACATTATTGCGAATAATCTGCTGCATTGACATCATAAAATCCACTGATATTGATAATGCTATAATGTAATTAAATATCAGGTTTACTTTAAAATTGCATTACATCATTTATTACATATCCATGTTGATTTGTTTTTGTTATGTTTGACTGACTGGTGGTCATTTACAAAACCATAAAAAATCAACATATGAAAATGTCATTTAATTTGAAATTACTCATAGGATATTACTTATACACCTTGTTTTGATTTTGAGTGATGGCAATTTTTCAACTATTATTTCAAACAACTTCTTTTTGAAAATCTAAACAATTTTGCAGCAACAGATTTTGATTTGCGGCTGTCTATTTACCTTGTTACTTTGTAACAGTAGATTTACTTGATATTTTCTTTTTGTGTTAGGTGCAGAATATAAGATATGGAGTGTTGAAGAAAAGATGGCTGTTAAAAATTATTTTTCGCAAGATATTAGACTTCTACACGTGCCTGGAAAGGCTGCTTGCAGTAGTTGTTTACAACAGAATCCAGTTTTGTGCCATAGGTCCTGGAAAAATGTAAAAGATTGTGTTCGTAATTTGATTACGGTACATAAGAGATGGAAGGATAAATGAATTCTGTTATTTTTGCTGCCAGATGTTATATAATAATGTGGTATACATCAAACTGTAAAGAACTGCTAAAGAGCCGCCAGTTCATATTTGCTACCACACCTGATTCTACATCTCACCTCATCAGGTGCTCGGCCATGGTAGTATTAAACTCTTTTTATAGAAAGGGATTCGTTCCAGCAGGATTATGATTTAAGGTACATTGTATAGATACAGGTTCTTGGGCACTTGGGAGTGAATTTTTTTTTTTTTTTTGCTTTTTTTTATCCAAAGTCTTGGCTATAGATTGTTAAAATTTCGCAGTATTGTGAATAGTGGAACATACTCAAAAGACGATTTTAAATTATAGAAAACTGGTACAAACATTCTCTCTTTTTTGAATGTTTAGCAAGATTAGGCAAGGCTACATACATAAATAATCAAAAAGAAACATGGTGAAAAAAGTAATGACGGGATCTCCATATTATGCACTATATTTAACTTTTTTCAAAACAATAATAGGTTGTTGTCAAAATATTGTGAGAATTTCAAGACAAACTGACAAAAACTGTGGAAGCTAATTAATTTCCAATCTCTGTGACTAACCAGAAAACACGAACGGAGATAATGCCTGTTTTATGAAAGTGACGTTAATCGTCTACAAAAATGGCTATTGCATCATCAACGACATGCCAAAATCCATCATACATCGATGCTTGCTGATGTTCAATCGTCAGATAAAAAATTAAATAAAAATATTTACAATTCAAGGGAAACGGACGTAAAATTGTCTGCAGAGTCAACACCTTGCGCGAAAACTGTCACGGTGTCGTGTTATCATTTCCACTGAGGGAGGGGCACAATGGATCACGTAAAGCTGATGAGATATTCATACAGTTATATAAACATTGCGGATTGAGTCTAAATTTACTTTCCCTCAAACCTTAAAAAAAATACATTGTATGACTCAGTTTTTCGTGATCTCCAGTGAAATGGACCATGCGAAGTTAGACGACCAGTTTGAAATGGGCTGTAATATTTTGCTACACAACGGCTACTTGCAGTTTTTACTACTCAATCGGTCAACTGCCTGTGAGAAAAAATCTAAATGGGAGGGAAAATATTGTAAATCGAGACAGGTTTCATTCAACTAAAGATGAGATGGGTCGATAAAAATTAAACGAACCCTGACCTCTGGAAGTACCCGATTTATAGAGTGCCTTAGTACCAGAGGTTGCAGAGCATACATACAACGTACTTTTCGACATCGCTACAGGTGCATGCTAGCTGACAAGGGGGTTTCCGATTGAGGTAACCAAGATGGCATCACAGAGTGCTTCATTTTTCCGTGGTGCTTAAAAACAGAATCTTGTTGGCAATTTTTCTGTAATTTCCAGGGTATTTTTTTATTTTTAATTAACCGAGCATTTTACGAGCATGCCATTGAAAAGTTATCGATACAGCACAGCAATGGTGTTTATCCATTGCATTGCAACGCTATCAGCAGGGTGATCTCTACAGCAAAACGAAAAATGTTTACTTTGTATACTTCAGTTTTAAAATACCTTGGGAGAAAAAAAATGTGTGAAAACAAAAATATTTAGTAATATAACAATATGCCAGGCTAGAAGTTGTTGACATGTTGCGAGATAAGGGTGAAACTGTTTACTTATCATTTACAACTGTAAGCAACGTAAACAAACTTCGGGACTTTTAATCACATACGTGTGCCTCGGTTCCCTCTATTTTAAAATCGTTTTTTTGAGTGTTTCAGCATTGACAATGCTCCAAAATTTTAACATTATCTAGCCAAGACTGTCTGGGTAAGAAAAAGCAAAAAAAAAAATAATTCACTCAAAGTGCCCACGAACATGCATCTATACCTTAATTAAGGCCACTTCATTGTTATTGCAATGAATCTCACACTGTCAGATATTGTGGTCAAATCTATGCAAGTTGTTGTAACCTTTGCAGTTGGGTCATACCTTCATTAATTTCTGATAACTGGTACTATAGAAACAGTGACAGGTTCTTAAAGCGACAATAGATTTTGAAAATTTTTGTTTAAATATACCTACATAAAGATTACCAAAATACTGTTTTAGACATAATTGCGTGGAGATCGGTCAGCCTTTCAAGCTGGGAACGTATTTGACCCAGGGCCCTCAGTAAGTTATCATGTACTGTAATTTTTCATCAAAACTGGAATTCAATAGATGGAGACCATGACGCAACCGTGCCCCCCCCCCCTTATTTCACTGACAATGATTTAATGTACAATGTCCGTTTATGCTATGCTTTCAGTGTCTGCAGGAAATGTTTTATTAAAATGAAAATATCGATAGTTGCAGCTATTGTCATTTTAACTACAGTGGTCACAAAAAATTTATGTCTTTATACTGAACTGAATGTGTGATCAGGTGAAACAAACCTATCTCTGCTACTCAGTAGTATTCTACATGTGCACTTGTCCTACATTCTAAAAAACATGTTACACTGATTGGTCTTATGGTAATCATGTCAATCAAAATCATGCTTTGCTCCAAAAGCCAATAGCAAGTTTGAGATATTCTGTGTACATCATTTGTTACTTAGGATGAATTATAAAAACATAATTGGATTCTAGAAATGTAAATGTTATTGAATTGAGCTCAATCTGAAATAAGTGACTGAATTCATGGTTCCATTAATGGAGTTCCCGTGTTCTTTGTTATGATTAATTAATATTTTCATGTATTTCTACCTCCATATATTTTGTTTTTCATTAAATAAATCCTAAAGCAAGGTGGTCGTTGCGCCATGGCCTGGTTGATAATGGACTTGTACCGATGCACACAATGCGTGTGAAATACATTGTTTACATTGTAATTCAAACACCCGCTGCGCCGACCACCACCCTTTAAGTTTATGGGCATAAGCATTTAGATCATTTACAATGATCATTTTGTGCATTTGATCTTAGGTGTACTTGAGTTCCAAACAGGTTTATTCCTTCCACTACCATAGTTATCTGTGGTCATCCACAACATGGTCTTGTTTAAATTTTGGAGTACCATATGCTCTATCTCACCTAAATTTGGGATGGAAAATTACCACCTTTTCATGCTGGAAGTTTCAAAATAAGAATAAACATTTTGTTTGATATTGCATTCCAACAGAAACGAAAAAATATACTAAAAATATTTACAAATTTTCTATACATAATGCCACATGTGGCTGAGAAAAAACACAACTATGGAAAACTCCCTGCCTATACTATTAACAAGTACACTTTGATCTCTGCTCATTTCTCATTATAATGTAAGAAAGGAATATGTATTCCTTCAAACTATTGCAAATAAAGTTGATTATTAGAAAATAGCGTGATGATATTCTGTGTGAAAGTTGTATCAACCAGATTCCAACCCCATTCTATTTTAGCGAATTCAAAATTTGGAAACAATGCTAGATAAATACTGATACGAGTTCATTGCTCTGTGAATTACAGTTGCAGTTTATGCAACTATCAGTGTTGTCCCCTACTGGAGATGTACATTGCCATTTTGTACAAAAAATGTTAAAAAGAAATGCTTGCTTCCCTAATAAAATTGTGCAGAACGAGAGGGGAGCAGCTACCTTCCCTACCCAATTTTCAGCACCACTAAGTTATTGGACGATGTTGTATATACAAAAATATCCACACCTATTTTTATTTATACATTTAATTACTTAACATCCATTGGAATGGATGATAATGGATAAATGAAAAGTGACATGACAAAGAAAAAAAACAATTAAAAATTTAGGAAGTGTTGCTGTCTAAATTCAAAACAGATTTACAAATATTAAACTAAAGGTATTCACAGAGATTTAATGCTCAAGCAAATTTGTGAATATTTTGTATACATAAATGGAATGTTTTTGTGCTGGGCATAGACAAGGCAAGGCATCACAAATTGTTTCTCATTTTTTCGATCTGATTTTTGTTACAGAGAAGACATACCTCGCATTTGCTGGTAACTGAGTGTACGAGTTTCAATTCTCTATAACAATTATACTGCCATTTGTGAATTGCACTTATATGTGTGAATGCTATGCTATTGTTCATATCAGTTCGAGGACATGTGAAGTGACACTTTGCACATGTGGGAGTGACACCCCCGAGATTTTCCACGTCCTCTGAAAAAAAATCGCGTCCTCAGTATGATAGTCAAACGCAGGTCCTTGAAGAAATGGTCTGATTGCTAAACTCTACTAACCCATGTATACCTACAATAATATTATATTATGTAATTAAATATCAAGCCTGTAAACCCACTAGAAAGTGACGTCCTCGGAGACTGGTCTAGAAACCGAGTCCTCTGAGCATATAGTAATGCGAGTATGGGTGTGTGTGTGTGTTGGTGTAGACGTATAAGTAGAGCCAGTAGACCAGACATACACAAACAAAGTGGAGCCTCAAATTGGTGGCTCCACAATGTTTCATAATTTAAGTCAGGTTTGCGATGCTTAGGTTTAGTATCGGGGAAGGTATGGTTCACGTTATATTAATATTAATATAATTATACCATACCTTACCCCGATACTAAACCTAAGCTTCGCAAACATTTCTATGTTCAGTCACGGGATATTCAACTCTAGTTTAATTAAACTTAATTAAAGTGCAATTCTCCATTGTATTGCATTGTAATTGAGTTTAATTAAACTCCAATTAAAACGCAACCCTATATAGGAACGCGTTTTAATCAAGTTCATATCGCAACTATATTAAAAGTTAATTCAACTATATTAAAAGTTAATTCAATGGTGGCTCCACAATTCATGGGACACCTGTATGTATGTGTGTGGGTGGGTGTGTGTATGTGTGTATGTATGTATGTGTATGTGTGTGGGGGGGGTGTGCGTGTGTGTGAAGCCATAGTACCTGGAACACACCAACGCTATGAAGCCACCCAAAATTATGAAGCCACATACCCTGGCTTCACATTTTTACATAAATTATATTAATATGTAATCGAATTTAAGTCAAGTTTGCGAAGCTTAGGTTTAGTGTGTAACAGTACTATAATACCTACCCTTCTTTATTAACCCTGAACTTTGGACACATTTCTACGTTGTTAAAACTTGTTGTATGTTGTTTCTACTTTGTTGTGTTTTATTAAATGTAACTAGATTAGAAGTTATAACTCGAGTGTACGAGAGTGATTGTGTTTGCGCACTAAAATAGCTATCATAGTATGTGATATGTATTATAACTGGCTATCTTTGATTTGTTAAATCACTGGTGGAAACGTATCAACGTCCTCATCAACACACATCAACATCAATTTATTTAGATAACCACTAGCATGTAATATTAGTCAGCTTACCTTCCACAGTTAATGTGACTGATTTCTTATCAATGCCATCAGGAAATGCTGAGACATAACACCAATACATGTCAGCATCACTCATCCTTGTATTAGTTATAACTAAACTAGCTTGGTCTTGAATGTCATGTCTTGTAAATCCAGGCTCTGGGTAATTTACTCCACCAACTGATTGTATAACTAGAGTACCTGTAGCTGTGCTACTCCCTTTGTACCAATTAACTATTGGATTTCCACCAGTAGTAATATATGTACATTCCAATACTGTTGTGTAAGTCTTAAACCCAATGATTGATTCAGGTACAGTCACATCGACACCTCCACATACTGAAAATAATAACACCTGAAACTTTGGTCCCACATTCGTGCTTTTGAAAACTTACAGGAATACAAATTACAGGAGTGAAACCACCATCAATGGGATCAGCCATTTTAGCTTAACAATTAGTACATCGGTTGTAGGTATATCCACTCCAAAAAATAACCCAAATTTACATTAAAATATCACTCATAAATATTAGAATTATAATTACAAGGAAAACAACAAACATCCACACTATACTACAAATTTTCCAAGACAATTAGGGGTGTCCAAAAACAAAAGAACATGACAATGCAGCAGCTGCCATTAAGGATATAGTTTGTTATTGAAATAAAAGCAGGTGATAAATAAACAAATATTGCCTAAAAAAGAGGGCGACAGACATACATTAGGAGTGCCTTCAACGAAGATATAGACCATACCATACAATATTTATGAATAGGCGTTCATTCACTAGAAATAATGAGATATGCCTCACGTAAACAAACATTATTATGGTTCCAGAGCATGAGATATTTATTAGTAGGTCCATATAGTCAGTTGAGATGTCTGTAGTATTTGGTAATAAGAGACATCACATTAGATTCAACATGTGGTTTATCCAAAATTGCGACCTCATTGACAAACAAGAGAATGTCGATAACTTACCACAAGAGGGCGGCATTCACAAATATTATTATGTATATCTAAAGCTAATCCTACAAACACTACTTTCAGGTTGCTCAAACAAATCAAGAAGGACACTCCCTATCTGGTCATGTCCATGTGCGATGGTAAATCACAAAAAAACTTATAGTAAATATATGCACACTTATTTTCGGGTTTACCACATACAGATCTCAAAATAATATACGAGTATACTTACATGCAATGACAGTCAGAAAAACAACACTGACAGTAATCATGGTGATTCTTTATTAACGTTAGATTGATTGAAGTAGACTTTCCGAGTGCATGGACATTGACATTTCTAATCGAACAATTAGCTGCTGGTATACAGAAGCATAACTACACGTTTATTATTCTTGACCACTGGGATCAATGTTCGGTCAATTGAGGAAGGTGTCCCCGGGGGCTAATTTATCCTCTGCCGAGCTCAGGAAACTCCGTGCTATATGCAAATTTATGTAACAATATTCATGAGTAGAAAGTTAATTATTCACTGGCAAAGAACGAACCCGACTCAAGCGAATTGGCGGCAAAATAAAATAAAAAGTTAGTTTAATTCTGTTGAATCTAAAATTACATTTCTGGCATACAGTGAAATACAGCATTAAAAGGCAAAAACAGGACTGTGACAAAACGATAAAAAGCACTCAAAAACAAGAACGAAACAAAACAAAGCGTGATACTAATACAAAATGATAGGAAAGAAAAAAAAAAAAAAAATGGGTGGGTGGGTGAAAATAACCCGAACAGAAATGACTGGGCACGAACAGCGTGCGATGTAAACAGTGCATGTACACAGAACGAAGCGAATGGCTACAAGAAACATGCGCAGTGGAGAAATTAAACAAACAAACGAAGTTATGCAAATGACAAGTATGCAAATGAATAATTAACAATTTTGAACTGCGTACAAAATACAACAATTATTCACTGGCAAAGAACGAACCCGACTCAAGCGAATTGGCGGCAAAAGAAAATAAAAAGTTAGTTTAATTCTGTTGAATCTAAAATTACATTTCTGGCATACAGTGAAATACTGCATTAAAAGGCCAAAAATGAAAGCCGCCAAAAGCAAATGTTCAAAGTGTCCGATCGACTTGGCCAGACTTGATAGCAGCGCGAATGCATGATGCCGTCCTGAGGCGACGACCGAATGAAGATTCCATGTAGAGCAGGTAAGCTTGAGAGCGCCAGTCGTCTTGCGCTTTAATCGCTTTAATTGCTTCGGGGTCGGGACCCGACTGAAATGCGAAGGAGGCACTGTCGCGACAGCGCGAGGAACAGGGGAGCTTCTGAAGGTGCTGGCAACATGTCCACCATCTGCTTGTAGGCTGATACTGGGCAAAGGGCGGAGCTAGTGATAGCCAGGATGGGAATGTGCAGAACCCGTTCGCCGAACTGTATGGTTTTGGACCACGTGATACGAATGATCAAACCTGTGGTGTTGTATTCGACGCTGCCCCGCGAGAGATGAATGCAGGCATCATAAGCTGTATCTGAAGGGGACACCAGGTTGGACTTGCGCAGGAACGAAAAAAATGCGATGAGGAAAGCGGACCACAGCGTAACGTGCAGCGGGCGTGTAAAGTCCAAGAGACGATGAATTCGAAGAAGGATATCTGGTGTGATAGACAACTTGCGGCGAGGCTGGTGCGCTGTTATATGCTGTATTCCCCGGAGGACAAGGCGCAGTTTGAATGAGTCGAGTGAAGCTGGGGTCTCGGTGACGAAAAGATGCAGCAGCCGAACACCGTTGAGATAGTTGCGGATAGATGCCGTGCTTGTAAACGAGCGGGCGAGGAACTGTGTGTAGCGAATAATCATTCGTGTTGTGGCCGGAACTGGCTGGATGCAAAAGAAATGGCAGAAGAGGAAAAATGTACGCCATCGAGTTGTAACGTTGCGCGATGAACCAGAAGCAAAATCTGAGTGGAGTGAGCGGGCTCCGCCGAAATCGTCGATATAATTGATCACCTCGTGCCCTTGGTTGCGTAGGATGTGATGCCCTGCATTGGTTGACCGTTCACACATTAAGGCCGCTGTGCGTAACCCGAAAGGTGGTGAAACGTCAAAGTAGTATTTCCCTTTCCAAGAATAGCCGAGAAGGTGGTAGTCTCTCAGATCCACGCGAAGTTGACGGTATGCCCTGCTGAGGTCTCGTTTGTAAAGGAGGCAACCGGAACCAAGTGTAAGGATGCGATCTAACATGGAGTCAACTGTAGGATATCTGAGCTTGTAATCATCCCTGATGTAACTGTCCCCTGGGATGCCGTCGTTGACCGAGTAGCCTTCTGGAAAACTTAAGTCCACGACCACGCAACGGGAAGATGAGCCCTTCTTAGCCACGATCGATAATGGTGAGGTAATGAGCAGGCGTGACAATGGCGGAGTGTCGAACGGTCCAACAGATGCGCCGAGAGATAGCCCTGATTCCAGAAAACTGTCCGCGTGCTCAGCAAAATGCATAGCAGAGGTGTGATTCGTTGCGTGCGAAGTAGGAAGAAAGTCGCGCGAGTAGTTGATGGGCCAACGGAATTCTAAGAAGTCGCAGATGTCATCGACGTAATTGCGTAGAAGATGGCGCCAAGACTGAATGTTCAGACTGGAAGAGACCGGGATGCGACAACCTTGAATGTTATAAAGACCTGAAGCGGGGATTCTGCGATGTAAATCAATGTAATGTTGTGCGATACTGCCATCAATGTTAGAAATAATGTGATCTGGCGGCGCAGAGTTTCTGGGCGACGGTGGCGAATGATCAGCTGATGATGGAGAAGTTGTTGTTGATGTTGTTGTAGTTGATGATGATGTCAATGACGAGTGTGTAGCCCTCGACCTGCTTGTGTTGTGATGAGGTGTGGGGTCGAAGTTGATGTCGCTGAGGACCGCCTGCGATGTTGGCGCTTTGATCATGCTTGATGTCAGTGTGGTTGTTGACTGACCGGTGAGAGCGAGGGATTCGAACTTGTTATTATCGATGAAGACTGTGGTGCTGAGCTTGGGTAATGCCGTGTGCGTAAGTGACAACGGTGATGTAGCTGCTGGTGGTGTAGATGTGGAGCCCCCTGACACACTTGTGATGACTGAAAGTGTTGGGTCAGATCCAGTGATGTTGTTGCTAACCGAATCGAGCGAGATAACACTATCGTCCGGAGATACGTGTAAAGACGTTGATCTAACGGGGAGGTCACAGGTCGTTGACGTGATGTCTGAGGGCTGCGCATGGAGTCACGAGGAGCTTGGTTTGTCGCGGTGCAGAGGTGACATGGACGTGCCTGAATTCTGTTTGCAGTCCTTTTCGCTGTGATTATTAAAACGATTGCGGGTGACATAGCAATGATTGCAAATGTATTTAAATTTGCATGGATCAAATGAGCAAGAACCTTTTCTCGTTGAAAATAACCCGAACAGAAATGACTGGGCACGAACAGCGTGCGATGTAAACAGTGCATGTACACAGAACGAAGCGAATGGCTACAAGAAACATGCGCAGTGGAGAAATTAAACAAACAAACGAAGTTATGCAAATGACAAGTATGCAAATGAATAATTAACAATTTTGAACTGCGTACAAAATACAACCATTACGGAGCCTCGTTTTCGCAAGCAGGCTATACTTATTAAAAACTATCGCTTTACTCCAATGTAACGTAATTTGCTATAAAATAGGACAACTTAATGTTTTTAACAGTTATGGGACATTATAGCGAGGTTTCTTGGCGTCGATCTCAGAACATTATGGGTCGTAATATTTTATGTTTCTTTGTTGAAGAAAAGCATCAAACAACTTGCGTTATAATAATATTCCCAAATAAAAACTAACTAGATGTCACAAAATTACGGCCGTAAATATTTGCTGTGTCATGTTGCCTTGTTGATGTAAGATATCGGACGACTTGCATTATATCTTGCTATAATTTGAATAAAAAACAATCCCCAATTAAAACTAACTATAGTGTATCGCACTGAAATAAAATTAAAAAAAAACATGCATCCCTGTAAAATGTGGATCAGAGGTTCAAATATGTGTCAGTGACTTTTCGTGTCATGTAATAATAATACTGTGATGTTAAATGCGGGGGGTCTTTATGGGGCTACACCGTATTCGGGATCGGGGAGCTTGTCTTTAATGCCGGTCTAATAGTCTTTGTCTTTGGTAGCGTGCTTATCTTATAAGTCTCCTCCCTCTCAGCTCGTCCGCTGTCACAGGGTGGGGATCGTTTGGTGAATGTATATCACCACAACTGAGACTGTGCAGAGAAAGAAATATACTAGTAACGAATATAACAAATCAACACAACACAATATATACGGTTTCCTGTACTTTAATAAACAAATAACAGGGATGCTGGTCACTGGAACCAGCAAGGAGGGGGATACACTGTACAATAAAATAAATTAGAGACTTGATCGATGTTGCAGGGAACACTCCACTCTCCATTGGACAGCAATGTGCAATGTTGCGTTCCTTCGTATCTGGCACACTGGCGAAGCAGCTGCACTACAATTTAAACTCGTGCTCTGTGTCCAGGGAGTATCAGCAACTGCACTGCTATCTGCTGCTACTGGTAGCACTGGTACAACGGGAGTAGTTCGGGCAGTGAGCTTCAGTGGTTCCTGTTGATCAGCAGGGAATACTGCACAGCACGTCTGCATATGTACCTCCGTATAGGGTACAGCTCACTGGAGTCAGGAATCAGCATCACAAGATGTTACAGGATCAAATCAGGTCACCTTCCTGACTAAAGTTTTTCCTTTATGTCTCAACTTAAATACCCTAGCTAATTTATGGCCATGCAAATAATAAAATGAATATAACGAAATGATTGGTTATCTCGAAATAGCCGACAAATCAGTGTACAGAGAATGCCAATTTTGGTAGTGGAATAAACCACTCTTAATCCAAGCTCTACCAATTTAAAGTAGGAGACTCGGGTCAATGATGTCATACTAGTATCTATTTTCATTGCCAACAACACTGGGCTCAGCACATTCCAAGGTATTTCACAATCACCATGTCACTGTCTGAGCCATACCATTATGCCACAGGGAGAGACAGGATGTATGTATCTCAAATTCTTCTGACAACACAATCCAGCGACTGTATCAGCAGTCTTCAAAATAAACATGTGCAATGGGTTGTTGCCAAGTATCCAAACATGTGCGCTTTTCATTCACACAGCCAGGGCTCTGTACTTTTAACTTACAATTTATGTCACAATACTGTCTCCATGAACTCTTTGGGGTGTGCTGACTGTGATTATACTCATCAACAGACGGGCCCAATTACAGATGAGAAATGACTGACAGACAACACTCACACACAACATTTCTAATTCTGATTATATACAGTCATCCCGCGGTGATAAGGATGTTGTGTAATTTTGCGATGGGAGCAAACGGGACACGGGGCCGACAGTTTGTGCCCCTCGGACCGATAGGACGCCATTCTCCTAACAAGATTTGCCACAAGCCCGGCAGTGGGCAGGTTGTCATCATTTTTACACTTTTAAGTTAAAGCGGGGGAGTCGTCACCTGCTCACGCGTCAGATTGCCATAGCGTGTCATTGTTCACAAACAAGCGTCTACACATGGGCCTTTGCGTTCTTAGCGTGTGTTGTTATCGTCGCTTGGGGCTCAATTCCCGCGCATGCGCAGATTACGATCCTCCCGCTTTGCCAGCCAAACATGGACACAAACTCCCTGATGCTAAGTGGACTAGCTAACGATTTAGCCAAAATCCCTGTCGTTTAATCATAACATATATAGTCTCCGTTCTTTGTTTTTCCGTTTAAAGAAAACCCCACTATATTTTTTTAAACGAAAAACGAAGAACAAAGGCCACACGTTAGGGAGGGCAAGAAGATTGAAATGAAGCCTACTTCCCCCCCCCCCTTATCTGATATGGAATTATATTTTTTTCAGCAGACCTTGTCTCTAATTTTTTTTTTTTTTTTTTTTTTTTTGCAACCAACAGTTGTTTTATTTATTTTTTCTGTATTTTAAGTAAAGTAGATTAATTGTATAATAGCCCTCTTTAACATCATGAAAGGGTTTTGCTATCAGTCCACTTCCTGGATGCCTTCTCTCTTCCAAACCACGATCTTCCTAGCCAAGCTTCGAAACAGTACACTAAACTACTCAACACCGAGCCACCTGAAAAAAATCAAGACCATTCTGGTAAAGGAGGAGAAGGAAGTGTTTGCAGATATCAAACGCCTGGCTGGAGAAGAACATCAGGCTTTGGCTGTTTAAAAACTGAGGCAATTCCTCAAACAATCGAGGAAAAGAATACAGGACCCCCGAAAGGGCAGAAAAAGCACTTCTAGCCTTAAATAAACCACTGCTTCGGCACACAAACCAAACGGCCCTCTCAAGGGCTACCTCATCCTTCTAAAAGAGAACTTCTGTTATTACTATGAACTCTGTCTATACAATCAATAACACAAAACGCAATAGACACTTCTCACGTAAGAAACACATTGCAAGATGCAAACGGATAAAGAAATACAATGTAAAACTGGCTAAAAATAAACGGTTGGCTGATCAAGCTCAGTTGGTCTCAAATTTTATTCGGAATTTTTTGAGTAAAATTTTAACTCCAACAAAGGTCATTGACCTTGGCAACGAACTCAAATTTATACCAACCCAACCTAAGCCAACCTATCACACTTTGCTCAGAGACATGTTCATGCTATCTAGGAGAATGCGTATCAAATATTTAATGCGCAATAAACAATCTCAACAACATCCTTTCAAAATGAAATCAACATGGAACCCACCAGACTCGAAAATTACATTGATGCAACCAAAGTTGAGATATCCAAAATTACTACCAATAAACCCAAACAAAACAAAGAAAGAGCAGCAATAAATAGATTACATCATGATAACACAGTTGTAATAAAACCATTCGACAAAGGTCATGGCATGAATACAACTGACTATATATATGAACGTCTTCGTCAACTAAACAACGAGCAATACTATACTAAAATTAATGGTAACGATACCACAGTTACAACTAATTTGGCCCATGAGCTCGTTACAGAAATGTACAATCTTGAATTAACCGATTACGACACATATAAATATAAATATACAGACCCATTTACACAAACCACTGTCATGAATTTTTGCGTATCTGTTGACCGACTTAAGGTATAGATGCAGGTTCGTGGGCACTTGAAAGTGAATTTTCTTTTTTTTTGCTTTTTATTATCCAACCAGTCTTGGCTATAAACTGTTAAAATTTCACAGCATTGTGAATAGTGGAACATACTCTAAAGACGATTTTAAAATATAGAAAACTGGTACAAACATTCTCTCTTTTGAATGCTTAGCAAGATTTAGCAAGGCTGTACATAAATAATCAAAAAGAAACATGGTGAAAAAAAGTAATGACGGGATCTCCATATTATGCACTATATTTAACTTTTTACAAAACGATAATAGGTTTAAATTTGGAACTGTTACAGCCATTTTAATTATGAGCATTAGCAAACTTCTTACTGAGTGAATGGTTATGCAAATTAGCCATTATCTCCACTTGTGTTTTTCAGTTTACCATGGAAGTTCAAATCTAAATAACTCGCATAATTCTTGTTTATTTTGAGTGAAACTTTCACACAACGTTTATCAGTTGTTTATTAACAAATGGGCGTCCAAGCGTATATTTAGTATGTTTTGTTTTCATATTACAAAGTTGTCAAGCAGAATATGTGCTGTATAGTCAATCCCGGTCAGTATTTCACACTTCGAATGTCATTGTCGGAGAATGCAAAGCTTTAAAAATAAGCCCAGACGTCCTTTTGTTCGTAGAGACGTTGTCAAAATAGTGTGAAAATGTCAAGACAAACTGACAAAAACTGTGGGAGCTAATTAATTTTCAATCACTCTGACCAACCAGAAAACACGAACGGAGATAATGGCCGTTTTATGTAAGTGACGTTAATTGTCCACAAAAATGGCTATTGCATCACGACGACATGCCAAAATCCATCATACACCGACGCTTGCTGATGTTCAATCGTCAGATAAAAAAAATAAAATAAAAATATTTAGAATACTAGGGAAACGGACGTAAAATCTTCCGCGGAGTCAAAACCTTGCGTGAAAACTGTCATGGCGTCGTGTTATCTTTTCCACTTAGGGAGGGGCACAATGGATTACGTAAAGCCGATGAGATATTCATACAGTTATACACACATAGCGATCCCCACTGGGTGGGTTGAGTCTAAATTTACTTTTCCTCAAACCTTTAACAAACACTCTGTATGACGCAGTTTTTCACGATCTCCGTGAAACACAGGCACGGTGAAATGGATCGTGCGAAGTTAGACGGCCAGGTTGAAATGGGCCGTAATATTTTGCTACACAACGGCTATTCACAGTTTTTGCACCCAATCGCTCAAACGCCGGTGAGAAAAAGTCGAAATGGAAGACAACTATTGTAAATCGAAACAGGTTTTATTCAACTACGAGCAGAAGCGATGGGTCGATAAAAATTAAAACGAACCCTGACCTCTGGAAATACCTCATTCATAGAGTGCCATAGTACCAGAGGTCGCCGAGCACGGCCGTACAACGTACTTTGCGACATCGCTACAGATGCATGCTAGCTGACAAGGGGGGGTTTCCGATTAAGGTAACCAAGATGGCATCGCAGAGTGCGTGATTTTTCCGCGGTGAATTTAAAAACAGCATCTCGTTGCCGATGTTTCTGTAATTTTCGGGGTATTTTTTATTTTTAAGTAACCGAACATTTCACGTTTGTGTATTTTGCCACTGAAAAGTTAGTTAACGATGACAGCACAGCAATGGTCTGAATGGTGTTTATCCACTACTACATCGCAATGCTATCAGCACGGTGATCGTTACAGCGAAACGACTAATGTAAAATTAGTCAGTTTTATAATTATAATGCCTTCGGAGAAAAAAATGCGTGAAAAAAAAAATATTTAACAGTACTCTACTGGAAGCTGCCAGGCTAGAAGTTGTCGACATGTTGCGAGATAAGGGTGAAAAAGTTTACTTATTATTTACAACTGTATGTTTTTTGTATTCCACTTGCATGCTGGAAGCGTCTACGTCTTGTCTTTTTTTGTAGTTTGCAAGACTAGTTGGTAGCGCTTGAGGTAAGTTAAACTGGGTCGCGGACAGGAAGTTACACATCGCCGCACCGTAACTGAGGCCAGCAACTCATTTGCATATAACATCAACATTGACTTGTCAATCAAAGAGCAACGTAAACAAACCTTCAGGACTTTTAATCACATACGCGTGCCTCGATTCCCTATATTTTAAAATCCATTTTTGAGCATGTTCCTGCATTGACAATGCTCCGAAATTTCAACACTATCTAGCCAAGACTGTCTGGGTGAGAAAAGCAAAAAAAAAAAAAAAAATCACTCCGAGTGCCCATGAACATGCATCTATACCTTAATTAGCTGATTATTAGCGAATTGCTGTGTTATGTCTGTCATCGTTTAGGCCTATTTGAAGTTTTGGACGGAAATTGGCTCAGTGATTTGGAACTAATTACCAGATAAGCGCCGCTATTCAGACTACTCATTTTGACAGTTTATATTCATAGTTATTAATGTAGTGAACGATTAATCAAAAGATATGACGTATTCAGTACTTAGTGTGATTGGCTTTATGATTGAAGGTTACGCCCTAGAGTCTTTTTACTGCTTTGTAATTGGTTAGAGTTTTGAAAATGAATAAAGAGAGTTTGAGTTGGTCTTGGCGAATACAGCACGAGTGACGAGTCGAGAGTCCGGTCCTGGAGAGACTTGGGGCGACCCTTGACGCAGTCTTGGGCTAGTCTTGGGTCAGCCTTGCGATAGTCTTGGGGATTTTTTCCCCAGGGCGCTGTGTCTTATAGAGTGCTCGATTGACCGACTAAGACGAGAGCTGAAACGTATTTCGTTGTGTGTGTCTTATTTGACTGTAAAGTTAAAGTGACTTTCCTGATCCCGTACCTCAAGGGGACGCGATAGAGAGACGAGACGAGATTCCCCCCTGACACGTGTGGAGAGCCCGAGAGAGAAGAAGATTTTACCCCCTGATACCACCATCAGTAGACCAATAATCAGTCGGTGTTTGCTCTGGTCCGACAGAGAAAATATCAGAATTGATTTACCACTTTTTAATTCCAATCGTTAAAGGCAACATACATACATCAAAGATAACGTCCTTGTAACCATGGATGTCGTATCAATATATACTAATACTGTTCACGAAGAAGCGATCCGAGCAACCGCTGATGCAATGCAATCGAATTACAATCACAATGATAGTCCTTTGAAACTACTAACTTTGGAATATATAATTAAACTCCTTGAAATCATTCTGAAAAGAAACACATTCGAATTTAATAATGAATATTATACACAAACATGTGGAGTTAGCATGGGATCACCATCTTCACCTGAGATTGCTGACATTACATTCCTCCTACTGGAAAATCAAATTTTACTACTTGGTGCTCGATATATTAAAACTTGGTATCGTTTTCGAGATGACATCTTCGTGGTATTCAAAGGTACCTGATTTACTGAATTACACAAATTTGTTCAGGAAGCTAATATGCTTCGTAACAAATATCGGCTCATATTTGAATACTCCATACACAAGTCACGTATCTTGATAACGCTTCCATGATCTGAATATATTAGACGTGAAAACGCACACCAAGACAACGGAAACATTTCAATATTTGAAACGTAATTCTTGTCACTCTACATCAGTATTCAGGGGATTTATTAAAGGCGAAACCATTCGGTATGCTCGAACATGTAATAATGTAAACGATTTCTTACATAAACGTAATCTATTTATTGAAAAATTGCGTGATAATGATATCGAAAATATACTATTTAATTAATGAACATGACAATCGTATCTCACATTTACGTTAATCAATGCCTAATGATGAAGGACAAACAATATTCACAACTACGTTCAACCCTTATATACAAGGGTCTAAGCTCAAAAGAGCCCTATTAAAAACTGGGACTTAATTCGGAATGATCAGTTATTCAGTAACATTTGTTCAATTCCTACCCTTATTGCATTTCGTCGAAATACTAACTTGAAAGATAAACTTACAAGTTCTACTCTACGTACTGACAAACTCGTGAAAAACGACACACCAAACGACGAAGCATTACTTTCCATTTTAACTAAATTGTATAGTGAGTGTAATAACGTCGAACATTCGGAAAGCTAAATAAATAGAACTATTTGGTGAATTACTGTTCCCACTGAAAAGGGGTTCAACAAGGAACCCGAAACAGCACCATCACACTAGTGAATAATTACGGATAAATTTTAGTGCTCTATCGACATAGGCTTTCTTCGTATTCAGTTTCGTATTCCAATATTGTTTCCGTGTTTACTCCTATGGGGACCACACCTGAAATATTTTTTAACACGGAACTAGTAGTTTCGCGGTAAATGGCTTTCGTGGTAAGTGGGTTTCGTATTGGGTGGGTCTCGTGGGGAGTAGGGCTTTGTCGCAGTAACTGGTTCTTTCATCGTTGTTGAGAATTAAAGTTTTATGTTTCTTTCACAACTTGCGCTATTCTGGGAATACCATCCTTAGAAGCTATTAATTTGCCCTTATGATTTGTGCAGTTGCTTTGGCAGGAGTTCGAAAATAAGACCCATGCTTACATTACATTATCATTATGATCGTATTAGTGTTGCAAAGGATAGTTGAATATTGTTTATTAAAATTAATAATCCCCATAACCGTTTTCCAATACAGATAAATTATAATACGTAATAAACATATAACTCGGTCTCAACATTGAAATAAAGAAATGTATATACATGTATATATATTTACATTATTACTAATGCATTGCAATACAACTAATTAAATTGAAAGAAATTGCAATATAAAATATTCCATCAGTAATACTTCTCAAGGGCGTTTTTCACGGTCAGTGTTATTACGAAAATACTTGTTTATAATTTTATAAATTAGCTTGGCAATTCCCACCTCAATTAGATATAATGTGTTCATATTTTAATAAATAAAATTAAAGATACACTAACAAAAATGAAATATTAATTATTGTCGATCCGCTCCGCTAGGATTGCTCTTATAATCACTTTTGCCGTTTTGTGTGTGTTTTCACGTATTATTTCTTCTGTGATTTTATTTTGGTTGGCCGATTTTTCTCAAACTTGGCAGGTAGGTCACACCTTCACCCTAGTTATTAGCAAAAATCTTTTAAAAAAAATTGGCTCACCGTTACCATAGCTTAGCGCCAAATGTATTGGATAAAACACCTCAGATATAGCCCATTCTACTCAGCTTGAGTGTGGGCTCAAAGTTACTATTTGATTTTTTTATATCTTTTTCGATTACCGAGAAATTTGATCCCAAAGTTGGGGTAATTTTTCACCAGCAACGGCTTTTAACTCCTCTATGATTTGTTTGGCTCGGTTGATTTTGTTCATACTTCACAGGTAGGTCTTACCGTCACTAATTGGAAAAATCCTGGCCCACCACTGCCATTGTAACAGCCAAAAACTGATTTTTGAATACTTTCGCCCCAAATGTTTACCTCCTACCAGCTTTGTAATAGCAGTAATCATGCTTTTTATTTTGGCTACGTTGCACACTGGTAAGAGATCACCGGCGCCGACATTGTTACACTGTATCAACGTAATCCCAACGCAACTTTGAATGAACTGTAAATGCTGCCTTCATTCTAGAAAATACTATCGCAAAACGGTTGGAAATAATAAATGTAACAGCAGAATACGTCCTAGTAATAAACTAAGTGGCTTCTAAAGACTGAATGCTTTTTGCGAACTTCGTATACAGGGCCCATTTAGTTATAAACTGACGTTGGCTCCACGTTCATGTCATACCATGGAAACAGCTAAAAACATATTACTTAGTATTTGAGTGGAGCGGATCGTCAACCAGCCTACCGGCTTGTATTGACCATGTCCCGAACTTACTTACTTACTTGTCAGTGTCTGACTGTTATATATAGCCCAGAACACGTCAGAATAGTTTAAAAAAATGTCAGGAAATGTCAGTTGCCCATGACTTAAGAGCCGTTGAACCAAAACAATCGGTCAGCCTTCGCCGCTCACAGCATTGATATGATTTTATATTGCATAGAAAAGAACACTGAATACAGCTATCCTGGTCAGCAATCGAATCATCAATCTCCATGATTTATGCAACTGGTATTTATATCCGAACTTTAAAATTGTCAAGTTCGAAAGTGTGTTTTTACGTACAGTGACGCGAACATTCAACGACGTGTTGAACAGGAAGTCCATCTTGGGCTAGTGGCATTGTCGAGTTTTAGAGAGTACAGGAATTGTTATGCATATCAAAATCCTTTATTTAAACAGAACATGTTATATATTCACAAAAAACAACGTTGCCATGTAAACAAAAGAAATCGTCCGATCCAAACGACCTGTGTCCTTGAGAATCTAGTCTTATCGCTTTTGCCTTTCGAGTGAAAAAGATCGAAACTACTTACCGTGGCAATAGATACCTCAATTATATTTTGATTTTAGTAATCGAGGGTAAAAACTGTGTTTATGCTATGAGAAAGTGCAGATCTTGAACGTACTTTAGTGCAAATACATTTTTGCCTATCACGGCGAACGCAATTTAATCCATAGTTGTATGCGGTGTCTAATATGGCGACCATGGGCAAAAACATTGTTATGCAAATTAGCTTTAGTTGAAAATTTTAGTTTTCTCGGCGATATCTACGTGAATTTGAACCAAAATGTTATCGGCTAGAATACGACTGTGACATGCACTGAAACGCAATTGAATGCAAGTGAACACGTCAAGCAAAAAAGACTTTTTCGAGTCGTGGCGTAAAATGGAGGCACATACCATTTGGACTCTTGAGGTGAATGGAAATCAGTTGATTTGAGAGTGTCACAATAAGCAAAGGAGTAAGTCGTTGTTATGCTGCGAAAACAAATTTGTGTTCACGTTACACGAAGTACGGGCTAAGATTTAAGCTGCCCATATAACACATACTTGCTAAAAGCGACACGGATATTGTTTCAGAAACCACGCTTGTGGATAGCAATGTGACGATACGCTTGATATTGTTTCAATACAAGCGCCACTCGAGGGAATCCTGACCTAGTCAATGACGGGTGTCCGTACGAGCGATATGACACTATCATCGACATCAAAGATGAGCTAGACAATGTCCTCATCAGGATTAACTTGAGTTGAAACAAAAGAAAATAAGCCTGTAAAGAAGCTAAAGTGGCCACCTGAGAGGCGTCGTAGCTCCTTCCGTTAGTACCTTCCAGGGGCGGATCTAGGATTCTGGAATAGGGGGGGCGCGATAAGTTGGCCTAAGGCCAAGTTCGCGAGCGCCGATGGCGCGAAGCCCTGTTTGTTGTTAAAAATATGGGGGGGGGGGGGGTGGCTCGGCCCCCATCTAAATCCGCCAATGCCTTCCATGGTAAAACGAAGACTCCTTTGTCACTAAAAGCTATGGAAAGCCGTACGGGACCCTGCTGCGTCAATTTAAATTGCATGGTAAAACATAGATAGATAGATAGATAGATAGATATTTTATTTGACACAAAATTTAGCATGAATGAAAAAAACATACAATAAATCAATGGTCAAGAAAAACACAAACAAAACAATAGACTAAACTAAAGCTTAGAAATAAAATCAATAAATTTTCCCAAGCAATTGACAATGAAGCTATCTTTAGTGCCTAGCAAGCACTTGAATTTCTCATGAGTTGATAACTTGCAAATGTTGTCATCATAAATTGCTAATTCAGCTTCAAATTTAGTACGTACTTGTACAATCTGACTATTTTTACATGTGAGTAATACATGAAATTCATCCCCAATAGCCTGTTCATTACATAGAAAACAAAACCTTTGCTCTGGAGGTGTTTTATTATATCTAAGTTTTTCAATTGGCAACGCGTGAGAAGAAATGCGAAACTTAGTGAAGCTGACCCTGTGTTGCACATTTTTGATTTGTTCTAAATATGGTTCAAATTCAAAATTTTGTTTAAACTTGTTAAAAGTACGTAGCTTATTCTTTTCTGGTTTAAATACCGTTGGCAACCAGACTTTATTATAGTAAACTTGTTTGAATTTGGTTTTGAATTCTATAGTGTTAGATTCATCGCTAATTTTAGTTAATGTGAATAATCTTTTAACAAATGCTGTCCATGAATTACCGTTCATTTTATTGTCAGTATTAAAAGCACAGTCCAGAAGATGATTATGTTTAATTGATTTTAGCCTTTCATAATACTTCAATGTTTGTGAACTAATGTCAATAATGAGAGGATAGCTACCAAGTTCAGCTCTAGTTGCTGCATTGCTGGCCTTATTATTAACACCTAAAATCTGTTTGCAAAGTTTAATGTGGAGTTGTTCAAAGTATGTTTTGTCATTAAACAGACTTTGTATAAAATTGTCTTCAGTTATTTCGTTATTTTTTGTTTTAACAAGTTTGAAAGTAAAAGCCCCCCATATCTCAGATCCATATAATAAAATGGGTAGGATTGTACTGCGATATAACTGAATAGCATTTTTTGGCGAAACTATATAATTGTGTAGGCTAAGTGTTTGTTTTAATGCACCTATTGCACGCATTGCTTTTTTGACTAGATTATCGATAGCAATTGTAAAATTACCACTACTTTGAAAAGTGATACCTAAGTAGGTATATGTTGGGACAACTTTTACCTGTTGGTCTCCTAAGTAAAATTTGCCATCTATCTTTCTTCCCCTGTTATTAAAAATAATAATTTTAGTTTTGTTAATATTAACTCCAAGTCTCCATTTGATACAGTAGCTTTTAAACAAATTAAGATTATCTTGTAGTCCTGTACCTGTGTTTGAAAAAATGACAATGTCATCTGCAAAAAGTAGGCAATTAATATTGGTGCCATTAAGACTGACAGACTCAGATTTTTTAAGACTGTCAGATAGGTCATTGATGTATATGTTAAATAATAATGGGCTTAAGTTGCATCCTTGTTTAACACCACTAGATGATACAAATGGTTTGGTGCACCCCTGACCAGTCTTAATAGCATAGCTAGTATTTGAATACATTGATTGAATCAAATTTATACATTTTCCTGTCACTCCTGCTTTCCCTAATTTAAATAATAGCCCTTCACGCCAAACACTATCAAAAGCTTTGCGTAAGTCAACAAAGCAGGCATAAAGATATTTCTTGCCAATGCTATTTGTATATTTATTGATAATTGACTTAAGAATGAAGATGTTGTCTGTTGTCCTATTCTTTCTAAATCCAAATTGAGAATCTTGTAAGAAATTATTATTGTTAAGAACATTTTGAATTCTATTATGAATAATGCTATTAAAATTTTTAGATGTACCATTAGAAAGGGCTATTCCCCTATAATTATTGATATCTGAAATGTTTCCAGATTTGTGAATAGGGACTATATAACTTGTATTCCACTCTGCTGGAAAACATCCACTTGATAAAATTTGATTGAATAGTTTATTAATACAAGCTAATAGTAATGGGTTATAGCACTTAAACATTTCATTGATAATAGAATCAGGACCTGCTGATTTACCACATTTAGTTTTTTTAATTGCAGTAATGATTTCATTGTTGGTAATTTGTTTATCAAGATCTGGATTACCATTGGATTTTTTGTTCAAGCTGTTGACAAAATATTTAACTTCAGAATCAATCTCTGAATTAGAATTTAATGGTTGAAATTTAATATTTAACAGTGCTGAAAAATAGTCAGTCCAGTCAGTAGTTTGAATTGGGGGTAAATGATTAGTGCTGTTAGCGCTATTGAACTCTTTAATATTTTTAATAGCCTCCCAAAAATCTTTTGGGTTTTTATTTTCCAAATTCATTAAATTTTGAAGTAACATCGACTTGAATTCATTTTTCTTAAATTTAACTAGTTTTTTGTAGTTTTTGTTCAAGTTTTTTCTCTGTATTCTCAAGTTTTGATCAAATGGAAATTTGTCGAGTTGTTTAGAAATATCTTTTAGGCTTTTACGCACTTGCTCTAGATCACCGTTAAACCATTTCTGTTTTTTACGTATACCGCTTTGATTTGTTTTCCTAGTCTTAATTTTAATAAATTTCACAGCTTTATCAGCTGCACTATACATAATGTTATTGAATGCTGGGATAGCTTCATTATTCTGATCTAAAATGTTTTTAAGCAGAAAAGTTTTCATTTTATTAGTTGACTCTTCAGAGTTAAGCTGTGTAATGAAATTAACTTTAGATGTGCTATTCCAAATGTATTTTTTGTATGGATTTAATGCAATGTCATTGCTATTTTTTAGAGTAAAATTAGTCTTGATAGCTAATGATAGTGAGCAGTGGTCTGATACATGACTAAGAGTATTAACTTTTAAATAATTAATCTGTGGCAAAAATGATTTTTGTACAACACAATAATCTACTTGACTCACTCCATTATATTGGAAGCATGTGACTCTTCCTGACAAGTCCCCTATAATACGCCCATTGGCAATAATCATGTCAGTAGTAATACAAAGATTGCATAGGTGATGTCCATACTTATTGTTAACAGTATCCATAGATTGTCTGTTATCATTAATAATATTAGTATATGGAATTTGAATGTCTGACATAATAATTTCCTCTCCTAAAGTATCACTAAGACCAGTAGTCCTAGAGTTAAAATCATCCATTAAACAAATATCCCCATGACAGGAATATTTTAGTGCTTCGTCTGTAATAATATTAAAGATGTCTTCAGCAGCAAGCTCACTGCTATTATAGTATGATGAACCAAGTGGAGGAATATAAGTAATACAAATGTAGAGATCTTTTACTAAACCAAAGAAATCCTTACTGAGTTTAAGCCAAAATGACTCTTTGTATTTGCTTTCAATTTTAGTGATTCCTTTACTGAATTTAGATCTGAAAAGAACCATAATACCTCCAGAGGCTTTACGAGCATTTCTACTTTTCTTTCTGTCAGCCCTAAAATAAGAAAAACCACTAGGAAATCTAAAACAATCACTACTTTCTAACCAAGTTTCTAAAAGACAAATAATATCATGACTAATAATAAAACTAATAAATGATTGATCATAAATACTTGATTTGAGTCCATGAATGTTCCAAGAGGCTACCTTGAGCTGCTCTTTGTATTTTTCCATTTATGAACTAAACGGGTATCCCCATGGTGGATAAGAGAATGGTATTGAAGGAAGATATCTGTTGTATATTTGAGGCAATGACATTGGTCGATCCATGAGTGGTGGTGGTGGAGGTGGTGGCTGTAAGCCATATTGATACCAGTTTGACATTGCCATGTTACTTAGCCTTTGTGGATTTTGAAAAGTTTGTGAATTGTTTTTAGAATTGTTGTCATCTGCAATATAGCTTTGCACGTTTTCATTTGTTGAATTATTGATGATATTAGCTCCTGTTGTCATAGTACTTTGCAATGGTTCATTGTTACTTTGATGAACACTGTTGTCACTAGTCAACATATTGCTGATATTTGGCTCACTGTTATTTCGGTTATCAATGCTGCTACCATCTTCTCTCTTGTATCTATCTTCTGTCTCTTGACGGTTTGGTCTCTTTTGATTTCTAGATGAGTGCTGTGCATTTCTTGACTGATGATTGGCTTTGCTATTTCTGAAATTAGTTTCCCTAGTACGAGTACTATAGTTTTTTCCTGTAATTGCATTAATAAGATTAGATGCAAGGACTTTAGTTCCAATGTCATTAAGGTGAATACAATCCTGATTATAGTATTGCCTTGATCTGTCCAATTTTCTGTGGTGAACAAATACAATGTTCTCTTTATTTTCTATCATAGACTAAATACTTATGTTAACATTCTTAATCACTTCATTAAGTTCTGGATTTCCTCTAGGAAGGATGCCAGAAATGATAATGGTGGATGCTCCATTCATGTGGGTCTCAGTATAGTTCATTAGTTGAGTAATATCTTCAACTACATGATCACATTCTTTTTTGTTAGAAATGTCATTACTCCCAACATGGTAGATAATCTGCTTGTATTTCTTTAGAGAATTGTGTTTGATGTAGTGTAAGGCATCATTCACTGTTGTTGATCTAACTTTAGTGACATTCTGATTGCTTAGTTTCTCTGGTTCAATGTGTTTTATGTAATTAATGAGTCACCGACCAACAAAATATTGCTATCACCAGTACTTTTAGAAGCTGGCTCCTTGTAGTTGGATTTAGTAGCTTTCCCTTTACAATCTTTTTTCATATCTTCATATTGATCCTTAGTGTGCATATTGGTGGGGTTCCTGTTTTCGACTGCACTGGTAACAATAATAGTGGGAACCTTTGTCATTTTTTCACTGCTTAATGCCTTTTCAGAAGATTTTTCTTTCTTGTATGACTTAGTACCACGAGTAACTGTATTGAAGCCTGTATCCATCCCTTCTATAATAGACTCTAGGGCATTATATTTCTCTTCAAGAACATTCAGCTTATCACACAAAATATTATTAGTTAATTTAAGTTCTTCATTTTCCTTCATAAAAAGTTCCATCCTGTTTTCATTCATCTGAGCAACTTTCATATACTTTTCAGTATCACTCTCCATTATTTCCAATCTGGCAGCAAGCTTCTTCATAACAGCATTTAAATTGCTATTTCTTTTCTCTTCATCATTAATTCTAGAGTTAACATTTTTGAACTTGGTTTCAATAGAGGGCATCTGACCTTTAGTTTCCTCTATCATTGCTTTGATTGTTTCAGCTTTTCGTGATTCAAGGTGATCAACAACTTCAGTGTATTTTTCTTCTAGAGTATCTATGGTCAGGATAATGTTGTCCACTTTAGACTCTATTTCACTCTGTTTAGTTTCTAATGTTGTCTGATGACCTTGAAGAATATTGATGCTCAGTTCTGAGTTAGTTTGTGTTTTGTTAACATCCTGATTTGATATTTCTTCATATTGATCTTTGGTATTTTTAACAACATCACTGGATAAACCAGTATTGCTTTTTTGGTTTACTTCTGAATTTACACTTCCTGTAACTTGTAGTTGTACCCCAGTAACATCTGTTTTATCCAATTCACACCTTTTACTGTCTCCAGTTGTTGTTTGTTTAGTTCCATCAATTGGTAATCCAGTTGACCCCTTGTCTTTGTCTTGCATATAGCGTTACAACCATGCTGCTTATTCCAAAGAAGTGCTATTTCCGATGTCTACGTTTACAAATTGGAGTAGTAGCAATCAGCGCAAAACTTATTCACAGTCGCCGCTAATTAGCAGTTGTCGCAAAGCGAGTTGTAGCAGTCGCGATTTAACGAGTGATGATTTGTGAAATTAAAGTCACTAACACACTACAGCTTATTTGTCGCTGACGCGGTTCATTAATTTATAGATTTCAAGTTGTCGAGGCAAAACGAGTTCCCCTAGTAGACTTTCCTTTTTTCATTTCAAGTTGGCGCAGACGCATTTTTTCTAGAAGTCGACGACGCACATTTGCATTTTCAAGTTTACGCAGACGCGTTTTCCTGATATACGACGATCTCGCATCTGTCGAGAATGTGTAAATGACAAAAACCCGGAAGTATGGTCATCGATTGACCAGATCTGAGTTGGTCATGTTCAATACTGTTTGTTATTAATCGGTTAACACTCCGATAAACATTTTACCATTTCCGATAATTAAGTTTATTTTCAAAACAAAATCATGTTTATAAAAGCTCATCTCTACAAGTGAATGTTTTATGTAAAAAAAAATGCCTCTGGCTGTACACATGAGTGGCACCTTAATTTTTTCAAAATATTATCCCATATTTAGAAAGTGCGTAATTTTTAATTGAGAAATTTTAAGTTGAAAGCTATGTATTCCAGTCTTCGACAATTGTCGACTATATCTAAGCAGGGTTTTTGACAATTGTCAACATTTTGTGGACATTGTCATTTGGTGGACACTAAATCATATTCACTAAATTGCAATACTATGACAAGTGAAACATTTTTGATAAGCTCAGACCTATTTAATTGAGAAAATTCAAAACTGTATAATCTGAAATTATAACAAAAGTACAATGCTCATTTGAATATTTATATATATTTATATATATTTATATTTATTTTTTTTCCTTATTATATTGCTACAGTAAATATAGGGTTCATGAAAGTTACTGCAAAACTTGTGAAAGTTCATAGGAGTATTGTTGAAGATAACACACTTTTTATTTTTTTATGATCTTCAACACCTGATTTGCATCGCCACAATGTGTGAAATATAGTGGATTGTTTTTCTTGACATATTTCACTATTTTATGACAAAAAGCTGCTTTTTGTAATTTTTTTTGATGGTATCTACTATTGGTAATTTTTCATTAGAATTGAGAAGATAATCATGATAGAAACTCGAGAAGGGGGAATAGTAAATTATATGCTCTCACTCATTTGTGTGCGAAATTTCTGTTTTACTGCAGCTTTTTATATAGTTTAAAACTGTGTTATTGACCATCTCCATACTATATAAAGCATAACTAATAATGGTGAAATACTTAGGCAGTTTAACGTATGATAAACTTAAACCTAAATAATAATTAGCATGCCACTGATAAAACAATCAAATTTGTTTCATTTGATTAAATGTTATTGCAAATACTAGTATACAAGTTGGAGATCCATAAACAAATTCGACCTCTATGTCAAGACCATTTCATTGAGGCGGTTGCTGACTTGGTTTTTCTTAAAATTTTCTCTGTGGAGATTATCATCCGCACTCTAAGTTTCTAATTTAAATGTTGCGTTGGTGTCAATTTGAAAATACACTGCGCGCTGTCGTCTACCAGGAAATGCGTCTGCGTCAACTTGAGAATACTGTGTGCGTCGTCGTTTACTAGAAAAAATTCGTCTGCGTCAACTTAAAATGAAAAATGCAAAGTCTACTAGGGGGTATGGAAAGCCGTACGGGACCCTGCTGCGTCAATATAAATTGCATGGTAAAACATATAGCTTCAAAATTATCCTGCTTCTTCAACCAAAATGCGATTTCCAATGTCTACGTTTACCAATTGTAGTAGTAGCAATCAACGCAAAACTTATTCACAGTCGTCGCTAATTAATTAGTAGTTGTCGCAAAGCGAGTTGTAGTAGTCGCGATTTAACGGGTGATGATTTGTCGAAGTCACTAACACTCTGCAGTATAGAAAGCCGTACGGGACCCTGCTGCGTCGATATAAATTGCATGGTAAAACATATAGCTTCAAAATTATGCTGCTTCTTCAACAAAAGTGCGATTTCCGATGTCTACGTTTACCAATTGTAGTAGTAGCAATCAACGCAAAACTTATTCACAGTCGTCGCTAATTAATTAGCAGTTGTCGCAAAGCAAGTTGTGGTAGTCGCGATTTAACGGGTGATGATTTTTCAGATGTCATTAACATTTGTCGTTGACGCGGTTCCTTAATTTATAGATGACGACATTTCATATTCCAAGTTGACGAAGCAAACAAGTCCCCTAGTAGACGACGCAACTTACACTTTTCAAGTTGTCGACGCAAAACGAGTTCCCCTAGGTGACTTTCCTTTTTTCATTTCAAGTTGACGCAGACGCATTTTTGCTAGTAGTCGACGACTCACATTTGCATTTTCAAGTTGACGCAGACGCAAATTGCATTTTCAAGTTGACGCAGACGCGTTTCCTGGTAAACGACAACGCACAGTGTATTTTTCAAATTGACACCAACGCAACATTTGAGTTAGGGTGAGGATGATAATCTTCGCAGAGACAATTTTAAGAAAAACCAAGTCAGAAATAATATTTATATAAAATAAAACCTGTGTATAGTAGCAACCGCCCAATGAAACAGTCTTGATATGGAAGACTATTGGAGGTTGATATTTGTATATGGATCTCCAACTCGTATATTTGTCATAAATCAAAGAAATGTGACTTGAGGAAATTTAAAGGTTGTTTTGTCCGTGGCATGCTAATTATTTAGGTCACTGAGCAAATAAGAATCTGCAAAAATATTCGTGAGTAACCACGTAAGATAGGTTTTTTATAAGTTGATCATACCACCACCTCCATGATCACACGTTATGTCTTGAAACTGCCTAAAGGTTTCGATATAACTAGTTAGGCTTTATATAATATAGAAAAGTTCACTAACACAGTTTTAAACTATATAAAAAACTGCATTAAAACAGAAATTTAGCACACAAATGAGTGAGAATATAATTTACTATTTCCCCTTCTCAAGTTTCTATCATACTTATCTTCTCAATTATAATGAAAAGTTACCAATACTAAATGGCATCAATATAAAAATAATTATTTTTATGAATATAGCTGCACTACAATTTGAGATCACTTACGTATATACACTGGCGGATCCAGAAATTCGGTAAGGGGCGCTACTATTGACGTGGGCTAGGTTTGTCAATTTTTTGTTTGCGGGCTGAAGGGGGTAGGGCGCCTGGAACTGGAACATATGTGTTTATTTACATGTTCGCCATATAAAAAGACATAAAGTCATTATTAGTTTAATTTGTTCAGGTCCTAGTAGTTTGACGTCGTACTAGCGGCCAGGAACTGCCGATGGCAGGGTAGTTAATATACATGGTTAAGAGATCATTGTGCATTTTTTCATGTGGATTCACCATAATAAAATAGCCCGCTAGATTCTCAATAATATCATTTGATAGACATTAAAACAATGAATAAATAGAATACTCAGACCCAGGTGAGCTGAAAACTATAGCAAGTAATTATGAAACACCAGTTTTCAGCTCAGGTGTATATTAAATAGCAGAACATAGGGGATTGAGCATTTAAAATATAGGGAGATGGAAGCGTGTGACCAATGCAATACTCTTTTCATATTGTTTTATATGTACATTTTTATTTATCTTGAATTTCCTTCTTTCATGCATTTTCTTTCCCTGTGTCTAACTTGCAAATTATTTGTTTCAAGAAATTGTTCAGCAACTACCCATGATTTAAAATTACCAACCCCTTAAGTTATAAGAAAAAGGCAACACAAATAACCAGTAGCGATAAACATTGTCCCATTTTGCGTGGTCTACACGAAAACACATAAGGCAAAAAAAATTGTTTTGTTGCCCTCAGCCACCGAACGAAAAATATGAAATAATAAAATATCGGGTCGCTTTTTTTTTTCTTTTTTTTTTTAATAGGCCCAAAAGTGAGTAAGTAAAAACTCACCATTTTAAGTAGTAAAAGTGTTTCCTCTAAAAATTAACGATCCCGGATGTTATGTTTAGTAATTGACAAAAACTTCTAAGAACTGATTTATTCAACCCCAAATAACTATAAGTAAACAAGGTCACATAATTTGCATAATGAGGACTTCCTGTGTGTACAGGGTCAATTGCCATATGTTCATAATTAACATGCTTTGTCGATTACATATCATGACACCGGACCGTTGTTTGATCCCCAGGGTTCCCAGGGGGATAAGTGGCGACTTTGAACCTCGGGTTGATCTGTATTTCTCTGACATGTTCCGAATACTATGAAGTCTGAAGAGCAAACACGTCTTTTGCATTTCAGGCCATTTTGACATTTGCGATTCGAAGGATAGTTGGTGCACAATATTAAAAATATCGCCGCACCAAGTATTTTCTTAATTAAATAAAAACATTATTGACAAAAACAATATGTTTGTTGTAGTAAATATTATTTTTAATAAATAAAATGCACAAATTTTTAATTGAATTTACAAAACTTGACATTTTATATTAAAACTCTCACCCGCTTACATCACAAACAAAACGATGGCTTTTGCACGTTTTAGCGCTGTCAGTATCGCAGTAAGGCCATCGTGTGTACGTACCAGTGGCGGATCTGGGGGGTGTCGGGGATACACACACACACACACACACACACACACACACACACACACACACACACACACACACACACACACACCCCCCGTTGACAGAATTAAGTTTAAATAAAAAAATCCGACCGACCGACCCAATTTTTCAATTTTCCGACTTGTGGGCAACATAGTTTTTTTTGGGGGGGGACTAACGGGAACGAGATATTTTAGTGTGTACAATGGATATTTCAGCGATATTTGGTGGAACTATGAACAGAATACCAGTCAATACTTGATTGTGCTCGTTTGCCTGGGAGCAATACTAAAACCGATTAATAACATACAGTATTGAACATGACCAACTCAGATCAGGTCAATCGATGACTATACTTCCAGGTTTTTGTCATTTACTTATTCTCGACAGACCTATTCTCGTGATGTCGAACTTGAAAATGCACTGTACATTTTGTGTCGTCGTCTTTTTTTTCTAGTAGACGACGACGCATATAGCATTCTCAAGTTGACGCAGACGCATTTTTTCTAGTAGACGACGACGCACATTGCATTTTCAAGTTGACGCAGACCGTTTTTCTGGTAGACGACGACACAAAATGTACAGTGCATTTTCAAGTTCGACATCACGAGAATAGGTCTGTCGAGAATAAGTAAATGACAAAAACCTGGAAGTATAGTCATCGATTGACCTGATCTGAGTTGGTCATGTTCAATACTGTATGTTATTAATCGGTTTAGTATTGCTCCCAGGCAAAGGAGCACAATCAAGTATTGACTGGTATTCTGTTCATAGTTCCACCAAATATCGCTGAAATATCCATTGTACACACTAAAATATCTCGTCACCCGTTAGTCCCCCCCCCAAAAAAAACTATGTTGCCCACAAGTCGGAAAATTGAAAAATTTGGTCGGTCGGTCGGATTTTTTTATTTAAACTTAATTCTGTCAACGGGGGGGGGGTTATCCCCGACACCCCCCCCCCCAGATCCGCCACTGGTACGTACACACGATGGCATTACTGCGATACTGACAGCGCTAAAACGTGCAAAAGCCGTCGTTTTGTTTGTGATGTAAGCGGGTGAGAGTTTTAATATAAAATGTCAAGTTTTGTAAATTCAATTAAAAATTTGTGCATTTTATTTATTAAAAATAATATTTACTACAACAAACATATTGTTTTTGTCAATAATGTTTTTATTTAATTAAGAAAATACTTGGTGCGGCGATATTTTTAATATTGTGCACCAACTATCCTTCGAATCGCAAATGTCAAAATGGCCTGAAATGCAAAAGACGTGTTTGCTCTTCAGACTTCATAGTATTCGGAACATGTCAGAGAAATACAGATCAACCCGAGGTTCAAAGTCGCCACTTATCCCCCTGGGAACCCTGGGGATCAAACAACGGTCCGGTGTCATGATATGTAATCGACAAAGCATGTTAATTATGAACATATGGCAATTGACCCTGTACACACAGGAAGTCCTCATTATGCAAATTATGTGACCTTGTTTACTTATAGTTATTTGGGGTTGAATAAATCAGTTCTTAGAAGTTTTTGTCAATTACTAAACATAACATCCGGGATCGTTAATTTTTAGAGGAAACACTTTTACTACTTAAAATGGTGAGTTTTTACTTACTCACTTTTGGGCCTATTAAAAAAAAAGAAAAAAAAAAGCGACCCGATATTTTATTATTTCATATTTTTCGTTCGGTGGCTGAGGGCAACAAAACAATTTTTTTTGCCTTATGTGTTTTCGTGTAGACCACGCAAAATGGGACAATGTTTATCGCTACTGGTTATTTGTGTTGCCTTTTTCTTATAACTTAAGGGGTTGGTAATTTTAAATCATGGGTGGTTGCTGAACAATTTCTTGAAACAAATAATTTGCAAGTTAGACACAGGGAAAGAAAATGCATGAAAGAAGGAAATTCAAGATAAATAAAAATGTACATATAAAACAATATGAAAAGAGTATTGCATTGGTCACACGCTTCCATCTCCCTATATTTTAAATGCTCAATCCCCTATGTTCTGCTATTTAATATACACCTGAGCTGAAAACTGGTGTTTCATAATTACTTGCTATAGTTTTCAGCTCACCTGGGTCTGAGTATTCTATTTATTCATTGTTTTAATGTCTATCAAATGATATTATGGAGAATCTAGCGGGCTATTTTATTATGGTGAATCCACATGAAAAAATGCACAATGATCTCTTAACCATGTATATTAACTACCCTGCCATCGGCAGTTCCTGGCCGCTAGTACGACGTCAAACTACTAGGACCTGAACAAATTAAACTAATAATGACTTTATGTCTTTTTATATGGCGAACATGTAAATAAACACATATGTTCCAGTTCCAGGCGCCCTACCCCCTTCAGCCCGCAAACAAAAAATTGACAAACCTAGCCCACGTCAATAGTAGCGCCCCTTACCGAATTTCTGGATCCGCCAGTGTATATACGTAAGTGATCTCAAATTGTAGTGCAGCTATATTCATAAAAATAATTATTTTTATATTGATGCCATTTAGTATTGGTAACTTTTCATTATAATTGAGAAGATAAGTATGATAGAAACTTGAGAAGGGGAAATAGTAAATTATATTCTCACTCATTTGTGTGCTAAATTTCTGTTTTAATGCAGTTTTTTATATAGTTTAAAACTGTGTTAGTGAACTTTTCTATATTATATAAAGCCTAACTAGTTATATCGAAACCTTTAGGCAGTTTCAAGACATAACGTGTGATCATGGAGGTGGTGGTATGATCAACTTATAAAAAACCTTTCTTACGTGGTTACTCACGAATATTTTTGCAGATTCTTATTTGCTCAGTGACCTAAATAATTAGCATGCCACGGACAAAACAACCTTTAAATTTCCTCAAGTCACATTTCTTTGATTTATGACAAATATACGAGTTGGAGATCCATATACAAATATCAACCTCCAATAGTCTTCCATATCAAGACTGTTTCATTGGGCGGTTGCTACTATACACTGGTTTTATTTTATATAAATATTATTTCTGACTTGGTTTTTCTTAAAACTGTCTCTGCGAAGATTATCATCCTCACCCTAACTCAAATGTTGCGTTGGTGTCAATTTGAAAAATACACTGTGCGTTGTCGTTTACCAGGAAACGCGTCTGCGTCAACTTGAAAATGCAATTTGCGTCTGCGTCAACTTGAAAATGCTAATGTGCGTCGTTGACTACTAGCAAAAAATGCGTCTGCGTCAACTTGAAATGAAAAAAGGAAAGTCACCTAGGGGAACTCGTTTTGCGTCGACAACTTGAAAAGTGCAAGTTGCGTCGTCTACTAGGGGACTTGTTTGCTTCGTCAACTTGGAATATGAAATGTCGTCATCTATAAATTAAGGAACCGCGTCAACGACAAATGTTAATGACATCTGAAAAATCATCACCCGTTAAATCGCGACTACCACAACTTGCTTTGCGACAACTGCTAATTAATTAGCGACGACTGTGAATAAGTTTTGCGTTGATTGCTACTACTACAATTGGTAAACGTAGACATCGGAAATCGCACTTTTGTTGAAGAAGCAGCATAATTTTGAAGCTATATGTTTTACCATGCAATTTATATCGACGCAGCAGGGTCCCGTACCGTACGGCTTTCCATAGTCCCCCTAGTAGGCGACGCAACTTGCACTTTTTAAGTTGTCGACGCAAAACGAGTCCCCCTAGGAGACTTTACATTTTTAATTTCAAGTTGACGCAGACGCATTTTTGCTAGTAGTCGACGACTCACATTTGCATTTTCAAGTTGACGCAGACGCATTTTTTTTCTAGTAGACGACGACGCATATAGCATTCTCAAGTTGACGCAGACGCATTTTTTCTAGTAGACGACGACGCACATTGCATTTTCAAGTTGACGCAGACCGTTTTTCTGGTAGACGACGACACAAAATGTACAGTGCATTTTCAAGTTCGACATCACGAGAATAGGTCTGTCGAGAATAAGTAAATGACAAAAACCTGGAAGTATAGTCATCGATTGACCTGATCTGAGTTGGTCATGTTCAATACTGTATGTTATTAATCGGTTTTAGTATTGCTCCCAGGCAAAGGAGCACAATCAAGTATTGACTGGTATTCTGTTCATAGTTCCACCAAATATCGCTGAAATATCCATTGTACACACTAAAATATCTCGTCACCCGTTAGTCCCCCCCCCCAAAAAAAACTATGTTGCCCACAAGTCGGAAAATTGAAAAATTTGGTCGGTCGGTCGGATTTTTTTATTTAAACTTAATTCTGTCAACGGGGGGGGGGTATCCCCGACACCCCCCCCCCCAGATCCGCCACTGGTACGTACACACGATGGCATTACTGCGATACTGACAGCGCTAAAACGTGCAAAAGCCGTCGTTTTGTTTGTGATGTAAGCGGGTGAGAGTTTTAATATAAAATGTCAAGTTTTGTAAATTCAATTAAAAATTTGTGCATTTTATTTATTAAAAATAATATTTACTACAACAAACATATTGTTTTTGTCAATAATGTTTTTATTTAATTAAGAAAATACTTGGTGCGGCGATATTTTTAATATTGTGCACCAACTATCCTTCGAATCGCAAATGTCAAAATGGCCTGAAATGCAAAAGACGTGTTTGCTCTTCAGACTTCATAGTATTCGGAACATGTCAGAGAAATACAGATCAACCCGAGGTTCAAAGTCGCCACTTATCCCCCTGGGAACCCTGGGGATCAAACAACGGTCCGGTGTCATGATATGTAATCGACAAAGCATGTTAATTATGAACATATGGCAATTGACCCTGTACACACAGGAAGTCCTCATTATGCAAATTATGTGACCTTGTTTACTTATAGTTATTTGGGGTTGAATAAATCAGTTCTTAGAAGTTTTTGTCAATTACTAAACATAACATCCGGGATCGTTAATTTTTAGAGGAAACACTTTTACTACTTAAAATGGTGAGTTTTTACTTACTCACTTTTGGGCCTATTAAAAAAAAAGAAAAAAAAAAGCGACCCGATATTTTATTATTTCATATTTTTCGTTCGGTGGCTGAGGGCAACAAAACAATTTTTTTTGCCTTATGTGTTTTCGTGTAGACCACGCAAAATGGGACAATGTTTATCGCTACTGGTTATTTGTGTTGCCTTTTTCTTATAACTTAAGGGGTTGGTAATTTTAAATCATGGGTGGTTGCTGAACAATTTCTTGAAACAAATAATTTGCAAGTTAGACACAGGGAAAGAAAATGCATGAAAGAAGGAAATTCAAGATAAATAAAAATGTACATATAAAACAATATGAAAAGAGTATTGCATTGGTCACACGCTTCCATCTCCCTATATTTTAAATGCTCAATCCCCTATGTTCTGCTATTTAATATACACCTGAGCTGAAAACTGGTGTTTCATAATTACTTGCTATAGTTTTCAGCTCACCTGGGTCTGAGTATTCTATTTATTCATTGTTTTAATGTCTATCAAATGATATTATTGAGAATCTAGCGGGCTATTTTATTATGGTGAATCCACATGAAAAAATGCACAATGATCTCTTAACCATGTATATTAACTACCCTGCCATCGGCAGTTCCTGGCCGCTAGTACGACGTCAAACTACTAGGACCTGAACAAATTAAACTAATAATGACTTTATGTCTTTTTATATGGCGAACATGTAAATAAACACATATGTTCCAGTTCCAGGCGCCCTACCCCCTTCAGCCCGCAAACAAAAAATTGACAAACCTAGCCCACGTCAATAGTAGCGCCCCTTACCGAATTTCTGGATCCGCCAGTGTATATACGTAAGTGATCTCAAATTGTAGTGCAGCTATATTCATAAAAATAATTATTTTTATATTGATGCCATTTAGTATTGGTAACTTTTCATTATAATTGAGAAGATAAGTATGATAGAAACTTGAGAAGGGGAAATAGTAAATTATATTCTCACTCATTTGTGTGCTAAATTTCTGTTTTAATGCAGTTTTTTATATAGTTTAAAACTGTGTTAGTGAACTTTTCTATATTATATAAAGCCTAACTAGTTATATCGAAACCTTTAGGCAGTTTCAAGACATAACGTGTGATCATGGAGGTGGTGGTATGATCAACTTATAAAAAACCTTTCTTACGTGGTTACTCACGAATATTTTTGCAGATTCTTATTTGCTCAGTGACCTAAATAATTAGCATGCCACGGACAAAACAACCTTTAAATTTCCTCAAGTCACATTTCTTTGATTTATGACAAATATACGAGTTGGAGATCCATATACAAATATCAACCTCCAATAGTCTTCCATATCAAGACTGTTTCATTGGGCGGTTGCTACTATACACTGGTTTTATTTTATATAAATATTATTTCTGACTTGGTTTTTCTTAAAATTGTCTCTGCGAAGATTATCATCCTCACCCTAACTCAAATGTTGCGTTGGTGTCAATTTGAAAAATACACTGTGCGTTGTCGTTTACCAGGAAACGCGTCTGCGTCAACTTGAAAATGCAATTTGCGTCTGCGTCAACTTGAAAATGCTAATGTGCGTCGTTGACTACTAGCAAAAAATGCGTCTGCGTCAACTTGAAATGAAAAAAGGAAAGTCACCTAGGGGAACTCGTTTTGCGTCGACAACTTGAAAAGTGCAAGTTGCGTCGTCTACTAGGGGACTTGTTTGCTTCGTCAACTTGGAATATGAAATGTCGTCATCTATAAATTAAGGAACCGCGTCAACGACAAATGTTAATGACATCTGAAAAATCATCACCCGTTAAATCGCGACTACCACAACTTGCTTTGCGACAACTGCTAATTAATTAGCGACGACTGTGAATAAGTTTTGCGTTGATTGCTACTACTACAATTGGTAAACGTAGACATCGGAAATCGCACTTTTGTTGAAGAAGCAGCATAATTTTGAAGCTATATGTTTTACCATGCAATTTATATCGACGCAGCAGGGTCCCGTACCGTACGGCTTTCCATAGTCCCCCTAGTAGGCGACGCAACTTGCACTTTTTAAGTTGTCGACGCAAAACGAGTCCCCCTAGGAGACTTTACATTTTTAATTTCAAGTTGACGCAGACGCATTTTTGCTAGTAGTCGACGACTCACATTTGCATTTTCAAGTTGACGCAGACGCATTTTTTTTTCTAGTAGACGACGACGCATATAGCATTCTCAAGTTGACGCAGACGCATTTTTTCTAGTAGACGACGACGCACATTGCATTTTCAAGTTGACGCAGACCGTTTTTCTGGTAGACGACGACACAAAATGTACAGTGCATTTTCAAGTTCGACATCACGAGAACAGGTCTGTCGAGAATAAGTAAATGACAAAAACCTGGAAGTATAGTCATCGATTGACCTGATCTGAGTTGGTCATGTTCAATACTGTATGTTATTAATCGGTTTTAGTATTGCTCCCAGGCAAACGAGCACAATCAAGTATTGACTGGTATTCTGTTCATAGTTCCACCAATTATCGCTGAAATATCCATTGTACACACTAAAATATCTCGTCACCCGTTAGTCCCCCGCCCCAAAAAAAAACTATGTTGCCCACAAGTCGGAAAATTGAAAAATTGGGTCGGTCGGTCGGATTTTTTTATTTAAACTTAATTCTGTCAACGGGGGGGGGGGGTATCCCCGACACCCCCCCCCCCAGATCCGCCACTGGTACGTACACACGATGGCATTACTGCGATACTGACAGCGCTTAACGTGCAAAAGCCGTCGTTTTGTTTGTGATGTAAGCGGGTGAGAGTTTTAATATAAAATGTCAAGTTTTGTAAATTCAATTAAAAATTTGTGCATTTCATTTATTAAAAATAATATTTACTACAACAAACGTATTGTTTTTGTCAATAATGTTTTTATTTAATTAAGAAAATACTTGGTGCGGCGATATTTTTAATATTGTGCACCAACTATCCTTCGAATCGCAAATGTCAAAATGGCCTGAAATGCAAAAGACGTGTTTGCTCTTCAGACTTCATAGTTCATAGTATTCGGAACATGTCAGAGAAATACAGATCAACCCGAGGTTCAAAGTCGCCACTTATCCCCCTGGGAACCCTGGGGATCAAACAACGGTCCGGTGTCATGATATGTAATCGACAAAGCATGTTAATTATGAACATATGGCAATTGACCCTGTACACACAGGAAGTCCTCATTATGCAAATTATGTGACCTTGTTTACTTATAGTTATTTGGGGTTGAATAAATCAGTTCTTAGAAGTTTTTGTCAATTACTAAACATAACATCCGGGATCGTTAATTTTTAGAGGAAACACTTTTACTACTTAAAATGGTGAGTTTTTACTTACTCACTTTTGGGCCTATTAAAAAAAAAAAGAAAAAAAAAAGCGACCCGATATTTTATTATTTCATATTTTTCGTTCGGTGGCTGAGGGCAACAAAACAATTTGTTTTGCCTTATGTGTTTTCGTGTAGACCACGCAAAATGGGACAATGTTTATCGCTACTGGTTATTTGTGTTGCCTTTTTCTTATAACTTAAGGGGTTGGTAATTTTAAATCATGGGTGGTTGCTGAACAATTTCTTGAAACAAATAATTTGCAAGTTAGACACAGGGAAAGAAAATGCATGAAAGAAGGAAATTCAAGATAAATAAAAATGTACATATAAAACAATATGAAAAGAGTATTGCATTGGCCACACGCTTCCATCTCCCTATATTTTAAATGCTCAATCCCCTATGTTCTGCTATTTAATATACACCTGAGCTGAAAACTGGTGTTTCATAATTACTTGCTATAGTTTTCAGCTCACCTGGGTCTGAGTATTCTATTTATTCATTGTTTTAATGTCTATCAAATGATATTATTGAGAATCTAGCGGGCTATTTTATTATGGTGAATCCACATGAAAAAATGCACAATGATCTCTTAACCATGTATATTAACTACCCTGCCATCGGCAGTTCCTGGCCGCTAGTACGACGTCAAACTACTAGGACCTGAACAAATTAAACTAATAATGACTTTATGTCTTTTTATATGGCGAACATGTAAATAAACACATATGTTCCAGTTCCAGGCGCCCTACCCCCTTCAGCCCGCAAACAAAAAATTGACAAACCTAGCCCACGTCAATAGTAGCGCCCCTTACCGAATTTCTGGATCCGCCAGTGTATATACGTAAGTGATCTCAAATTGTAGTGCAGCTATATTCATAAAAATAATTATTTTTATATTGATGCCATTTAGTATTGGTAACTTTTCATTATAATTGAGAAGATAAGTATGATAGAAACTTGAGAAAGGGAAATAGTAAATTATATTCTCACTCATTTGTGTGCTAAATTTCTGTTTTAATGCAGTTTTTTATATAGTTTAAAACTGTGTTAGTGAACTTTTCTATATTATATAAAGCCTAACTAGTTATATCGAAACCTTTAGGCAGTTTCAAGACATAACGTGTGATCATGGAGGTGGTGGTATGATCAACTTATAAAAAACCTATCTTACGTGGTTACTCACGAATATTTTTGCAGATTCTTATTTGCTCAGTGACCTAAATAATTAGCATGCCACGGACAAAACAACCTTTAAATTTCCTCAAGTCACATTTCTTTGATTTATGACAAATAAACGAGTTGGAGATCCATATACAAATATCAACCTCCAATAGTCTTCCATATCAAGACTGTTTCATTGGGCGGTTGCTACTATACACAGGTTTTATTTTATATAAATATTATTTCTGACTTGGTTTTTCTTAAAATTGTCTCTGCGAAGATTATCATCCTCACCCTAACTCAAATGTTGCGTTGGTGTCAATTTGAAAAATACACTGTGCGTTGTCGTTTACCAGGAAACGCGTCTGCGTCAACTTGAAAATGCAATTTGCGTCTGCGTCAACTTGAAAATGCTAATGTGCGTCGTTGACTACTAGCAAAAAATGCGTCTGCGTCAACTTGAAATGAAAAAAGGAAAGTCACCTAGGGGAACTCGTTTTGCGTCGACAACTTGAAAAGTGCAAGTTGCGTCGTCTACTAGGGGACTTGTTTGCTTCGTCAACTTGGAATATGAAATGTCGTCATCTATAAATTAAGGAACCGCGTCAACGACAAATGTTAATGACATCTGAAAAATCATCACCCGTTAAATCGCGACTACCACAACTTGCTTTGCGACAACTGCTAATTAATTAGCGACGACTGTGAATAAGTTTTGCACTGATTGCTACTACTACAATTGGTAAACGTAGACATCGAAAATCGCACTTTTGTTGAAGAAGCAGCATAATTTTGAAGCTATATGTTTTAGCATGCAATTTATATTGACGCAGCAGGGTCCCGTACGGCTTTCCATAAGGGGGACTAATTTTGCGTCGACAACTTGAAAAGTGCAAGTTGCGTCGTCTACTAGGGGGTCTTGTTTGCTTCGTCAACTTGGAAAATAAAATGTCGTCACCAAGAAATTAAGGAACCGCGTGCATTTGTAGATCACCGATAGAGGGCGTAACGCCGAAAAAACAATTTACATGATTATGCTACAATTCTGGACGGCAGTAAAAACTAAAATACTCAGCAACTCCTTGCCATAATTTGCCTCTATTTTGTGCTAATTATTTACACACCTATTCAGCTCAACTGTTATTTTTCATATCGATTTTAGGGCTGTTTATTCCTACTATTTCGTTTCCATCGACCCATTCTGCGATATGAATTAGTTTATGAATCATAAAATAAATAGTTTTTAGTTTAATAATTTTCTTATTTGAAGTTTACATGGTTTCTTTGCATGACTTCATATCTAGCAACCATTGCCATGCCAATGACAACTATGCTTAAAAGTGCCTTTTTCTTGAAGTAAAGATTGTAATATTCTCAAGTACATAAGTTGGGCATGATAGATACCTCATTAATACGCATCCGAGTTATACAAGCAAATAATTACAAATTAAGGTCACTGTATTATAGAAAATCGCTGTTTTATTTTTATTAAATCGGTCAAATAATTTCACGAATGTATCAACTACGCCACATACCTCGTATTTTGGCATAATTCACATTCACTGTCAAAAAAGACAGAGCCGACATTATACATTGCTTGACAAGTAGGAATTTGCGAACGATTAGACACTTGGGTTGCCAGGGGCAAAATAATTGACATTGATGCAGGACGACTGCTGAACGATGATAACAGAAATTGTAAACACTTCACCTCACTTTCAATATATACATGCAAAACAACTTGACTTAAAGCGGAGGGGGAATTGAGTTGCGAGCGATGATAACACCGTACGCTAAAAACTCAAAGGCTCGTGGTTAGACGCTTGTTTGTAAACTACCACACGCTATGGCCGTTTGTCGCATGCGCAGGTGACGACACTCCCCCTTTAAGGTTCACAGTTCATGAGATCGTTACAAACTGGACAAAAATGCAACATTTTCAAAAACGTTAGATATCTATTTAAATGTTATAACCATGAAAACATGGGGATCTCTAAAAATAATTATTCATGACCGAACCAAAACTATAATTGTCTATGTTGTCATAGCAGCAATCATATTTCCTTGGAACATTATTCCGGTTCTTGTTATTTACGTATATTTTTTATTAAATAGAGAATGAACATTCAAACAAATAACATTGATTGTAATTACTAATGTCAACAATCACCAACACAATTATCATGAATGTATGTTGATAAATAAAATAAAATGCGTAAAAAATACTATAAAACGTAAAATGAGTTGCATGACTTCCCAATGTCACATTCGACCAGTGGCGGTGGCACGGGGGCAGAGGTGGCGTTCGCCTCTCGAACAAAATGTTGGGGCGCTTCGCCCCTTCAAAATCAAGCTGAAACCATTTGTGTAACTTTTTCCCCTTAAAATGCAGGAAATAGCGTTTCAAAGGGTCTAGATTTCAAAATTGTCGAAGGGAGAGCATTTCCCCTAGAACGAGGAGCGAGGTTAGTGAGCAGATCTCGCCCCCTCATGCAACATTTCGTGCCGCCGCCTCTGCATCCGACTGACAGTAACATATTTTTCGATGAATAGGTAAACCAACTTTAAAATGACTAACTACATTTTGTTACTAAATTTAGTTAATTAGTCCCAAAGAAAGTCACAAGAAAACAGGTAACACATTCAAAATTCATTTGAAGAAAACCGACTTGGCTGGTGTATATAGACTCGTAGTGGTACGTCTTTTACGCCACGTGTATTTCCCCAAGCTTAACGAAGAAATATCTTTGGCAATAATAAACAAATAGTTACCGAAGTGGAAGTCAATATGCATATTCAATGACCCAGAAAGGCAATTATCGACCGAGACGCAGATTCATTAAAACTGAAGTAATTACATGCTTCATTATGTCGAATAATTAACAGAACGTAAATCAAAGTCTGTTAAACTTCATTTTGGTGAACTACGCATGCGCAAAAACGAAGGTAAAGTTCAGCACCATCAATGAGGTTTGCCAATCAAACCTCATTGATGGGTGCTGAACGCTGTGTTCTTATTCGAAGGCCACATAAGCGACGATACCAGATATATACACAAGCTAACAAGCCACACCAACCCAGCGACAGCTGAGATTACAAAAGATTTGTACACACTCACACTATATCATACGCTGTAATATGCAATTACAATTCAGGTTCCCCATAATTCTGGATTTTCGTTAATGACTCAGAAATAATAATTGACCGTCATCCGATCGCGTTATTAATTATAATAATGAAAACTTGAAAACTGTTGCACTGGTTCCATTGGTATCATTGGGTTTTATAGATTATCTTCAGACGGAAACGCATAGTTCCAACAAAAATATGTTATGTCGTATAACAGTGGTAACGCGGGCGATTGTGTGAAGATCTAACGCTGGTCACAATCTAGCTGTTTGTTCAATATAGTTCTCTTATTTGTATATTTACATTCTTGTACTAGTAATTATGGTTCTTGATTTCCGATTGATTCAGGCATGTCTATGTCGCTTTCCTTTTTCCTAAAATTTAAGCAAATGAAAAAATTGACTTTGTATATAGATTATTGTACGAGTCTATAGTTCGATATTATTCATTATTCAGGACCAGTACTTACAAACATAATAATAGTATGTTCAAAGATAGTTTCAACAGATGAAAAATTGTTAGGTAGGCCAGACACAACAATGCTTTGCTCCACGAAATTGCCAAAACAAATGTTTAATTTTATTTTTAATTTGAACCAAAGTTCTTTATTCTATATATAATAGGTATAATTTTAAAACGAAAATCATTAAACCAGTGTGAATAATAACGCTCTGGTATACCTTTTCTCTCGATATGAACTCAGATCTCGAATTTCAGTATCATGGAACATAGTCACAACGATTTTTTTAGCAAAAACCCATCATGCAGTTCCCCTCTCCCCACATTTGAACGTGTTTACAAGTGATGCATCCGCGGAGGACTTAATATTTTGTTGGCCTCGACTTAGTGTTTGGATTTGTGTAGATGTTGTATAAACTTACCCGTCTTTGTTCACTTTATTTTCACTTCCAACTATAAAAAATAAGCAAACAATATGTTATTTTAAAACTTGGTTCCACTGGTACAGTTACTTCTTCAAGCAACGTGATCTTTAAGTATTGGTGACATTTTGTTTTCAAAGCGTATTGATGATTTGTATTACAGTATGTGTTTTAATTAAGCTTTAAGCAGTTTCTCTTTAACTTTCGAACCTAATGTTAAAATATATTACAAATACATTACAAGTACATTACATGTCTTCGCCTATATTCATGAGTAAGTATGATAAAACCACATGTAGTATATTAAAGCGGGAGGGTCGTTACCGGCGTACCGTGGGAACTGAGTCCCAACCGACGATAACAACACACGCTAAAAACGCAAAGGCTCATGGGTAGACGCTTGTTTGTAAACAATGACACGCTATGGCAATCTGACGCATACGTAGGTGACGACTTCCCGCTTTAATACAACAAAAGAAATGAGACAGGGTTGTGAACTCAGCCAAATGCTATTTAATCTATATTTAAATGACTTACATAATCTAATTAAAACATGAATTTTATTACAAAAGGCGACATTTAACAGGGATTAATACATACTTTTATGGTGGTGTAGATTTACAACGGTAAATGTACCGCTTACAAACGGTAATTTCAATAAGGCTAGAACTTGTCTAAAAATAAAGCTGCCAAGACTATATTTGGCCTACAGAAAGCGTTACACTTCCACTTTCCCTGCGTGGACTTGAAATAATACTGATAGTGACAGTGTAGTCGAGCTTTCAGCAACTTAATTATATCAAGAGAGTTACACTTTGCGTTCTATATAAGACAAGTGCAAAGTGTGTTTATACAATGACGTTATTATGTTGTGCACGAGTAATGAAAGTTCGTTAATTCGGCCATCACCTCACTACTATACCTTCGTAGAATATATATAGCCAACATATATTCAAGTACGCTATCCAATCATACATCAGTTCAAACAAATACATCAATTCAATCTATTAATTTTTTGTCGCATTTGTTTCCCATCTTGAGGCAGGATCAAGGGTGGCATTTTCAAATGTAAAGACAATGTCAAAACACTAAGACAATGCCAACCTAATGTAGCTTAAGCGTCGGTCCTGTGCCCGCAATATGTCCGCTCTCGCAATTGACATTTGAACCGCCTTTCGACTGCGAATGACTGATTTCAGAATAAAAACTACAGCTCAATCTAGATGTTCATACGTAACATGAAATACTTATTAAGGCATTTCAGGCAGCTTATTATTTGTCACTACATTCGTCCCCAATGGTGTTTACCTGCCCAGATAGCGGAGGGTGAATTTTAACATGATATTATTATTATGTGTTTATTTCAGATCATAAAAAATCCATAGCAAAAAAATACAGTCAAAAAATCTTCTTCTCCCATAAATTTCTTATTAAACTCTGGGAATGAATTGAAATGTACAGTGTTGTTGTTACAAAGGAATTAGATGAAAGGTGCAGTCTACCCATAAAGCTAAATGTCTTTTTTCGAAGAATTTCATCAAAAGATCTAATATAAAGATTAACAAACCCTGCCCTATTACTCTGTACAACAGAATGTGAATACCCAGATAATTTACGAAACACAAGTGAGTGTGCTCTCCTAATAGAGTTAAAACTACAAAGTGTAAAATTAGACCACAAAAATGCACAATACGGAATATCACAAAATACAGAAAATAAATGACATTTAACAGCTAAGGACCCACATTTAAAATCGCGAATAATCACGTTGCCTCTCGCATAGAAGACGAGATTTGGCCTGAATGTCAACATTGTTATTACGGTCACTGGTGATCAAGTGTCCCAGATATTTATATACAGTGACGTAATCAAGTAGTCTACTACTTAAATAAATTGATACATTTTATAACATGAGAAAACGAGGCTGAATTAACATACATACGGTTTTTTTTCTCATTAAAAAGATATATTTGCCATAAAGAGGTGAAGAGATCCCACCCTGTTTCACACCGTTTGTCGAATGAAAAACATCAGAAAAACAATTATTCCATCTTACAACAAATGTTTGGTGCTTGTACCAAAAAATTAAAACTTTCATTAAATAAGTCTTAACACCCCTAAGTAATAACTTTTCAAAAAGAATATCATGACGAACATAATCGAATGCTTTTGAGGCATACATAAACGTAACAAAAACAGGTGTATTAAATCTCTTATAATATGACAAAACTTCTTTTAAAACGAAAATAGACATGTCAGTACCACGATCTGTCTTAAACCCAAACTGATAATAACTAGTAGAAAGACAATCAATACATCTATTGAGCCAAACTTTCTCTAACAATTTTGATGACACAGTTGCAAGAGCAACCGGACGATAAATAGACTGGTCACAGATATCGCCCCCAGGATCTTTTGGAATGGGGACTAAAACAGTAGACATAAGCTGATGAGGTACAAAACCATGGATCAAAATTGCAGAAAAACATAGGGATAGCAAAACATAAACCCCAGGGGGTGCATATTTAAAAAAACTCGGTACTAACACCATCAATACCTTGAGAAGCTCCTGATTTTAACTCTTTTATCATATTCGAAGCTAACAAAAAAAGTAAAAAAAGTGGGAATTTCAATATTGAAATCCGCACCTGTCTTAGTGAGTATATACTTGTAATGACGTTGCCCCATATCTGCAATGTCACCAGTACAACCACCGACAGTAGTAGGTGGTGTAGATTTTGTTTTTCGTGAGGAAATTCTTTTCGAATAATCGACAGGCTCATTTTTAAGACTCTCAGCCAAAGATTGGCTTTAAGCTCATTTTCCGCTTTTTTACATCTGACAAGTTGCCTTTTAAATTGGTCTCTAGACTTACGCATAATTTCAAAAAATGGGCGTAGGGGAATCTTGCTCCTTCCAAATTAAAAAATCAGAACGTGCTTTCGCAGGGTAATCTTTAACAATGGTATTCTAATCTGGGACGGTCGGCTTGTTGGATTTTTTGTGTGCGGAATACTCTTATTGGCAGCAGCCAGTAAAGCCGAAATTATATTACAATAAAAGTTATCTATGCTGTCCTTATGAATAGAACAACTAGGATTCTTGCAAACGAGGGCTCCAGATGGACAATGTAATTCAGAAAGCAATTTATCACACAACAGACTATAATTATAAATGTCAGCAGTCGAAGCTTTCCCCCAACATGGCGCAGAAACTCTCTCAGACAAAAGGGAAATTAGTGTAGGCAGTAGATCAGTTTTAAGAGAAATCCCTATAGGAAAGTGGTCGGACGAAATGGCACCGTATTTGATGCCAATGTTCTCTATAATTCTATTCGTAACCTCAGTACATACAATTTGATCAATCCAGCTACGAAATTTACAAGTACCACTCAAATATGTAAAAGAATTAGTAGGCAAACGATCCACATCGGCCACAATAAAATTATTATCCAAGACAAAAGCATTTAAAAATTCATAGTGATCCTTACTTGGATCTGAATTAAAGTCACCACAGACCATAGAACAGCAAGTCTCTATCATACTTAAAATTCGCTGTACTTCATCGTTGTCTGGACCAGCAGTCGGCAAATAAACATTAAAAATCACAAGATCAGGTTTTTCATTCGTTTGTATACGGATACCTAGAACTCTATTTTCGCCAGCGAGAAATATCGGCGTGACACCAGTAATTGACTTGCGCCAAAGAATCCCGACACCCCCATAAGAATGCCGGCTGATGTATCCATAGAGGTAACAGCAACTGAACTAAAATCATTGTTCAGGGAGTTAAGTGATCCTAGGCTATCGTTATCGAGCCAATGCTACTGAATTAATAGAATATCACACTACTAAAGTATACTATTCACTTCAGCAGAAGAGGATTTAATACCCCTATATTATAACTGACAATGTTAAACTACTATGTTCGTAACACTTGATTGTGAAACAACTCTTCACCAAATACGCTACTCATTGTGTTTGTACAAATTCACATAAGGCACCTTTCACATATAAAGATTGCACCAAGCTTTTTTATATCAATATATCTTTCTATCTTTAATGTATTTGTATCAAAGTATCAAATTATTGTGTTTTGTATGGCAAATTACAGAAAACGAATCGGCAATTAACTATTTATACTTGTTTCCGTGCAGTCCTAATATTATTAGAATACAAATTTAATATTATATTTGTCCATGCATACCTGAATGAATAAATATGTTACATAAATACATACCTTTTTTAGATTTGTAACTATCATAACCCTTATAGCCAATTGCAGCGCCGCCACCCAGTATAAGAAGTATACCAAGTATAACCAGCAAGATGCACCACCATATACAAAAACAGCAAAACCCTGGAAAATATACTAAATATTGAATATTTTGTGAGCATTCATTTTATCAATTTACATGTATGAACGTTCTAACTGAAGAAACCCAAAATATACACAAGACTTACCATCACTATTATCACTGTCAACAAACAAGGTAATTATGCCTGCTTTGGAACCAATATCGTTGGTTGCATTGCAAGTTGCTATTACCGTTTCATAAATATTGAATGTGGCAATGCTCCCATCTTCAGTGATAGTCAGTGTCTGTCCATTATCGAGGCTCCAATGAAGAGTGGGTGGAGGGTCTCCATCAGCCGAACATGTCAAACGAACTTCATCGTCTTTATTAAAGGTTTTGTTTCCACCTCCACTAGTAATATTAACTTCTTGTGGTACGACTATATTTAATGGGTGAAATAAATATATATGGTTCTTTAAAAAAAATATTCTTGTTATAATGCCATTCTACTTATCATGGGGAAATGTCTTGGACCCAATCATTCGATTCATGGTCTGTTTGTTTAGTTAGAAGGAATTTAGTGAATATTTGAGATTCAACCTACCATTTTTCTGCGAATTAATATTGTTTGGCCCATCTCTACAGACCTGAAATGCATTTTCTATACAATCTGTACTTGACCTAATCTTGAGCTTTTGGGCGAATTATCAAAAGTCTATTCATTCACCTTTTTTGTAACCAAACATACAGTTTACTATTAATTTACAGTAAGGGCCGCCGGTGGTTTTCAAAAATATTACCCTTCTACATATCTACATATCACTCTATTATCAGTATCACTCTATTCAGTATATGTGAAGGCCAAATATACTTTAACGAGGTTTACACCGCACTCGCCTGTCTTCCTAAAAATAAGACGCTAGTTAATGATGGTACTGGCCCAGAGTTTTATTTTGAATTCTGGCCAGTGTTGGGCGAATTATTAGTTAAATGCCTCAACACATCATATGACAAAAAGGAACTTAGCAAGGGGTAATAACCCTAATCGAAAACAAAGACAAAGACAAAAGATACCTTAAGAATTAGCGCCCTATCACTCTCCTGAATACTGATGTTAAAATAGCCTCAAAATTTATTAAGTTATACATGAATCTCAAAGCGTGTTTGTTTAAAATCGCTCAATAACTGATTGCACACTTTTAATGGTATAATGAACTACACGAATGATAAAAAAAAACTGCCTGGTTTACTACTTTCAATTGATTTTTACAAAACATTTGATAGTCTAGAATGGGATTATATCCACCAGACAATTAGAGTATTTAATTTTGGTCCGTTCCTATGCAATTACACTTTTCTACACAAAGCCAACTAGTTGTGTGATGAACAGGGGATTGAGTACTGGCTATTCCCTGCTATTTGTATTATGCTTTGGAAGTTTTGCTATTAAATATTTGTTCCGACAAAAATGTCCACGGAATTGAGACGTGCACTTGTAATGAGATTTTATGTATTTTGCAGATACACTCACAGACACTACTGAGCAGAACACCTCTTCAGTACTCTCAATGACTTTCTGTAATATATGGGTTGATGGTAAACTAAGATATAACTGATGGGTTATGGCTGGGATCATGGCGGTATCGCGAACGACAGTTGTTCGGTATTAATTGGCCTGCATCCCTAATTAAGGTAGTTGGAATCTGTTTCTCATATGACCGCAGATTGGCGTATCACATAAACGTGTCCAATTGTTTCGACTGTCTTAAAAATGTATAAAAATGTGGTCAATCTGAGGTCTAACACTTATTGGAAAAATTCAAATTATTAACATTATGCTTATTCCGAAATTTCTTTACATATTCAGCCAAACAGTTATAAATACTATAAAGACTTTTATAAAATTAACTCTATTCTGCACAGGTTTATTTGGAAAGGCTCTGATAAAGTGCCAAGAAATAGCTCAAAGTAGTCTAGACATTTTTTGTAAGAACGTGTATGAAACAATACGTCTTCTATTTGTAAGTTGGAATACCATTCGATATATATATATATATCGGTACACCACTCAATTATCAAAACAAATTGACAGAAAAGCCAATTTCACTGGTCACTTATTAAATCATGTGATAATTATTGTGAAGAAAACTATTTAGGAGTCCAGACTGAAAGGTATCTTACCGTTTATCATTATAGTATGTAATTGTATTACAATAGTGAAACAAATAGAATATGTTATATCAAAGAAAAATAACACTCTGGCAAAATACCAAAATAAGTGGGAAGATTTTAATGTTTAAACGCCGTTACTTTTTATGTGAAAACACAGCGTTTTCTTTTTTCTAGTCACTGTAAGAACATTATGTTGTTTTGTATTACAGAAAGGAAGATTCCTGAATAAATAAATAAAAAACAACAATTAGCTTGGCTTGGCATGTTCTCGTCGGTATTGGTGATATTTTGTTTCTGACATGATGTAGATAGATTTTTACCTTTGATAATCAGTGGGAATTTGGATTCTCGTCATTAAACTGTTAATTCAAAATTCCACGCTAACACCACGTCAAAAATATCACTTATTGACGAATTGATATCAAGTGTAGATGAGCTGCGAAAAAGTGTCAGTTTCTTTTGCAATTTATACTTTTCATAGTAACAATATTCTACGGGCAATCTTTCTGTACATTATATTTTGCCAACCAATTCATCTATTAATAACAAATTAATTTGCATAAAATATTATATTTTTATTTACAAAAGAGATTCCAAAGCATTGTACATTTTTGTCAATACATTGAATATGTTTTCATTTCCAACGAAAATGTAAACTTCCTGCTGCATCTTTCGCAAACACTGAGCATAATTATCTAGAATAGAAACAAAAAATAAGTAAATCATAATGATTAGAACACTGTAAACAGCTTTAGTAAACAATACACCAAGCAAATCCAAAACTGAATATTGAATATTGGAGCAAAACGAAAGATTTTTCAAGATTAATTGCGATGTGTTCCAAATCGGAGAAATATTTTATTCCCACCCAAATCAGCTCAATTAATTTAATAAAGAATTATTGTACATTATGTTGATACATTTTGATGAATGTTTATAGCTACAATTCAATGTCGTAGACGATTTGCCCGTCTCCAAGGCAAGTGAACACAAAAAATTACGGGGTTCGCCTGAACGTGGTAAAATAATCGTCCCTCCCGGAATAACTACGCAAAATAACGACCTAATCTTAAATAACTTAAGGTAGAGATGCAGTTTACCTGACAGGTATTTTAATTAGTTAATTAGGAAACCAAGATGACCTCCCTTGTCCACAAAACTATATATATTTCGGAAAGCTTATTGTATGAATTTTAAAATTTTGTTAGTATTTTTTTTTCATGGACACTGTAGTTTGAAATTTGCACAAAAATGTGCTTTTTTGGTCAAAAGTGATTTAAAAAAAATTAGCTTCTAAACCATGCTTCTGTTTCTTGTCAAAATTGGTTTCTGGGTACATCTGTTTACTATGAAGAAAGTGCCGTCTTGAAAACTGTCTACCAGTTGTCAATTTTGCAGGGCAGCAGCTCAAATTCCACTACTTCAAGTTTATGCATAAATTAACACCCAGGCTAGTTGTCTGTACGATTTTTGTAACACTGTTCAACCAAAAACAATGCCCCGACGGCGTTTTGAAGATAAACACATTGTCAATCATTTGTGAAAATTTCAAAACAATAGGTCAAAGCGTCTAGGAGCTATTTTTTTCAAAGTTCTGGGATTTGCAATGAAAAGAAGCTGAGATAATTGCAAATTTGCATAACAATTCATTCAGTAAGAAGTTTACTAATGCTCATAAGTAAAATGGCTGTAACAGTTCCAAATTGAAATGTATTATAGTATTGTTAAAAGTTAAATATAGTGCATAATATGGAGATCCCGTCATTTCTTTTTTTCACCATGTTTCTTTTTTTATTATTTATGTACATACTTGCTAAATCTTGCTAAGCATTCAAAAGAGAGAATGTTTGTACCTGTTATCTATATTTTAAAATCGTTTTTTGAGTATGTTCCACTATTCAGAATCCTACAAAATTTTAACAGTCTATAGCCAAGACTGTTTGGATAATGAGTAGCAAAAAAAAATTCACTCCCAAGTGCCCACGAACCTGCATCTCTACCTTAAGCCACAATATAATCATGACGATCATAGATGAATTTCGTTGCATTATACAATGATAAACTTACCGAAGATATGATAAGATATGTTTTTTCCGATCGTTTTCTTCGCTAACATTGGTAGAATTCGCCATTTTATTTGAGTGTGTTTGTGACCTGTTTTTGACAGACGACGTCACTTTGCTCTACAGAAGTGGGTCTGTGATTGTTTGGCTAAACGAGACAGATGGGATCTCGTCGAAATCACGTTATATATGCGTTGGTTTAGATGTATGTGATGTACGTGATGTACGTAATAATAATAAACACAATTAAAAAATTATAGTAAAAATGAAATGAAATATAGAAAATTAAATTAAATTCACGCCGTAAAATACATCATATTTTAATCACATTGTATTAGCTACAAAAAAACCTATCTTACAGTTAGGAAAGTATTATCCAACTATTATTTATCTAATATAAGTCATTCAAAAACAACTAGCACAAATTCAAATGCCCGCGAGTGATTACAACAAAGTTTGATTTGGTGATTATACGCCACCACCATGTTTCATGACGAATGCAGGCTAAATGTTGCTAAACCAACTGCATTTATCATTCCCGTGGTGATCACAATAATATACTACTGAGATGAAACGTAATACACTTACTGCCTTCAAAAAGTCGAACTGAGCTTTCCCCTGGGGTATCTGGAGGATTAAGAACTTTACACCAGTATATACCAATGTCACTAATAATAGAATCATTTATCACGAGATTAGCGTCATCTCCAATATCATGCCGATTGTAACCGGTTTGAGGGACTACAACACCTCCCGACTCCTGGATAACAGACTGTCTGCCTGATTCCGTTTCCTTTAACCACTCTAAAATAGGAGTCCCTGAACCAGTAGTGTACGAACACTGTAGAACTGCTGTACCTCCTTCACTATATATTACATCTGGTCCAGTCACAACATTAACATCAGCAACTAGATATGGAATATGGAATAATTATGGAATAAAATAAATGGATAGCATTGACAAATGCAAAATATATACTATACAAAATATATATCTATAGGATAATGTGCAGACCTGATTAGTTATCGACTGACATGCAACCAGTGCTATAGTGACGACATCTGACATGAGATATGACTAATGTATCAGATTACTATATATGGTAATGTGACCTCAATAATATGCATAACTGTAATATTATCATTAAGTTATTGCTGACAATGCCATATTTGCTTCATTAGAAACTCATCTGCTCAAATAAAAATGCCAGATTCTAATTTATGATCAAAATAAAACATACTTCAAAGATTTCGTATGCAGTAAATGCAAATTTTTCGTTACGTGTAATGGAGATGCGTTTCTAAAATAGTTAATACAGAATTTCTTATTTGTAATCATGCCTTCAATACTCTCACACGTTTTTTTTTCTAAGTTTTCTTTGTTTAATCTGATATTGATTTGCTCATTTATTGTTGAAGTTTATGCGTTTGGGATAAACATAGTGAGTGTTAGTAAAGTGTAGTTATAGTTTGCAGTGTTCAGTTTGGATGACGACACCAATAAAACATCTAACCGGTCACATAGTGGTTGTCGCATCCGACTCAGTAGACATGATCGGGGGGGGGGGCTTTTTTCGTGATCTGTGATTGTACACTTTTAATTTTCTGTGAATCGTGATTAGGAAAAAACAAATTACGTGATCCGTGACAAAAGTATTCTCCGTAAGTCGTGATTTGTTAAAATAAATCTGCGTGATTCGTGAATTGGTCTTTTCCAATGACGTCATCTAATTGTTCAAGTCAATTCTGCATAGAAGCCGGGTCAATTGCGAGTGATTGAGTCGGTACAACGACGCAATCAATAAAGCCCGCCATTAACGGTATGATGTTGACAACTCAACAATGGCGGAGCACATTGATGAACAACACGGGGAGACAGGAGAGGTAAGTTGTTTTCAGATTTCTATTTAAAAAGTACGAACTTCACCAGTCCCTATGATCATGACACTAAGATCTACTTATCTAACTTTTCATTTGTTTCCGGTGAATATGTTTTTTTATTTATATTTTCTATGTGCAGGAATCGAATCGAATATATCAAGTGTATTCAGTTATTTGTTGTGGGGTATACGATGATCTAAAATGATCTCCAAAATCCTGTTTTTCAGCTTTTTGGTCTGAAATCTACTACATATTGTTGTGTATTAATTGATTCTGACAAATGAGATGCATTATATTAATAAGACATTTTGTATTCAATTTGCCACATAAGTCGCATAGAATGTCCATATTACGCATGCGCGTAATTGCTTCGTTTTGTTACATGGTTTTATTTTAAACCAGCCATGATAGTCATTCTGTGGTATATTTTCACTACAGGTAAACCTACATCAAGAAAAAATGATGATGTGCATAGGCTGTGTAGTTTATTATTATTTGGACCCATCAGCTATATGGAACAAGTTCCAGATTTATTGGTGGAAAGAAACGAATTAGGACGTCTATGTTCAAGAGGAAGCAGATGAACGTGGAATTGGCAGATCAGCAGATTAGTGAAAAATACAACCCAAAGCATATTCTATCAATACACAACCCCAGTGGGATAATGAGAGACCACTATTAAGTTCCATTGAGGGATTATTATTGCAAGATAAAAATATAGAACTGATAGTTAGTATTGGTTTAACTTAAATTTGTTTAGAATTGTTGTATTAAAACAATCACACCTGTTTGTTGCCATATGTTATATGCGTTTGTTTACTTCTAGGTGTGGTTGTGTTGAAGTAATATTGGTGTGTTGCCTATTTTTTTTCTTGCAATTAATGTTTTATAGAAGGAGAGTTTTTGTGAAGGAGTCGCCAGTAATCAAAATTGTACAGAAAACTGGTAAAAACAAATTGAAAAAGGTGAAGATGTTGAACGCAATATGAGACAGAAGCAAAATTTGGAAACAATGAGAGAAGATTTGTTACTCTTATTCTGTACTCTTTCATTTACATTTTGTTTACATTTATACTGATAATACCGGGTAATATTGATTGTATTACTAAAACAATAATAGTGAATAGTGGAACATATTCAAAAACGATTTTAAAATATAGATAACAGGTGCAAATATTCTCTCTTTTGAATGCTTAGTAAGTTTAGCAAGGCTGTACATAAATAATAATAAAGAAACATGGTAAAAAAAAATGACGGGATCTCCATATTATGCACTACATTTAACTTTTAACAAAACGATAATACATTTAAATTTGGAACCGTTACAGCCAATTTAATTATGAGCATTAGCAAACTTCTTACTGAGGACGGTTCTGCGCATACGTCAACTAAAGTAACATCGGAACCGGACGGCTCAAAAAAACAGAAGAAATTTAACCCGCCGAGAGGAAAATACGGAAGTAATATGTCACCGAGGGTTGGCATGAAAGCAGATGGAGCAAAGGGAGCCGAGAAACAGGACAGGAAAGTGGACGAAATGCTATCGGCATCCACTGAAAGTGCGGAAGGCCAGAATCAAATAATACAAGATGGCGACCTCCAAAAGGCAATGAAGTTATCCAGTAAAGATCGGTCGGAAATGATGTTGAGATTGCTTTTCTCGATAAGGGAGGCAGTAGACAAGATTGAACCTATGAATCGGCAGATTGAGGAGACAAAACATAAAGTCTCGGAATTAGAAGAATCATTAAATCATATCTACGAACGGGTAGAGGATATCGAAAAAAGAGACCGCAGCGGGGAGACACGTGACAAGATGGTGGACAAACTGAAATTAAAAGTCCGGGAAATGGAAACCAGACTGAGTGATTCAGAAAACAAGAACGACGATTTGGAAAACAGATCGCGACGAATGAACTTAAACTTCCATAACTTCCCAGAAGGAGCAGAAAAACACGAGAAATCGTGTTCAGAATTTATAAAGAAATTCGTCTTGAATCATATGAAGGTCAGAGGTGTCGAAAACCACGTGGCCATTCAAAGAGCTCATAGAGTGCCTTCGTTTCCGTTGCGGTCTGGTAAGCCAAGACGCATAACAGTAGCATTTGTTGACGCAAGTGTATCAAGATCAATATTATTTGCAGCTCCAAGCACACTTAAGAACAACAAGTTCGAAGGAAAGGACATCTTCATAACAGATGACGCGAGTCAAAAAATTATCCATGATAGGAAAAGATTGATGAAATTTCGTAAAGACTACCAGAAGGAGAATCCAAATAAAAAGAGTTATATCTCATGGAGGGTTCTAGCTACGTGCATGATAGAAGTAGAAGGAAAAATGAAAGCGATTATGGTGAAAGATCTAGAGGAATGAAAGACCACGAGAAAGGAAAGAAGAAGAAAAGCCTAAGAACTTTGTAAGTTTTATCAGCTATCACAGTGTTGAACAGTTCTATAAGGATTTTTGGAAATTATTTTATTATTTTATATGCTAAATCCTTGGTGCTATATATGAAGTGGTACTATCTGAGTTAAAGGCGGAGAGAATAAGGATTAAAATAATGAGGTTACCGAGCCGTCCAATAGCGCAGTATCTTGCCTTAAATATCTTAGATTATGTCTATGTTGTTTTTACCGTTTCTTTTGTTAGTATGTTTGTTAGTGTTTTGTGTTCACGGAAAATGGGTGCTACTATTCTTAGGAAATTCCTGTAAAAGCCAAAATATTATGTATGGACTTACAGTTATCAATTCTATCACTTAATACGAGAGGGATGAGAGATTTTAAAAAGAGAAAAAAGATATCTAATTGGATAAAAGCAAAAAAAGTGGATGTGGTTTTCTTGCAGGAAACACACAGTGTGCCAGCGGATGAACAATTTTGGTCAGCTCAATTTAGGGGCAAAATCTGGTATTCACATGGCTCTAATAACAGTAAGGGGGTAATGATTATTGACCGAAATTTAGCTTTGGAGGCTTTAAATATTGTACAAGATAATGAGGGTAGACTTCTTGTTGTTGAATGCAAGATCAATGGATCGCCTTTAATCTTAATGAATACGTATGCACCAAACAGAGAATCGGAACATAAACAATTCTTAGGAAATTTGAGGGATAGACTTGTGGATTTAAATATAAACCCAGACTGTGCAGTTATATGGGGAGGGGACTTAAATTTCACAGTAAACAACATGTTAGATCGATCGGGCAGTGATGCAAGACCTTGGAAGCACTCCATTAAAATATTTAATGATGTCTTAGACCAGTTTAATTTGATAGATATATGGAGGGTCAGAAACCAGAATAAAAAACATTTCACCTGGCGACGCAGGCATCCTTTCATACAACAGAGTAGATTAGACTATTTCATAATATCGGATGTTTTACAAAATGTAACAAAGAAAATAGAAATAATACCAGGAATAGCCTCATACCACTCAGCAATAGTATTAAGTATCTATGATAAAACTCAGAAACGTGGGCCGGCCTACTGGAGATTTAATTCAGCTTTAACAAGAGATGAGAAGTATAATAATATATTAAAAGATAAAATAAATGAATGGACAGAGGAAATGAAAGAGATAGAGGATAAAAGATTGTTATGGGATATGATTAAATATAAAATTAGAAATGTTACAATTGAATACAGTAAGAAAAAGTCCAAAGAAAATAAAGAAAATTTAAAGCAATTAGAAAATAAAATAAGGGCAGCACAGGTCAGCTGTTCGGTTAATCCTAATACGGAAAACTATTCAATCCTTGAAGATTTAACTAGAGAATTAGAAGAACTCTATAATGTTATAACAGAAGGCTCAATCATACGCTCTAGAGCGATATGGTATGAGAAAGGTGAGAAGAACAACAAGTATTTTCTGAGTCTAGAGAGAGCAAACAAGAAAAAATCTACTATTAAACAGCTGAGAACAAGTGAATTTACAGAGATTAGCCAAGAACAGGACATTTTAAAAGAAATTAAATCATTTTATACAAATTTGTACAGACAAGAAAATCTTAATAGACAGGAAATTGAAAGGTTTCTGCAAAATCTGGATATTCCTAGGCTGTCTGATCGGTCACAAGATATATGTGAAGGAAAATTGGGGACAGGAGAGGTATTTAATATTTTACCACAAATGAAGGAAAATAAAAGTCCCGGGAATGACGGGTTGACGGTTGAATTTTATAAGGCTTTCTGGCCTATGGTAGGGAAGCTAGTTGATTCACTTAACTATGCGTTTGACAAGGGTGAATTCTCAGAGTCCCAAAAACAAAGTATGATAACCCTAATTGAAAAGTCTGGTCGGGATAAATTATATCTGAAGAACTGGCGCCCCATTTCCCTAATGAACGTAGACATCAAAATGGCCTCCAAGTGTCTTGCGAAACGTCTTGAACAAGTAATACCCCAGTTAATAGGTCCTGCACAGGCGGCCTTTGTTAAAGGACGTAATATAAATGATTATGTAAGATTGATAGATGAGATATACCATTATACAAGGGAAGCCAATCTGGGAAGTATCCTACTGGCAATAGACTTTGAAAAAGCGTTTGACACGGTAAATTGGGTGTATCTTTTCAGAGTTATTGAGCAATTTAATTTTGGGCCAACATTCTATAAGTGGATAACTACACTGTACAGTTTTATTAAAGGGTGCATAATGAACAATGGGTTCAGTACAGGCTATTTTGAATTGAGAAGGGGAGTGAGACAAGGTGATCCCTTGTCTCCAATGTTATTTGTGTTAGCTTTAGAACCTTTATTGCTAGCAATAAAAAAAAGCCATGATATATCCGGAATTAAAATACGGGAAACCGAAATTAGAGCTGCAGCATTTGCTGATGATATGACGTGTTTTGTATCAAAAGTGGAATCTGCTGGCGCACTGTTTGCCTTGCTTAATATATTTAGATCTTGTTCAGAGCTGAAAATAAATAAAGAAAAATCAGAGGGAGCTTGGTTAGGAAAATGGAGAAATAAAAAGGAAAGCATGTTCGGGGTGAAGTGGCCCACGTCTCCCATCAAAATAGTGGGAATTCATTTTTCGTATGATAAAAGGGAAAATTATGCAAGAGATGTCAATAAGGCAGTGAGTAACATGAAAATGATCTTCAATTCTTGGAAACGAAGAAAACTGTCCTTATTTGGAAAAGTTCTGATTATAAAAACATTTGGAATATCACAATTCTCGTATATTCTAAATTCAATTACCCTGAAAAAACAGACTATTCAGGAAGTGCATAAAATTATGTATGAATTCCTGTGGGAAGGCAAAGACAAAATAGCTAGAAGTACAATGATGGGAGGCGTGGGCCAGGGAGGTCTGGCTATGCCGAACCTGTATATCATGAAAAAACAACAAAGGATCCTTTGGATCAAACATTACTTAGATCCGGACTTTAACCATCCCTGGAAACTCTTTCTAGACAAGCAGCTTGAACCAGTGGGAGGGGAAATGATCTTCAGGTGCAATTATAATACTAAGGTTTTGCCGGTGAAACTGAGTGAATTTGTCACAGAGACCTTAGATATATGGGCACAAGAAATTAAAGTTTATAAACAGGGTAAAGATCAAATCATATGGAATAATGAAAAAATACTGATTGGGGGAAAATCGGTATATATGGAGGACTTCGTCCGAAATGGAATAATGAAAGTATCTGATCTTTTTGACGCAAATGGTTTGATACCGTGGCAGTCAATAGCACAGGAGGAATTTACCCTAATACATAAATTAAGATGGCTAGGTTTAGCATCAGCTATTCCTGGGGATCTAAAGTATGGAGAAGCAGATCTGGAATCTACTTATTTCAAAATTACAGGAATTCCTATGGATCTGGAAACCTTAACTAAGAAAGCTATCAAAAATGAGTTATGTGAAAGGTCATTTGTTATTCCTACAAGCCAAAACAAACTACAAATGGAATTGAGGGAGGGGTGCATGGAATGGGGAAAAAGATATAAACTTATGATGAAAATGACAACTGAAAGCAAAATGAGAGAATTCCAGTTCAAGCTCCTTCATAATATTTTATATACAAACCAAAAATTACACAAAATAAACCCTCAGAAGTATGGCAGCCCACAGTGTACGTTCTGTGACGGGGAAGCCGAAAGCTATGAACATTTGTTTTATGAATGTCAATATGTTATATCTCTCTGGAGTGAGATCCTCTTTTGGTGGGGGGAACCACTTAAATTAAAGTCACCACCAAGTAGATTGTGTATGATTATATCTAACCCAGATGATACTTTGATTGTAAACTTTATATCTCTGTTGGTAAGAAAACATGTATACTTTTGTAAAATGAAGGAAATGAAGCCAAATTTCGTTGGCTTCCTATCTTACTGTAAAAGAATTTACCAATGTGAAAATTATATTGCAAAAAAGTACAATAAGATGGTTTCACATCTAAAAAAGTGGTCTCCTTTGTTACCATATGTAAGATAAAAAGAGGTACTACTATATATGTATAATAGAATACAGAAAAGAACAACAATGTAATTTCATAACAATGTAATGTATCAATGAAGCGCCTAATAAAAAGTATATAAAAACAACTTCTTACTGAGTGGATTGTTATGCAAATTAGCAACTCCTAGACGCTTTGACAACTAGCCTGGGTGTTAATTTATGCATAAACTTGAAGCAGTGAAATTTGCAAAATTGACAACTGGTAGACAGTATTAGCATCTAATAGCTATTAAATTGTGATAATTGTGAAGCGAGATGACAAGCCGAATTTAAAACATGTAATAACATTCATTTCACATCATTATGTAAAATCATGTGGGAAGCCACGAAAAGAAGAGGAAAAAAGGAAATAGAGTCAAATGAAGAAATTTATGCAGTGAAAATTGTGATGTAATTCTGTGACTGTGAACAGTGATAAAATTAGTTATGAGAAATGGTACAATAGAGTGTGTAGAGAGTTCTCATATCTCCAAATACAAAGAAGGAATTGTATTCAATAACACAGCTAAGTAAAGGCTAAGCAACCAAATATCATTGTCATTGTTCTTGCTGGTAATGGTAATTCTGATGGTAAAGCTGTGAGCTCGTCTTTTGGGTAGCTAATGGGTATCTGTGTTGAGTTTGTTTGTATATATATAACTAATGCTTAAGTAGTATAGATGAGTATACCATGAGTATAAATTTTACTTTCCTGGCTACTGAACAAAAAATATCCACCCCTTCCCAAAAAGTATTACAGAATTATGATGATTGTTCATGTAATGAGAAATTATACTTGTTTTAGCTTTACTGAGATATGCACTACCAATATTATAAATATTTATTAATTTGACAAAAATGACACTTGACTTTTATTTCAGAATTTGCCTAGATGAATATATTCCTTTCGTAGAAGCGACATAAATAATAATTTATCTGATATTTAGATTATACAACGCCCGTTGTTTGCGTCCTTCTTGGATTCAAGATAGCCCGGAAGTACTTTGTTTTACAAGTTTCAATGATGAGAACATTGTTGTAGCAACATTAGTATATGTACTGCTTCCCCAATAGCCAATTTGATAAGACAGAGAGAAAACATGTCATTATGTCGTAGGTATGCTTTCAGGTGACGGAAGCACAGTTCACACGTGTTGAACTTGGGTTTCTCGTAGGTGTAGTCTTCAAACATCTGTGACCTCAACTCAGCAGCAGTCATACTTAGCTTTGTAATCTTCAAATACTCTACGTAATCCACTATATGAGGAGTCCAGAGCAATCAAGTCCTGTCGATATACTTGGTGGGATATATCAGATTCATAGCTCTAAAGCGGTTAACTATATCGCGTAAATCGAATACGCGACCATGGTTAAAGATGAATCTCTGAAAAACTAATTCAATCTAACATCAGGGAAATGATTATTTCTCGCTGTTGTTCGCACCTTGTCTTTTAATATTTGGCCAGAAGGTACTAAGTACGTACGTTCGGTACGACACGTATATTGAGTCTGTATGCGAGCGTAAACTTCGACGGGATAGCCCTTTCAGTGATAGCTGCTAAATTAAGTTTACATGTGTGAGTTGGGTGTATATTCACAACAGTTTACAGGCAACGGAAAAGATCTGTGTCGATAAAAATCTTAATATCTGAAAATAACAAATTTAATGACAACCAAATGATTAAACTACCACCTAAAAATACTAAACACACAACTATGGCTTTACCAAACGTAGCAAATCTCTCTTTTTAATATTTCACTATAAACTGAATCGTGGCTAATAATTTTGTACACCAAATGCGTATTCCTATAATTTGTCTGAAACAATGGCGCGAAACATTTGAGTTCCCAGAATTTGTTCATGTTTCGCACTGGACAGATAGTCTAAACCGGGGAATACTATTTATAGCATAGGGTTCATAATTTGTTTGATGTTAGATATCTGTTTCGCAATTTAGGTAGCAAATTTGATAATTATATTGCAAAACTGCTGTTCCGTACACATGTGCCCTACAAGTAAGGCATATTCAGCAGCTCTGTAGCCTTAATTATCGTTAAATTCGTTTGAGGAGAATGGTTCACAATTTTCCACACTCATATGTCTTAATGTGAATTAGTACACCTGATTTTCAGAATGTCGTTTGGCAACCATATTAGCTTGAAGTTAAACCGAAAATAGCAATTTTGAACTTTTGTCTCGGCATTCTGATATTTTGTATCTGATATATAAGCTACCAATTTCAACTGAGTGAAAACGGTCTGATGTATATGTAATGTTGTACACTTGATTATAATTCAAAGAATGATGTGAACATTATGAGATATGACGGAAGAATATCTTAGCTGTGTACCTTCTGTGTGGTCATATATTTCTCTAATTTGTCTACCAAAGTGTGCACATAGAATTTATTATAAAGTGATTCGCTTGTTATTTGCTTGTTCATGGGCTTGTTTGATTATTGAATACGAAGTTTGATTAATTAAGTACACCGACAAGTAGAATAATTGCTCTCACGAAGCGGTCGGTTTCGTCCTAAAAATGATGCACACGTGTGTTCCTTATATATCGTGCGGCTTTATTCGCCCACACGGTCAGCTGAGGTAACCCCTAGGTTCCTCAAATTTAGCAGGTAGGTCACACCTTCACCCTAGTTAACAGGAAAAACCAGTAAAAAAAATTGCCCACCGTTGCTATAGCAACAGACAAAAAACTGATTTTTGCATAGCTTCGCGCTAAGTGTATCTCCTACAAATTTTGGATACAACACCTCAGACCTAGCTCATTTTACTCAGCTTGAGTGTGGGCACAATGTTTCCATGGAAACAGCTACAAACTGATTTTTGTAATACCTTCACGCCAAATGTATCACACCCTACATTTCTATGATTAAAAAACGTGGACGTAGCTCATTCTACTCAGCTTGAGTGTGGGCAACAATTTACTGTTTTTTATGTTTATTTTTTACCGAGAAGATTGACCTCAACGTTGGGGTAACTTTTCACCAGCAACGGCTTTTAACTCCTCTAATATTTTTTTTGGCTTGGTTAATTTTGTTCATACTTGACAGGCAGGTCGTACCGTCACTAATTTGGTCCACAGCTACCAAGGCAACAGCCAAAAACTGTTTTTTTTTAATACTTTCGCCCCAAATTTATTACCTCCTACCAGTCTTGTAATCATATCTTTTATTTTGGCTACGGTGCTCCGTTTTAGTTATAAATCGACGTTTGCTTCACATTCATGTCCTACCATGGCAACAGCCGAAAACGAATTCGCCAACCAGCCTACCGGCTTGTTTTCATTGGAAAAATCGTTCAGCAACATTCTTGGCATGTTAGGTGTACATCACATGAAATACTACGATTGAGAAAACTTTATGTATGTTGAATGAGTTTTATAAACCCCCAAAGGCTCTTGGAAGATTTACCTGCAGTAAAATTAGCGATTGCCATGGAGGCGCAACCATCAACATCAAAATACCAGAAGGTTTCTGCTGGCGATGTTGCGACGTTACCCGGTTCCAAATAAAGATTACCAACACCAAATAAGCAACATTTTAATCGGTAATCAAGATTCATTTAATCCAGGGCTAACAAGCAACATCACAAGCGAAGTTGTGGCGTGCAGCTCAGCGACTACTGCTGACAACGTATGTCATGCTTGCGTGCCTTCACCATTGTATTCAAACTAATCACGTCGTGTGCCGTTCTCTTTCAAACCCAGGATTCGATCAATAAGGGTGTTTCAGTAAAAAAACACATCGCAAATCATGCAAATTCAACATTTTCAAACCAGTATACTAAAACAGAAATGCTCAGAAATGCAAAAGGATAGATATTACTTTTCACTATACACACCTCTGTTGATACTATCTCTCACATACCAGTATTCTACTTCTTATTATTCCTGCGAAAAATGGACGAGCCTCTTTTCATGTTGACATTCAGAGTAAAATCACGTGACAGGCTGTTAAAATTGGCTGTTGCATACTCTTTCGCCGGTCTGGAAAATGTGTTTAATTAGCTCTCATTCAATCAACAATACAGATTTTCCAGTGGGAGTGAAACTATTCGACTCTACCATTAAAAAATAGGTTTTTTTCAGCAAAAAACGAATAATAACCCTGGAGTGCACACAATACACTGAATTTCAGAACAAATCTTGCATTAGTTACAGCAGCAGAATACCACAGAAATATCAGACGAAACATGAAAACACTATATATTGTATTTCGGCCCGAACCCTCTCTATTGCAATTCCAGGAATTACCCCCGTATGTGCATCCATTTTCCACCTTGGTATCATCAACCCCAGAAAACAAACTCTTAATACCACGCTGAAGCGTTTGGTAATTAGTACACAAACTAGTTTTCTGTAATGTATGTTTATAACTTCCACTCTAAACATGCAAGTTATTAATTCATAGCAATACTGCCAAGTCATGTGAACCAAATGTGCGTACGAGATGTCATTGATAACAATAGATTGGGTATATTTGAAGAATATTAAAATGGTGACAGGCAGAAAGACAATTTGTGGAGTGCCTCGCTGTTTTATTGACTATCTTGGCTAATATATATCAATGAACATATCACTTACTCCGTACATAAATATAATTTTGTGTTCTATGGTGGAAAGTGAGTTTGATGAGCATTGGGGGATTTTTGCACTGATGGAAAGTTCAGTAGTGAATGACTGACTTCTTCGTTTATTCATGGTATTATGGTGCTGGACATTGCCTTTAACATTCTTTAATCACATACAGTGTAGATAGACAATAAATGCGTGATAGATTGGCTAATTATCGTGTTTATAATCTCTATAAAAAACTAGTAGTTTATATGTACTAATAGTGAATCCCACATTGACTGTCACGCACTTTTCCCTGTTCATTTTTTGGCTAGATATGTATGTGTTAATTGTACACAAGTATTATTATCTCATATCTTGGGGAATTTAACACCAATTTGTAAGCATGTATACATAATGTCGAGATGAGGGATGAGTTTATAGGAATAAATATTCATATATGCAAATTTGGTAATTATTCTATGAATCTTATCTTATTTTATGTATTATGGAGGACAATCTTAGCATCTTACACATTTACCCATATATTCAGGACATCATCTGGCTATGCTGCATGGCATATTGTTCCGAACACCAAAACAACAGCATTGCCAGCTAAGTTGCTGACTGATTTGCTATTGTTATATGCGTGCCTGGAGATTTTTTTCAATCGTTTAAATTTCTATAACATAAATGACACAGTAAGAAATATCAGGACACGGTCGGTGGTGTGTTTTGTGCGTGTCACAACTCTCGTGAATGAGCGCATTTAGTGGCACACCCTTGCAAAAGTGATTTGAACTAACTAAAATTATATATATAAATGTAGTTACTAGTAATTTTAAGGGTGTGACAGGTTATCACCATGGTAAACATATGTCAGATTTAGGGGGATGCACTGACAGATATTCTCTATCAATCTGATACACATGCGTTTCCGAGTCTGTGTTTTGGTTTGCATTAAAGATGTGTACGACCTTATATGCATTCTGATCCTTAGTAGCGCCATCATCGACGGTATTTGATATTTTTCACAATATTCAATATTTGAATATTCAATTAAAAATCCATGCAGTTGTTCGTCTACAGTTTGTATCGTTTCCAATTGAATGATTGGCAATCGTCAATGTAAAACTAAATAGGTGTGTTGGAGGACGCGGACTGTACTCAAAGGTATACGACTATTTGAACACTAAGCAATTACATAGAGCCATCCCCGGGATCGTGACATGAAAGTATATACATGCACATGCTATGGAAATATATCTCTATACCGTATGAATGTACTTACGTTCTGTATTCTTGATAAGAATTAAAAACACCGCCCACAGGGTACCACACTTAACAGATTTGTAGATTTGAAGTAACATTGTTGTATCCTCCTATAGCTACGTTTGATACGTATACACCACTAGCAGTTCCTATAGTAAGTTTGTGCGCAGGCACATTGGCAACGAAAATAATAAGTACACATTTCACTCTAGATGGCGCCCTAATATAGGATTAAAGACGACACCGTCGTACACGTGAATCACCGTCGTACACGTCACATGATAATAAGAAAACTGAATATTATATCCAAATGCTGTTCTTTTAAGGTAGCGGGACTATTATTTGCATACTTGTTTTCATCCTCTAATTGTGACTAAATGACTACAAATAGACCTAGGAAAGTATATATTTTTAGAATCGCCAGACTTCAAGATTTTCACAAGGGTATTTTGCATGCCCGTATCTGCATTCTACGACGCGTTACTCAACCAAAGGTGAAAAATTACTTTTTCGGTAAAAAAAATAATTACGCATTTATGCTGGCGATAAGAAGTATTTTTTTTCACTTTTCCTAGTTGTTCAATAGTCTGGTAAATTGAATGTGTTTGGTCAGTTTTATTCAAGCAACGCGTTCTAAAAAATAGTGTGTTGAATTTCAATTACTGTTTTAGTCGCATTGCCCCCAACTCAAACCACAACTCGTTGGTAAATAATCGATGAAATAGTTTGTCTGGACACATTCAAGTTCCTCTCACTGTCACCTTAAAGCTGTGAAAATTTGGTGTTAATCCGCCGACAATAAGTATACGTTATTTTTTTGTTAAAGACCTTGTATTTTGAAAAACATAAACTCCTAGAAAACGTCCATGAAGGAACAGCAAAGATTTTCAAGCTTGTTTATCGGCACAATCAATTTGTTTTCCCATCAAGGTCTGTTTTAACATGTGTAGGGACATCCAAATGTGTAAGGCTATTGGAAACCAAAAAAATAAAGGAATGGGATAGCTATAATTGGATAAATTCGGCATATGAAAACAGCAAAATGAATGATTTTTTTCAGTGGATGTGTGACCTTGTGTCTGACACATTCATATGCAAATGACTAATCTGTGAAACAAATAGGGGCGGAGAAAAACCACTCAAATGTTTGGAAACACTAATTGTGTGTCAGATAGCTACTGATAACACATCCCAACATTGCTTTGTCTTGAGTTTATCTTTGAAACTTATAGGCACACAGATTAAACCTGTGTTGTTGATTTTGGAAAACACTACTGAGGCTGCCTTGCTTCCTATCAGAAAATCTACATTTTAACCAACTTACATGACATTCTATGTTATGTTGACTTTATCACATGAAAGTTTATAGTGCATTTCATCAATTAATAAATAAATGTGAAAATCGTAATTTTCAACACAAATAATAGTCTCGCTACCTTAAATTGTTGTTATTGGTATGTTAGGAATGTTGTGAGATAAAAGTAACTGTGGTTTTAATGCATTATTTTATGACTGTCTTCGAACACGGGAAAACCAGCAACGATAAAGCGGAATAAGTAACCAAATGGTGCCAGTGTATGCACTTAAACGGCCGAACAAGTAAAAAAAGTACAAGACGGGATGCGGTATTTACATTCCATACAAAGGGCAAAAGGGCAACTACTATCGCGATGAATAATTAAATTCATTGAATATTACTATCAACTCATTCCTTTTATTTATATAAATCTCAATGATAATCCAGCCAGTCAATCAACAGTGCATAATATCATCATATGGAAATGTTCCAATCTTATTCCATTGTCCTATACATGACGACTGTTCGAAACTGGTAATCATTCCGGAGCTTTGACATTGACGTCGTGCAGGCATTCTCTATGGTGGCGCATATACTTAAAATCATTTTTTTGTGATTAAATGATTAATCGATCAAATTATTTTCTAGAAACTTATCTGAAAGGTGTCCGTTTATTTATATCTGTAAATCAAAATAAAAAATATATATATGTTTTGTGTTAGTTTCTGAAAAAAATTACTCGCGAGTTATATTGGCGATAAATAATGTGTATGTGTTAGCTTACATAAAAATGTAATTTGAAACTCAATTAAATTTTCTCACATTTTGAAGGAGAAGACCGGGCAACAGAATAATACTCCCTGACAAATAAGCTCCACAAATGTAGAAGAATGCAATTTACGGTTTTTTATATCACTTTTCATTCTCCGGGTATTGACATTTTCATCATGTAATCATATATAGAATATATACTGAGAATATTGAATCTTTTGAATTGATTCACGAAAAGATGCAACAGACCCATATAGAATTGCCTCAAAATTTGGTAAAAATGTGCTAAAACACGCACGTACGTCATGTGTTAGGTGAAGACGAAATGAATGCCAAGCAGCTACATCTGAAAAACAAAAAAAATTGGAATTTGTGACAAATGTTATCATATTTATTCAACGTTGCCAAAAGCTCTGAACATATGAAAAGTGCTCTGCTTTTTTACTTAGTTTGTTATTGGTTATTCATTTTTGATTCTTTTCAACAACCCTGACTACTTGCTTGATAAATAATAGTAATTCGATTGTATTACAAACAATAACTAAAACAAATTAATTATGTGCTCTGTAACACTGATTTCTGGCCAAGAACACTAAGTCTTCACTGGAAGGAGCCTGCGTTATAGCAAGTCTGAATTCAAATTTAGAGAAAGACGTTGCCCAAATATAATGACAACAATATCCACGTGGTTTGTTAATAAAATTTAGATTACATTGAATGAGGTAAATACGAACATTGAATCGAACGATAAAATCTGAAACTGATGATAAGTGATATATTGTCTTTGTTTGGAATATACTTCCAAATAATCCATAAATTGGAGCGTAAAAAATGTTAGCTATAACCACAATACTCAACATAACTCCGGCATAGTGCGTGTAGTGTACCTACAATTTCTGTAAAAACTGACTTCTTCAATCAAGTTGCTATACAAAATATTCCTATTGCAAAAATAACATTTATTAGTGAACGTACTGATTTATTGACACAAAGTTGTAGTATGTGCTGCAGTTAGGTCACTATAAATACAAGAAAATCCGAGAAAGCATAGGCAGAACTGTCGTGTGATGAGGACTGAATTAAAATAATTTAATATTTAAGGTTAGCTATTTAAACACATTGAATTATTGAGAGTTTTAATAGGTGTTTTGCGGGGATAACAGATCAATATCTAAATTATGTAATGTACGTAGCTAATAAGCAAGACTTTCAACTATAACTGCGGCAGACATACTTTGATTGTGGTAGCAGGCATATTTGGAGTAAAGACAGCACATAATAACATTTTAGTTTATGCGCATCCATATGATTTTAGTCACCGTCGGATGAAGTCCGAAATAGGACTATTTGTTTTCTGTCCATTTCGAAATCATTTCCAAGACATTTAGGTTCAAAATTAGTACAAGTCATAACTTGCAACTATTTTCTTCCAAAGAATCACATGTTATCCACTGTCTCTTGGGGTGTTTTGGCCTGTTTCATTCAATTTCACTCGTTTCTCATATACACTTTCACATATCGTGTTTGGATTTGGTATAAAGCATGGTTAGGTAATAGCATGCTTGTAATTTGTATTTCGATGTATTCAACTAATTTGTGGCCATTTTCATCAAAGAAGCTAATATCACAACATTTTAACCAGTAATCAGTTGCTTCTCAGGCGTTATTGGCCGATTCTATTCAAACTTATTATTAAGATCACCATGATGGCTTACTGGTGCACGTCAATTTGTTTTGAGATTTGGTTTAACATTGCTCAGTTTTTATTTTCATGTATCATTTCTCTGTCTGATTTTGTATGAGATGCAAAGACTTGGTCACTTCAATGGTATATAGTATCGGTTTTTGAACTGATGAGATGATTTGAGAGTAATTTAATTTATAGACAATTTAATGGCAAGCATTGAGCAAATATATGTCAGTCAGCGCCACTAAACAAAGCAAATGCCATGAAAGACCAAGACAGGCGGACTTCATACATGGGGCACAGTTGTTGATGTAAGTGACCTAATGTCAAATTGAGAAGTGCTGAATTTTGTTTGATGTTCAACTTGGGTTATTTTTTGCATGTTTACAGACAATGTGGTGAATGGGATCAAAATGAAGCTGGAACTAACAAAGTACAGTACCATTGGAATGATTTAGCTGATGGGAGGATTGTCAAGGGTTTTACGCACTGTTATCAAACATTACTACTGATGAACACATTGTTACATACACACAAAACGAAATGCACTGATAATGTTTTCGATGGAATTTACATAATATATAACATTCATTTCATTAGTAGACTTGATTCCCAATCAATAGCCGTCGGAACTACGCCCTCACTCGATACAAGCATGTAAGGAATTTTCCCGGGAAAATCAAGCATGGATGCTCATATCTATGTAAATAGCTGCACTATATACCAAATAAAAATGAAGACATTATAATTAATAAATATTCTATTAAAACAATGTTGAACGAATTTCCTTAGAATTGAAGTTTTGAGTTCATGGGCATTTGAATTAAGACAACACAATACAATACAATAATACTTTATTATCACCGTAAAGAAATTACAATCTTTTTTGGGCCCTGAATAATAAAGTTAAATTAATAAACATGAACGCAAATTAATTATAGTATCAAAAAACAAAGAAAGTTACTAAATGCTTCTTTTCAAGTTTGCATTATCAATGTATTGGATTAGTGTTTTCAGTAAATGTATATCTGATGCGTTGATGATTGTCTTGAATTTTTCTGTTTTGTCCATCTCATGTAAATTAGTAAATATTTTGTTAAATTCATCGTAAAGTGTCTTTCTTTCAGAAGAGTAAGCTTTACAAGATGTAATGAAGTGGATTTCATCCTCTAATACATTGCATGTTTTGCATAGTCTCTTGCTGAGTGGTGTTTTGGACGAGTATGTCTTCCTACTTCAATCTGTAATTTGTGGCAACTAAGCCGTAATCTTGCTAGTGTTTCAACATCATGGAGTTTATTTAATTTAGTTAAATATGGTGCTTGTTTAATTTCATTGTTTATTTGCCTGTATGTCCGTAGTTTTGAGTTCTCTCTGTTATTGTCTTGATTCCAAAGTTTATTGTAGTAGTCTTTAGATATCTGATATAAATGGTCTTTATTAATTGTTATCGATGTCAATGTTGTATTGATGTTGTTGAGTTTTTGCAGCCAAGAGTTAGGATAGTACTGTTGTTTCAGCTCCATTAAAGCGTCATATGCAAATGTTATTGATCCACTCTTGGTGATGTGCTGATAATATTTTATGGCTCTTTGTTGTACTATGGATAAGAGTGGCAGTCTTCCTAATTCCATTCGACATCCGATGTTGCTGCTTTTGTTGTTTAGGGATAATATCTGGCGACAGAGTCTTAGGTGACATTTTTCAGTGTCTGTGTGGTCCCATTGTTGTATGTTTATATGTATTCCCCATATTTCTGAGCCATATAATAGTATAGGTTGTTGTATAGTATCAAATAGTTTGGTCTTCAATCTGATGTTGTTCTTGTTTTTTGGGTAGATTGTTGATAGATTACGTTCTGCTTTTTTTGCTTTATCTGCCAGTATTTGTGTTGTTTTTGTCATGGTGCCATTGGAGTTGATGTTGATGCCCAGATATGTGAACTGATTTGTCTTCTGTAGTATTGTTTTGTTGTATGTGAAAAAAGTATTCTCTGATTTATGTCCGTTTTTGTGAAACGTCATTGTTTTTGTCTTTTCCGTGTTTACTGTCAAGCCCCATTTCTCTGTGTATTGTTGTAGTGAGTTGATGTTTGCTTGGAGTCCAGACTTTGACTTTGACAGCAGGGCTATATCATCAGCATACATCAGATTAGATATAGCTTTATTGTTGAGTTTTGGCATATGGTCTGTGTTGAGGTTGAGGTCTTCTGATAGGTCATTTATAAATACATTGAAAAGTGTTGGGCTCAGGGGCAGCCTTGTTTCACTCCATTTTCTAATTGGAATAGTGGCGAGATTTTTCCATCCAGTTTGATTTGGAATTGCATGCTGCTGTACATGTCTTTAATGATGTTGTACATTGGGCCACTTATGTTGTGTTTTTGTAGTTTGTACAGGAGTCCATCTTGCCATACTGTATCAAAACATTTCTTGAGATCTATGAAATATGCATACAGATTGTTGTTCTATGATTCATACTTTTTAATCAGTGTGTGTATTGTTAATATGCGGTCTATGGTTCTATATGAATCCTGCTTGGTTTTTGTGTATGATCTTCAGTTTCTCTAGAAAGTTGATAAGTCTTGTATTTAGAATAATTGCGAATATTTTACCTATATTGCTGCTAGTTGAAATGCCACGGTAATTTGATGGATCTAATGCATTGCCTTTCTTATGGATAGGTGTTATTGTATTGATGTTCCAAAGCTGTGGGTAATGTTCAGTAGTAAGTACATGGTTGTATAATAATTGTAGAGCTTGACTCAGAAGTGGACTACCATATTTCAACATCTCTGGTGGTATTCCATCTATGCCAGATGATTTTCTATTCTTTAGTTTTCTTAATACGGTAGTGATTTCATGTAATGTTATTTTCTTGTTTAGGTATTCGTTTGTTTTCTTCATGTTTTTGATGTTTCTTAGTGCTGTATTTATCTCTTCTTGTCTGATCTTAGAAGTGTTTGAATTGGTGCTGATAGATTTAAAGTGGTTTATCCATTCTGTATATGGTATTTCTGATACATGTTTATTACCGGTATTTTTGATGTTTTGTTTTGTGTAGTTATGTATTGTCTGCCACAGTTCTTTTTGTGTTGTAGTCTCATTTAGGTTGTTGATTTTATTTTGAAAGGTAATCCATTTCTGTTGCTTAAGTTGCTTCACATATTTTTTGAAGATTTTCTTTTTCATGTGGTATTGGGTCCTGATTCCAGTATTATATGGATCTTTTCTCATTTGTTTTGATATATTGATGAGTTTTTCTTCATTATATTGCATTGCCTGTCATTGTTTTTCTTTTTACTGGCGTGTGTTTTCTTAATTTTTCTTGGTTTTGAATTTGTAATGAGGCAATTCTTTGCTATCTTGTCTATCATTTCCTGAAAATCGGTGGCGATGTCTTGAGATGAGTGATTGGAGTAGTCTTTCTTTATGAAGTTGTTGATTATATGTTGTCCTTCTCCTGTTTGTAGGTATATTTTATATATTTCTTTATTTTCTGTTGACCACTTGTAATGTCCAGGCATTAAAGGTAAGGTGTTGTTTATATTTTTGTGCGTTTCTTGATATATGTAGTTTTATGGTGGTTGATATTTGGCAGTGATCAAGACCTGGTAAAAGTAGATTTACTTTAAAGTTCATAACACATTTTGTATTAATGTTTGGTCGATTATAGTATAATCCACAGTGCTAGCTCCATTCCATTCATAGCAAGTTAACTGGCCTGAACTATCTCCAATTGTTCGGCCATTTAGGATGAGCAGCTGTTGTGTTTTGCAGATATTTATAAGTTCCTCTCCAAAATTGTTTTCCTTTTATCCATATTATTTCTTTGTTTGGCGTGTATGTCAGAAACATAGTAGTTTGGTATTGGTAGCAGATTGTTGTCTTTGTCATCATCTTCAATGTAGTCTGTTAGATTGGCTGTTCTGGCATTGAAGTCACCTTGGAGTAATATGGATCCTTTTTGTTTATATTGGTTTATCTCTTGATCTAGAATCTGGTAAGGGTCTGTCTCTTGTGTGTCATAATATGAAGAACCTGATGGGGGTATGTAGACATTGCATAGGTATATGTCATTTTGTTGATTGAAGAAATCCTTGTTCAGTGTGCACCACACTGTATATTCATTTGTTGATGGTAGTATTGATACACCTTCTTTAATTGTATTCTTTATATAAACACTTATCCCACTTGAACTTTTCCATGCTTTCTTGTGTTTTTTTCTCAGTTTATGATGGATAAAGTATTCTTTTGGTGTAGGTAAAAGGTCTGTTGTAGTGCTATCTAACCATGTCTCAGTGAAACAGTATATATGGTAATTGTGTATTTGGTCTTCTATGTCAATGAGTTCTTTTGTTTTCACATCTCTGTTTGGTGGTTCTGGTATGTAGTTATATCGTAGTCCTTGTGCGTTGATGTGTCCAATTTGAAGTAGGTTTTGCGCTACTTTATTCTTTTTATTTATCCTCATAATGAGAAAACAGACAATTTTGTAAATGTAACAAATCTATATTTAGCAATTGAAGGTTAAATAAATATTTTTGCTAATAATCGTTATTCAAACATTTTGCCCACATCATGCAATTGTAGAACTTATGAATTAAGGCTGAAATGAAATCTAAGAACCACAGACAGTGGATTCGGTATACCAAAGCATACTAAATGCATACTGACGTGTGATAGCAATGCTGAACACAGTTGTCTTTTCGCATATGGTCTGAGATTGTTAAATGTTTTCGGCAGAATTTCAACACAATGATGATTTGTCACCTTGTCATCAACATTATGGCATATAATTTTGTTTATTTCATGGAATGTCCAGTTTGTGTAACAGTGTTTGTACATACATACATTGAAAAACATCCGACAAACTACAGATACTATTTTTTCGCAGAAATTAGTAAAACATGCCCAAAATGCTAAACAGGTATCAATAACTTTGCTGTTAGGGAAAAGGTATTTGTTATACTGAAAAAACATTGAAATCAGTTTAACCACATCCAAGGATGATTTGGTCAAAAACTTGAGTTCTACTGTCATATGCCACAACTAAGATACAAAATCATTGATACGAGTCAGAAGATTTTACAGATGGATAAGATGAATCAACTAGATAGTAGCAATCTTAATATCTGGACTTTTATAGACAATATGTTGATACTCATGTTTGGAATTTTATCTTCTCGCTTAAAGGACAAATAATGAAATGTCTAAGTTTCTTTTGGATAGGCTGATAGATATAAATTCAATTCAATTTTCAAATATTTAGTATTCTATATTTACAGTTATTTATAATCACTACACAAACTGAGTTACACTGCTTTGGGACAGCTGCTATAACGCCTTCGCAAATGACCCTGAATAAGCTCTTAGCTACCACAGTATAAAAACACTTTTGAATGTACTGCTGCCTTTACAAATGTAACAAATCCATATTCTTATTGTTCCTTCAAATTGTATGTACTGTACCTCAAATAACTGGAGATTCTGTTAAATTAAAAATCATCTTTCAAACCATGTTCAGTTCTATTTCACTCTTTGAATTTGTTAATTAGATTAATTTAGACAGAGGGTTTTCAAACTGCCAATTCACATAGTTCATACCCACCATAGATCCAGTCAGTCAAAATGACTATTTTGAATTGTAGGCAGCATCAGACACTGTGATGTGGCGGGTCTCCGAGCAAAACAGAAACAGAAGAGTACTTGAAGGATAAAATTACTTATGATTACCACCTACATATGACCAGTGAAAACGGTGTCTTACCTTAGCAGTGTTGCCCCATAGTAATAGCGTACTGCTGATCAGGTGACAGAGTCGGCATTGTCGAGGACACTAGACCCAAACTTAATTTCTGTGGTTAACTGGCATTCAAAAAGAGGCAGAAACAGTTATACATTAGGGCATAGGTCGAAAGCGAGACTTGGAATGTCCAAGGAGCGCTGACGGGAGAAACTTCGTCGCACAACCATATTGGCCAGACGGGGATGACAATTGGGTGTGGACCGTGCCCTGGGATGTGGTTACTGGTGAGAAGCCCAATCCGTGTCTTTGGCACAGCTTGATTGTTCATAAAGGTGGCACAACCATTTGAAAGGGATAGGGCCCCTAACTCAGAATTACGCCTACCAGAGGCGCGAGCTATTAGGAAGACTGTTTTCCCATGTCAAATATTTCAGTAGTGCTGATTCTAGTGGTTCAAAGGGTGGTCTGCTTAGAGCTGACAACACAACCGACAAGTCTCAAATGTGAGGTTCCCTAGATTAGCATCTAGGCCTTCAATTATGAAAAGCAGGTCTCCTATTAATAGTACAATCGGCTAGTCTTGTCCCCAAAGTGTTCTCAATGGCGGACGACAAGGCTGACCTATAACCAACGATTGCTGCGTAGGATAGACCTGACTTGTCAAACCGGTGGAAGCAGAAGTGGCTAGCTGGCCAGTGGGATGGCATAGATCAATGTCCCTTCCACTACACTAATCAATGCGTGCCTGCCACTTGGAGTCATAGACTGCACTGGTGAAACACCTATACTCCCGACCAGAACGTTGGCAAGGGACCCGCTCAGATAAACCATCCGTCTGTGTGGGTCTACTGAGAGCCTCCCTGCATAATAGTCGTACACTGCTGGGCTCATTGGTAGTGTGCCATTCTGCTGGGGCAGCAGATCCAGGATGTTCGGAAGCACTACCTATGTCTCAACTTACATTTCCAACAGTAGTGGTTGGCCCATTGGGCGCCACCAGCGTCAAGATGCACGTGAGCTCCTGATGAGGTTTCTCCAGTATCCGGGAAATCAGTGGGAAGGGAGGAAAGGCATACGCATCCATGTGGGCGCACAGGTTCAATAATGCGCCCATGGCCCATGCTCCTGGAGTTGGCCGGAGTGGCATGTACACTGGCAGCTTGGCATTCCGGAGTGTGCCTAATAGATCTAACAGTCTGGAGCCTACCCATAGGGGTACCTGACACTCCATGTTCTGGAATGGAGTCGCCACAAGAGGGCGTCCGTCTGACTGTTCCGCACCCCTGGAAGATGGTATGCAGTTAGCTCCACATTGCTTTCCAGGCACCAATAGAGAATTTTGCTCATCCAGAGCTGATGCACAAAACATACCTCTGTGTCGAACTCCATACCCAAAAACACCAACTGGTGTGTCGGGTGTGGATGGAACTTTCAGATTTACTAGAAAGCCTAATTGGTGTAGTAAATCATGTGTTAACTTTGTATGGAGCCATGCATAACCAGAAGGGGAGCATCCCAATTTTTAATACTTTGCCCAAATGGGTGAGTCGAAGGAGTCAATGACTCGCTAGGTGCATCATTATGTGCCAGTGAGCATCGCTTAAAACTTAACATGGCTAACCAATTGGACAGTGCACAGAGTAAAACAGTGCTTGGCATCAACCAATCGAGAAGTACATACTGATTTAGCTTGCTTAGATCCAGAACTGGACGTCAGTCACCTGTAGCTTTGGAACTACAAACATGTGAGAGTAGAAGCCTGGGCTTACTGCCTGGACTTAGTTTTGGGATTATTTGGTCAGAGTTATTTGCCATAATGGAATAAAATTTAAAGTATATGACTATGAGGGTGAAAAAATTGTCTGAGGTTGTCTGACATCGCCGAACCCCCTCTTTTCATGTATAAAGAAAGCAAAGGTGTGTCCGATCAAGCGCCTGGTAGTTGAGTCTTCTGGGAAAAAAAGAAAGATCCCCAGTACTGGTTCTGCTGACAATCCCTGGCTGGTGGGAAGTGGGGGGACAAAAACAACACCCTGCTTGGTCCCCTTTCATACTGGAGGTCTGACCACCAGCCACCAGTCTCGGCAGAGACCCAGTACCACCAACCTGTGCCCCACCTGCTTCCCGATAAATGGGAAGGTCGAAGCTGGAATCAGGGGAATCATGGGAGGAAGCACCTTTAGAACTTGAACATCGCTTCCCAGGGTGCTTTCTCCTGCTTGCTGACCGAGAGGTGTCTGCAGTAAAGACAACACGCTCCTGCTACAGCTTTTTTTCCACCTGAACTGAAAGGAACAAAATTTGACCTGACAGGCCATTGAACATCGTCCGAATCTCGGAGGCAAGCCCAGTACCCGACGAGGATGGACCCACAAAGGGATCCACGACAGGCCCATAGAAGCACTTGGCTCCAGGGGCACGGCTTTGCATTGCCGGCACAATAGAGCAGACCATTGCCTGCAATAACAGGCTGCAAGGACGCTCTCCAGTCAGCAGGGAGAGACCGGAAAACCTTGATTCCACCACTCGACGCTGCAGCACTTGAGGTACCCAAAGTCAAATGGGAGGACATCCGGCTCAAACTAATACACTCCTCTCATTCATGCCTGTAGAGCTGCCCTAACTGCCAGCGCGACTAGCCCAAGCTTAGGCAATGCGATCAGTCTCAGCAACTTGAACACAGCTCTGAAACTATCCCAGGTCCCAATTAAAGCACACTCACTCGTGGCAAAAAACCCTGAACCCCAAAAGAATGGAAACATTTGTTATGTGGCAATTTCCGCAAGAGGTGAGGAATTCTTCTTGGAGTGCTTTCCTTCCTGCTAGTCCATTTTAACTACACTTAAGAAATGAACATGGCACGCATGAGAGGAACGCAATTACAGTAGAAACTGACACTAGGAAACCCTACAAATGAGGTAAAATGCATCATCCAAGTTGTTGTTTTTTTGTGCGGTACAAAACGAACATGAGAAAAATGTTATCCTATCAGACTTATAGTTCACAGAAGGAGTACCTCAGAAAACTTCATCTGACCTAGATTTCTCTCTCCGTCATTGGCTGAATCGCTTATTAATGCCTACAGTTCAAAATAGTCATTTTGACTGACCAGTGTCTATGGTGGGTAATTGAACTAGTGAATTTACGTCTGTGTTGACAGTGTGTTGAAAAATCAAAGTCATTTTAATAGCACCTTTTCGATAAACTAATTAGGCCCATACTAGTTTACGGAAGTGACATCTGGGGTCACGAAAGCATATACAAATCAAGTGTGGAAGAAATTCACCTAAACTATTGTTGTCTTGTTTTAGGGGTCAGGAAAAACACATCAATCTTAGGTATTTATGGGGAACTGGGAAAATACCTCTTGATGTATTCATCAAAAAACAATTAATTAAATACTTCAACAGAGTAATGAATACATCAAATGAATTGGTAAGAGAGGCAGCATAATGAACAAACAATTAAACAGCAAATGGTACAGTGCCATAACTACACTGTTAACTGAAATAAACCAACCACAAATTATCAAAACAACAACTATACTGAATGACAGAGAAACCAAGAAATTAGGTTTGAAAGTTGAAAAAATATATAAATTATACTAGAAAAGAGAAATTACATAGGGACCGATGATAACCAAAATAACAATAACAGAAAGAATAAAATCAGAACGTACAAAAATTTCAAAAATGAATTCACTTTAGAAAATTATGTGATCAAAATAAAGAATGCCGAACTACGTGAATGTCAAAGTAGGTTTCGTCTGGGCAGTCATAAACTAAAAATTGAAACAGGGTGGTACACCAAACCAAAAACCGAAATAGGAAAAAGAATCTGCTAACTGTGTTCAAATAACAAAGTAGAAGATGAGTACCATTTCATGATTGAATGCCCTTTTTACGAAAAATCGCGGAAAGCACTATTTGAAGAGACTACTAAGCACATTATAAACATTTTTTTTAAATTAATGGGTGATACAAACTTGAATGTACAAATACCAGTTGCCCAATTTATCAAAAATAACACGAACCTTAGACAGCGACATCTTCTGGCAAATTAGCATAAATACTTTTCTCCTTTAATACAGTTTTTTTTTTCTCATTTTCATCTTTCTTTGATTTACTGTTTATTGCTTTTTTTTTATTATTATTTCATCTATTTTTTTTTTTAATATTATTACCTACATATATCAATAGTTTTTTTGTAACTGTAGTTTGTTGTTTTGTTTTTTTTTTGTTTTTTTTTTAAACCATTGGCGTGCTTTAGATAGTAATTCTTGTAAAATTTGTATGTGTTTTAGCAGTTAGTGTAACCATTTCAATTCCTTCTGAGGAATTTTAAGTGTTTCAATAAACCATACTGTACTGATCAAGAAATCACAACGATGAACTGTGTCGAGTTCACGGCACCCAGGAAGGCCATTTTGAAGCTGATCACATGTTTCCGGTGAAGATAACAGATCACGTGACACAATTGGCCTTCCACCTATATAAACTGGTGTATTGAACTGGTCGTAAGTTGATAAATTGTACTTTTTAAAAACCTTATTTTGTTTTAAGTATTTTTAAAAAATAGATGCCCCTATTGATTTTTAACAGCACCCCCCCCCCCCCCACCGATTGTGCCAATTCGCCCTTCCAGTCGTAAGAACTGATCAGTTCCTAAAAATTCTCCCAGCAAATCAGTGAGACACGCGAAAGCGCATGCGTCAATTGCGCCGTCTGTGACCCTGTGTTGTGCTGTGTTGCGCTGCGAGTACCAATTCCGAGTTGGAGCTAGAAGATAGTTAAGCTATGGTTGGGACTATCCTGTGCCTTGTTAATTTGATTCTGTACATAGTTCAAAGTAAGATTCTTTTTATTATATATGTTCACTTTCTGGGAATGTACGCTGCAAAGACAGAGCTGGTGTCGATCAATGTTGTTTTCTGTGGAACAGGATATTGCCAGATAATTAGGTTTCAAGATATGCGTCTTGAAACCCGTTTGTTATTGTTCTGTTTTCTAAAAACAATAAAAAATAACAAAGCCTTTTATTTCTATAGCGCTAAATGTGACATACAAAACGAATTAAAATTACAAGCAGAAAGATATAACAGCTATAGAAAAGGGGGCAACAAGAAGCATTGCTTTCAAGTGTTGCCGCCTGTATACATTGTGAATATATATATTTTTTTAACTAAACGACAAGATAGGTGATGTGATGATTTTAGCATGGCAAGGTCCTGGCAAATAATATACAGAGAAATAAAAGTGAAATAATTGACAAAATAAATTAAACATTAAATAGATACTAAGTTACTGCAATTATTGGATATTGTATTTATCTAACAGACTCTTTACATAGAAGTGTTTAAATTTTTTTTGACTATTGCAATATTTAATATCATTTTAGATATTATTCCAAAGTTTGACTCCACAACATGACATACACATTGACTTGGGAGTAGTTCTTTATTTTATACAGAAATCTAAATGTTGTCTTGTACTATGTCTGTGTACTTTATGGGTATTTCTAAAGTACTTCAAGATGTTTTCGGGGTCTTTTTTATGATAAACATTATACATTAATAGCATGGTTCTTAATTCAATTAGATCATATACATTTAATACATTTAGTTTATAGAATAATAGTTTTGTATGGCTAAAGTATCCCTCTTGTTTCTCCCTAACAATTCTTATAGCTTTTTTTTGGGAGTAAAAATAAAGAATTTAGAGTAGTTTTATATGTATTTCCTCAGATTTCACAACAATACACAAGATATGGCAATATAAGGGTTAAATACAGATTTTTAAGTACAGATGAGTCTAACAGGTATTTTTAATTTGTGAAGAATACCTAAGTTTTTAGCAACTTTAATCTGAATATTTTTCACATGTTCTTTCCACTGGAATTTACAGTCTACACACAAGAATTTAGTATGATACACTCTTTCAATATAAACATCATTGATTTTGATTGGATGGACACTGTTTACATTTTTACAATAGAAAATCATGTAGTTAGTTTTAGAAATATTTAAAGATAATTTGTTAGCCATAAACCATAAGTGTAACTTCTTCATAATCTCTAGATACCGATTCGCAAACTTTTTTCAGATCTTTGCCAGATAAAAATATGTTAGTATTATCTGCATATAGAATAACCTTTAACAATTTTGATACATTACAGATATCTTTTACATATAGTATAAATAATGTTGTTCCAAGAATTGAACCTTGCGGAACGCCATGAATTTTACTCATTTGATCTGAGTTAATACCATCAATACAGACCTGCTGTAACCTGTTACTAAGATAGCTACTTATCCAAGAAGAGGCAACACCTTGAATGCCATAATAACTTAATTTTTAGACTAGGATTTTGTGATCTATAGTGTCAAACACCTTTTTTAGGTCAATGAAAACATCAACTGTATACATATTAGAGTCCATAGAGGACGTGATTTCTTCAGTTAAATTTAATAAAGCCAAAGCAGTTTCTATATTGTTTCTAAAACCATATTGGCCCTTATATAGTACATTATGTTTGTTAATAAAACCCATTATTAAACAATTTTTCAATTATCTTAGAAAACTGAGGTAGCAATGATATTGGTCTGTAGTTGGAAAATACCTTTTTGTCACAAGACTTAAAAATTAGAGTAACCTTAGCTATTTTCAGTAAATCAGGAAATACTCCAGAACTAAATGAACAATTACAATTATGTTTAAATGGTTGTAAAATAGCAGGCATAATATTTTTAACAGTATACATATCTATATCATCACATCCAACAGAATGTTTACTTTTAAACTTAGCAGTTTTACCGTCAATTTCTGATGAAGTCATTTCACTCAGGTATATTGAATCACAAACACTACTAGTCGTGTAAGAATTGAGATCAATTCCACTATTTGGAATTTTTTTAGCTAAACCAGAGCCTACATTTACAAAGAATTTGTTACAACCATTAGTAATACTGTATTTATCCCGTGGAAGATTATACCCACACTTGGACAATGCATTTTTTTTTTATAATATTATTAATGACGTTCCAAGACCCTTTTATTTTATTGGCATATTCACATAATTGTTTTCTTTAATATTCTTTTTCTGCATTTCTCAAAATAGAAGTAAGTTTATTTTTATAATTTTTATATTTAGTCTCAGCAGCAGAGGTCTGATGTTTTAAAAAAGTCTTATATAAATGGTCCTTTTTAATGCATGCATTTTTTAGGCTACTGGTTAGCCAAGGTTTTTCTTTCTTCTTAGATTTTATGACAATTTTCTTTCTGAGACAGTGTTTATCTACTACCCCCCCCCCCATGCACAATGCAATCCATCATGCTGCTCCAAATAATTATATGTGACCTGAAGAGTGGTATATATATTATGAAATGGGGAGGGGAAGGGTTAGAATTATAGGTCAGAGGATTCTAAGGAACTCTTGTCCTTGTAGGTAGCATCATGTAAATAACAAAACAATTAAAAAGTACGGCTTCCAAACTAGATTCAATTGAAATAATGAGCTGTGATTTCCATAGCATTTACTACTCTCGTGTCCCAAAGATGCCAGTACATATATTTTTTTCCCAGAACAATTCCACCTGGTACATTCTTATTTGGGACGGTATGTTTATATATTTTGCTAAATCGGGCCGATTTAAACAAATTCTACTTCTAGGGCTTCTTTTTGAAAGGCAAAAAAAGTACAGGGGGAGGGGTGTTTATTAGATTTTGAAGATTTGTTTGAGGGGTATATTTATTCACTTGATTCATATTCTAAAATTAGTTTTTTTTAAAACTTTGTTGGTGTTTGTTTTTCGTTTATTTCGCTTTGACAAAGTTACGGCCATTACAATCCCGAAAATCAACATTTTAACAATATGTCATCAATTATATCTTGCGCATACTGTGAAAATTTGGTTAAAACTTGAGATTGATGTACATCACTCACAGTATGATTTTTTGACCATATAAAAGGCAAGAAAGACTATTTAGTAACAAATATCAGATACCTCTCTGGGGGAAATTAGCATATTTGGCAGGACATAAGCAAATTTGGTGGGCGATAATAACTAAGCCTACACACATGCACAAACATACACACCAACATTGTGTTTAAAAATGTTTGATTAATAAATTTCCCCTATACTTACATATGGGTCTAAAGTTTGGTGATGTGAATTTTCTAATGCCACAAATACGTTAGAGAGTTAGCAATTAGTGTTTAATTTTTGGTGTAAGCAAGATGATTGGTTTTAGAGGTGTATTCCCATTAGGATAAAAGCAGATATTGCCATGGTTAAATTTTGGTATACCATTTATTAAATAATCACATTCTTTACTGTGCATTGAAGGAAAATATTATAAATAATACTTAACATATTCTAAAAATTAACTAGAAAATTACACATGATAATTAGGAATTTAAGACAACCTTGAAAAAAAAAATAACCTTTATGGAAGGGACTAGGAAGGGGAAGTAATAAACTCATACATGTATCTTCAAGAAAGAATTCAAATTAGAAAAATCTATATGTACAATAATTTTGTTTGAGTGACCTTAGTTTAGAAGTTGAACTAGGATGAAGAATGAGACCCAAAAAATGCTAGAAGATGTAGATGTAAAAGATGTAAAACAACAAAACTGATGAACAAATACACTTAGTCTAAATCTTAGTTACTTTGAAAATGAAAGACAAATGTTATTTAGGAAGTATGGATCAACTATAAATAAAATAAATGAAAAATTAATATTCATTGAAATTATGAAATATACTACAATATTTCTCTATTAAAATATATTAAGGAGACAATTTGCTTACCTAGTAAATGAGGTTGAATGAGGTTGGTTGTTACTCGGCAAACTTTAGATTACTGGATTTGTTGAGATTTTGTGTACATGTTTTGACAGTTTATTGTTGTTTTTGACTCCCGTGTGCGAAGCAAAAAAAGGGAGTCTTTGCAGTTAGTGTGTCTGTCTGTGTGTCTGTGTGTCTGTTCCATCGATATCTCAAGAACCAATGTTCGGATTTCAATGAAACTTGGTATATAGCTTGTCTGGGGCAATGCGCAGATTTGATTAGTTTTTGGTTGACATCCATGCATATTAATGAGCTCATCTGCATAATAATGTGTGATTTTTAAGCTAGTTCAGTTATATCTCAAAAAGCATTAAAACGATTTTTATGTAACTTGGTAAGAATGTTACTAATGATTGGCTGCTGCAATTCATTGTTGTATTTTACATTTTAATTAAAATTTAGCATTTTTTATGTATTTTTTTATTATTATTTTTTTAAGTTTTTTATGCCCAATTGCATGAATACTACTAATAGGAATCGGTGAGTGGACTAATTTGCATAATGATGCGCATGAGTATTCTATTTTTTATGACCAGCAATTTATGATGGTGTCGGCCATTTTGTTATTTCCAGTGTGTTGTACAAAAACAAAGCAAGCGCTCGGGAGATGAAATGTATCAGTTTACATTATGAAAAGGTCTAAGAAATTACATGTATGATTTTTTATTATCGTATAAGTAAATAAATAAGTAATTGAACAAATGTATAACCTCAATGACTGTGAAACGAATTACTGTGCAAGCTAGTTTACATTCACGTGTGGTGTACAATTACATTCAAGCCACGGAACATTGAACCCTGTGTGAGCCCAGTCAAGAAAATGATGAATGTGAGATTCATCATCGCCAAAACCATGGCAGTGTTGAAGATATGAAAATGGTTGGTAGGTTCGATTTCATGGTAAAATGTTGTGTAAATTCGTTGTACTTGTGAATCCTGATTTATCACCGTATTATTGAACGCGAGAACAAATATGGTACCCTCCAGCATCAATGTAGTTGTATCAAGTCGCTGCCGTAAGGAGATATTTCGGCACAGATCTAGAAGCAGTACCTACACACGAATTGGTGACGTCATAAAATACATGACCTTCAATCGGGGTCGTTTCCTCGGTATATACAAATTGGTATATACAAATTACAATAAAGATACTTACATTTTTGTAAGACATTACACATAAGGTAAAACAAATCACGTGACAATATAATGATAATAACGGTAATAAATCCTAGCTTAACAGTTGAACAGAACGCTCATATAGTCAGTCGGGTGACGCCGAGGGTCACGAACTGTGTTGCAAAATGGTCGTGTGGTTGAAACTGGGTCATGGCGTGACGGGTGAGGAAGACATCATTAAACACTCAAAATCACAATAAAACGGGGAAGTGGTTGCATATTACGACGTAGCTAACATGGGAAATAAAAAAACGCCCAATACAAACGACATGGGTTTGAATCACACTAGATACACACTCACCAGAACCGAAGCAATCAGAAACCAGCAATCGTTTTGGCTTTTCCGTTCAACTCATCGGAACACTGGAGTAGTTAGAAAAATGAACACCACTTAACGACCAACGTCGTGGCGTGGTACACAAGCGTGCCATCAAAATAAAACAAAATTAGCTTGAAAAGACAGTGGGTTCGAGTCCCGCTCAGAGCTACCGTAAAAACGTAAATCAAATAAACTGAAATCTCTCAAACCGTAAACAAGTAAACAAAGAACGTCGCAAAAAAATAATAAACCTCACAAAACTCCACCATACAAAACTGAATGAACAAATAATAAAATAACTAACGTCTTAAACTGGACGACGCGCAATTTGTTCAATAGTTTCCAGATTGTGACAAGAGATAAACAAGAGCCAAGTCAAGGTAAGTTTTGTTAAAGTGTCGATGGCGTTCCCTATATTACGAAAACAATTCAGGCAACAGACGAATATCTTCTGTGGTGTTGTTGAATTTATACCGTGTCTGCGGAATTGTTGATTGAGGGTTCGAAGCCAGCAGTTAACATTTTGTTAGAAAGTTTCACAATTAAATCAAATATCCAATGATACCAGTATATTTATTTCATTATTTTAACAACTTGCAATGGTGGAAGTTGGTCAAACACGAGTTCTTACACCTAAATAAGTATCAAATATTTGTCGACACATTTATTCTCTCAACCTTGTAGAGGTGGAAATTAATTAAACAACAGGTATTTACTCACAAATATAATGGTCAATATTTGTCCATACATTCATTCTGTCAATTTAAGAACTTGTAATTGTTGGAATTAATCAAATGAGAGTTGTCTACACCAAAATAAGTTTCAAATACTTGTCCATACATTTATTCTCTCAATTTAACAACTTGTAATGGTGTAAAATAATTAAATGAGAGTTGTCTACACCAAAATAAGTCTAAAATATTTGTCCGCACATTTATTCTCTCAATTTAACAACTTGTAATGGTGTAAAATAATTAAACGAGAGCTGTCTACACCAAAATAAGTCTAAAATATTTGTCCGCACATTTATTCTCTCAATTTAACAACTCGTAATGGTGTAAAATAATTAAACGAGAGCTGTCTACACCAAAATAAGTCTAAAATATTTGTCCGCACATTTATTCTCTCAATTTAACAACTTGTAATGGTGTAAAATAATTAAACGAGAGCTGTCTACACCAAAATAAGTCTAAAATATTTGTCCGCACATTTATTCTCTCAATTTAACAACTTGTAATGGTGTAAAATAATTAAACGAGAGCTGTCTACAACCAAAATAAGTCTAAAATATTTGTCTGCACATTTATTCTCTCAATTTAACAACTTGTAATTGTGGGAATTAATCAAACGAGAGCTGTCTACACCAAAATAAGTCTAAAATATTTGTCCGCACACTTATTCTCTCAATTTAACAACTTGTAATGGTGTAAAATAATTAAACGAGAGCTGTCTACACCAAAATAAGTCTAAAATATTTGTCCATACATTTATTCTCTCAATTTAACAACTTGGAATGGTGTAAAATAATTAAACGAGAGCTGTCTACACCAAAATAAGTCTAAAATATTTGTCCATACATTTATTCTCTCAATTTAACAACTTGGAATGGTGTAAAATAATTAAACCAGAGCTGTCTACACCAAAATAAGTCTAAAATATTTGTCCGCACATTTATTCTCTCAATTTAACAACATGTAATTGTGGGAATTAATCAAACGAGAGATGTCTACACAAAAATAAGTCTAAAATATTTGTCCGCACATTTATTCTTTCAATTTAACAACATGTAATTGTGGTAATTAATCAAACGTGAGTTGTTTACATCAAACTAAGTATTTAATATTTGTTGAGACATTTATTCTCTCAATTTAACAAGTTGTAATGGTGTAAAATAATTAAACGAGAGTTGTCTACACCAAAATTAATCTCAAATATTTGTCCACACATTTATTGTCACAATTTAACCACTTGTTAATAGTGGAAATTACTTAAATGCGACTTGTTTAATCAGTTGACATCAATGCAACTTACCCGCAGACAGTGCACAACAGAGTATCAATATTGAGCAATTATAAACAGGAACGTGTCTTGGCATTAGGGTTAGGGTCGGGTCAGGTATGGGCAACGGAATTATTAACAGGAACGTGTCTTGACATTAGGGTTAGGGTCGGGTCAGGTATGGGCAACGCAAATGGCAAACACCCAATTGGCAAAATGTACACTAACGGGTTATGGCATGCATATAGTTTACACAAGTAAAAACACAAAATTGGCAATTTTTTGGACAATTGTAACTCAATAATAGAAATATGTTGTATTTCTATATATACACACTATATAGTCTTAACAAATGCAAACACATCCAGTCAATCCATTGTGGTCTTGTGGGTCAGTTCTCTACATAGTGATCAGGAGGACCTGAGTTCAATTCCCTTGCCTGCCCATCTTTTTCTCGCAAACACCATTTGGCAATAAAGCTAAATATGACAACAAAATATTTAATTTGCATGACTATCCACATAGCTCAGTTGATTTGTACTATGTCAGCAATGTGAGCGATCGCTGGTTCGAATCCAGTATGTTTAGTTAGATTTTTGAATGCTAGTGAAGACAGTGCTCCTATGAATAGGACTTAAATCCTAACTTCTGTGTGAAGACACTCGTGGTACAGTGGACAAGACAGTGCGCTGGGAACTCAAAGATCGCAAGTTCAAATCACGGATTGGACACTCCTACAAAAGACATGAAAGACGTTAAAAACATAAACAGCGGATTCAAAAACTCAAGTCAGGAAAACAGAACACAAGAATACTACCCCACATGGAAGCCAGTCGAAGTCGTCGAAGAACGAACACAGTTGACAGCTGTAGGTCACGTGCAACAACAGACACGAGGAGCATGGCTGCTCTCCAAATGGGTCCCTTCTTTTGTATTGACCCCCTAAGAATTGCTAATTCCCCTTTCTAACTCTTCCCCCAAAAATAATATATCGCCCCTTTTAGAATGTATTGACCCACAAATTAATGAATATTCATGAGCACAGAAACTGCTACGTCATGAATAAATTAGCATAATTTAAAAAAAAATTGCATAAAGTGTAGGTACTCCTTCTGGAGCTCTGCCGATATTTCCTTTGTATCGCTTACCAACATTGTATTGTACATGTACTTCTTTCCTTTATTTTCCTTTACACATTTGGAAACTTGCATGGTGCACTTTCACCCCCACCTTTCCCAAATTACGAAGCTATCATGTCGATTAGTAGGTATAGGATGTCTGTGTGTTGATGACTACGTCGTTGTGTAAGGGCTTCTCGTACGTAAAATGGGGCACATTCCAAGTAAAAATATCTATTTACACAGGGCTGACAAAATTCGCCTACATGTGTAAATATATGTTGGGATTTGGAGAAAAAAAAGCTCGTGAAACATACCGAATTTACCGTGACAGGAGTGACCAATTTTGGTGCCCATTGTTGGTGGGCTGATTAGCATGTCGGATTATTTCTGAGAACGTTCTTCGTGTGGAAAATCACAAAATCATTATCACTAAGTAAGCTGGTTTACCTTATTTTTGTGTCAAAGTACCCTGTTCAAATGACATGAATCGACATGCGATGATTACCAAAACAATTTGACAATCGGTGTCTCATTTGTTCACTCAACACGGTGATTTGTTATGACGGTGGTTTGTTATGAGCGGTATTTTTTCCCGGCCCTTTTCGTCGGAAATTATGAATTCATTAGCTCTAATATATCCTAGTTTATTTTAGTTGTTTCATCCGATTATTCTGTACATTGATTTTACCTAGCAAAGGAAACAATTGGTGTTTGGCTTTGTTATATTTACACTATTGCAACACCTTATGTGGGCCCCCAGCGTGAGCCTCGTGTTTCACTATTTTTTCATTGAATATTACACCGCACGATATCCCTCAAATCGGAAGGCACATTTATTGCTCGAGTTACTGTTCCTATTAAGTTAAGCCATGGAGCAAAAAAGAAAATATGGTTAAGCTGAATACCATGCTTCATGTGGAATGTATAGACCGTGACGTCGGCATTAACTACTGGATGCACAGTGGAAACCACTGGGGCAACGCCACGCTGACCGGCGTCTCCTGCCTGGTAAAAAAAAAAACATGCGGGACGGTATTTAATCCATCGTAGATGTTTTCGAAACGAAAATTAGCGAATAGGTTTGTTTCGAGCCACTTTAAATGTCCTGTGTGTATTTTTAGTTGGTACTCATCACGTGCCCCAGATAGTGTCAATTTATACGCAGTAACAAATGAGACGCGTTGGGGATTACTTTGAATTTTATGTACCGAGAAGTACGTCTGCCGTAAATTGTTAATATTTGTTATGGTACTGAGCTGTACGATGGTTGTAATTTTACCATGTTGATTTTCGGGATTACAAACCAATCTAAAAGATTGTGATGCCTTCCTTATTAATATACGTAACTGAAAATAAATAAATATAATATTTATTGACACACATATTGATATTAAGATAGTGGTTTGAATTTTAGATATTTAGATTGTGATTGTTTGTCAGAAATTTATATAGTTGTTCTTGCTACTTCACGTTTTCCGTGTTAACTAAATTTCTAAAATATTTTTAAATGCCCTATAAGTTTATTTTGGGCATTTATTTGTTTACTATTTTCGTTGCATTTCATTTTCCCCAATGTTTTATGAATTATTTCAGTTTTCTTTTTAATGTTGCAATTTTGTGTAGACTTTTTATGCATATTTTTAAGTAGGCTTATTGTAGGTATACGATGTCTATGTGTGTAGATGACTACTGGTGGCTCCTTATTTAATAGATTATTCATAATTTGTTTATCATTTTCAAATATTCACGAATATTACATCATGATCCTTATTCTCTCAGCACACGGGAGTTCTTTCTAAGCTTTCTTTGATTACCATACTGTCCCCACAGGTGGTTCAGTTGTGTAATGAAGTTAATTGATGCCTTTTTTCATAACCTTTGACCTTGTTACTAAGTCTATTACTCGTGGTTATGATAATATAATTTTCCACTGTATTGTGTCCTAAGAATATTGTGCAAATGCTCCAAGGTACCACATTTTGGAAGTATTTGATAATGTGATGATGATAATGTGCTGAAATAATTGGGACATTATGGATCTCTGAAATTGACCTCATGTCTTTATTCTCTTCTATACAACACAACCCTAGTACTAATTTCCCACAACACAGTCCCATATTGAAAGATACATTATGCCGTTATCAGTCAGAATTTCAGTGGCCAATAATGCTAAATAATTACTTAGTAAAATTTGTGTAGGGGGAATTTATGAATGGGTTCAAAAAAACATTCAGCAAAACAAAATGGGCACCAAAATCAACTTGATAAGAATATTTAAGACATAAAATAGTCGGAGTAAAGCAGCACATCTTTAGAGTCATTATAAAAATCAACTTCAATGTGTATAGTTTGTATCAATTAAGTTCTGAATTGTAATATTTTTATACATGAGCATAAGTCTATTAATATTTGGAGAAATGGCCCAATGATGAATTAGCAAAATTTTTGATGGTATATAACAATTCATAAACTTGAATGCTTTTCAATTATACTGACCTAAACAGGGCATGTAGTAAGTACTGTTTACGTTCGGTTATGCCAAGGTGAATAATTCAATCTATAGTTTCATTGTCCATGAAGCTAAATAATTTTCTCGATTAATCATTTTTTTGAAAACAGCAATTTCCTGGTGTTTCTAAAGTCCTTTACAACAAACGACAAGGTGAATAGCAATGAAAATTATGTACACTCTCAATTTTCCCACTGTTGCACATTTCCAATGAATAATAAATGATAAAACAATTTTGCGTAAGTATTAATGTACAGTATTTTCAGACAATAATTATGGGATGTCTTGACATCCTTGACAAAGCATAACAATGCCACTCGCACTGTGTACATTTTACTTCACTGTCAATTCGAACATGTTTCTACAAATCGTTAAAGAAGTTTGCTTGAGAATGCTAGTACAAGGAGTGTGCAAGTTTTCAAGAATCTTTGAACAAGTTGTGATGTTTGCCTCAAGTACAGAAAACTGGTTCTAAAACCAGCAGTAGGACTACTTTGGCATCTAGCTTCAATGAGACTTTTGCGATAGACTTGCATGAATTGGAAGAAAAATCTCTGGTACATGCATATGAATTTACACGCTTTAGTGCTGGTGCAATAATTACAAGCAACAAACCTAATGGATTGGCATTATACTGCGATAATGCAAGTGAGTTCAATAATACTGAGATTCGTGACATGTGTGAAAAATTCAATATTGAATACAAAACAACAGCTGCTTACTGTCCTCGGTTGAAGGGTCTTTTAGAAAGACACAACAAAACTCTAACCAATATCATGAAGAAAATGAAGGCAGAGAAGGATTATGAGTGCAGTGTTCTCCACAAGGAGTGTTAGGCGGCCGGCCCGTCCATCAAGTTTTACGGTCACCTAGTAACTCTCAACACCCACCCACCAACGTACGTCCAGCTGAAACAGAAGAGTAGTTGCCCAACCCTTTATTTTGCTATTGTTTCAAGAGTCCAAACATAAACAATGACCACTGGAAGTCTGCAAGCAGTTATCAAGTGTATTCATGGCAATGTGTCAATCGCCTGAATTCATTGTCGGCCGACATTGTTGCCACTTATTGCTCACAATACGCAACTACAGTGGTTTCAATTTTAATAATCGTCTTCCGATCACGAAAGAAAGAAGTAAATACGAATGAAATGTATATGCACAGAAAATAAACAAATATATTAGCAGATTGCATGTAAACTCAAACAAAAATTAAAATTCTAGCTGTATTTACAACGTTCGCTCGATTTTCATGGTGAAAACAGCATGGAGAAGGCAAACTGGTGACCTTTTAGCTTAGCCCATTCAACGACCGCCGGCCACCCACCACTGTTGGCGCTGTAACAATTTAGTATCTAAGTTCAATGTTGCATAGGGGAACAGTGCATTCTGGGTGTTCGTGTACTGAATTCGGAACATCAAACATGGCTGCCGCATTAGTTTACCGCGAGTATTTGTAATTGAATAATATTTTTGTTATCTTTTCCACGTACTTTTTTCAATTTATCCATTTTTTATGTCTAATCTTTCGAGAACGTAGCAGATTCTTTTATTTTGCCGATTGCTAGCATTGTTTCTTGAATCCCAAAACAACGTGTGAAAACGCAACATATCGTGACTTAGCCCTGAGTACAGTCCTGTAGGTTGGCCTCCTTCCGTTGATCATTCGGCCCTCACAGTCCTGAGAAGTCGCATAGACCGGGGATTCGACACTATTGTGAAAGAGTGTATCGGGCGATTTAAGAGGCATTCAGCTTTGCAGTTAAAAAATAAGCAGGTCGATACGTCTAACTATTCTAAATACCTTAACTGGAAGCGAAATTACATAAGATTTCCCACTAGGGTCGATAGAATCGACATTTTCCAACGTCAACCGAAAATATACGCCGCCATCTTGTTCTTGACGCATTCATAAACAAAACGTTGTTTCGTTGCGTAAAACTTGCTTTCGCCAACGTTCCAGTGCTGTAGGTTCATTTTTCGGCCACAAAAAAGGTATTTGTAATCGCTAGATTAGTCGATAGATGTTTTAGCTGGTTACAATCATGAAAACTGCAGAACGGTTCTCCGCCATAAATTTGTAGGCGGGTGTCGAATCCCCGGTCTATGCGACTTCTCAGGACTGTGGGGGCCGAATGATCAACGGAAGGAGGCCAACCTACAGGACTGTACTCAGGGCTAATCGTGACTGTACATGCGTAAATGCATCTTACCGTCCGTCGGCACGATTGAGTACTGACGCCACAAATAAAAATGTTATGGGTTTTGTTTTAACAAATTGTTCGTTTTGGTTTCAGGGACAAATCACCTCGTATATTTTGTACATTATAACTCAATTATGTTTTGTAACGCAGAATAATTTGCGAACGTATAAATCACCGATTTCAAACTTTTTGAATTTCGTAAATATTGTTAGTGACCAATATGTTTGTATTTCAAAAAATTGTAACATGTTTCAATTAAATTAAAAAGAGAATAGTAAATAACTTAGTGTGTATTGTAGCTCATGACATAAATGCTAGAATGTTGCATGTAAAAGATATGCAAATTAATATGCAAAATTATGCTAATTAGGCCACCCACCAGCTATTTTGGATTGTGGAGAACACTGGAGTGAGATACAATTCAGAGAGAAAAAAATTTCAGAGAGAGGAAAACTAGCAATCAGACTCGCCCAACAACAGAGAAATGTAATACTGATGGTTACTACCTTATACTAAAATATGTTTGAATATGAGTACTAACAAATTTCCACTTTCAGTCCAGTTAGAATTAAAATACACCACGAATATTCACTTTTGAGATATAATTTTTGGTATGTATTGATTCTTGGATATTTAAGCTTCGTTACGTCCCAAAATTTGATTCCCGGGTGCCACTAATAAATAAGTTTTTTATCACTGGGTCGAATCAATATCACCCAAAAAATGGATCATTGGGCGAAAATCGTTTCTTTTTCCTTTTTCTTTTATGTTTTGACCTCGACAATTTTTCGCTTGGAAAGGCATTCACGCTAAATATTGGATTTGGGACTGGGACAGAGACTGTGGTTATTACAGGTATCACTGATTTTTCGTCGCCGGAGTGATTCACGTTCCAAATTTTGGTTCCCCGAGCGCCTCTAATAAATACTATATCCGTCGCCGTCGTCAACTTTACATTTTCGACTTCTTTTTAAAAACCACAAACTGTATAGCTGTGAAACTTTCTAGGAAGGTACCTTGGGTGCTTCTCTCTCAGATTTGTTTATTTCGTGTGGATATGTTCAATTGTCTTATTTATGCGAATAGTTTTGTCATTTTTGGTCAAAAATGCTATTTTCCACTTCTTGAAAACCGCTAGCCTGAATTCTTTGTACTTGATATGTAGGTACCTTAGGTAGACCTCTCTCAGATTTGTTCATTTTGTGATGATATCTTTAATTCTCTAATTTTGATGAATATTTTTGTCATTTTTGGTAAAAAGTGATATTTTTGACTTCTTGTTAAAAACCAAAAGTCCCATTACTTTGATATTACGTATCTAGGTACTACATGTGGACCTCTTTCAGATTTGTTCTTTTCGTGATGATATCTTTAATTCTCTTATTTTCATGAATATTTTTGTCATTTTTGGTAAAAAGTGATATTTTCGTCTTCTTGTTAAAAATCGTAAGTCTGATTGCTTTGATATTACATATATAGGTACTGCATGTGGATCTCTCTCAGATTTATACATTTCGTGATGATATCTTTAATTCTCTAATTTTCATGAATATTTTTGAAATTTTTGGTAAAAAGTATTATTTTCGACTTCTTGTTAAAAACCGCAGGTCCAATTGCTTTCATACTACATTTCTAGGTACTACATGTGGTCCTCTCTCAGATTTGTTCATTTCGTGATGATATCTTTAATTCTCTAATTTTCATGAATATTTTTGTAATTTTTGGTAAAAAGTAAAAACCGCAAGTCTAATTGCTTTGATATTATATATACTACATAGGCATATAGGTAGACCTCTCTCAGATTTGTTCATTTCGTAATGATAACAGCGGAGCTATTCCAGCCGACAGGCTGCTAGTTTTACTATTCTGACGTGTTCTGGGCTGTATATAACAGTCAGACACTGACAAGTAAATAGATTGGTACTAGTAAACAGATATTTAGAGTACTAACAAATTTTTATTTCTGGTCCGATTAGACTTAAAATACAGCACGAATATTAACTTTTGAGATTTTTGGTATGTGTTGGTTCTTGGATATTTCAGCTTTGTCGTCCTGTACTTCATTTAGTAATTCGAACTTCCCAGATTGTGTAAAAACAGAGAGTTTCTCGATTTTGATATCAAAACTGCCTTGGCTTAATTATTTGCTGGGGGACAGTCGCTTAGGTTCGTGCTTGTAACTTGCAGCACATGAACCTAAAAACGTTAGGTAATCAAATTCACAGGAAGTTGACAATCCCTAATATTGCTAAATCGCCAGTTGTGAACTTTATCAGGATACATCATTACACATCATTCTTGCAAGGAAAAATATTGATTACTATTGTGCAGGTTATATAATAAAATATGAAATAATTAATATTTCATTTTTGTTAGTATATTCTTATTTATTAAAAAATGTACACATTATATCTAATTGGGTGGGTATTGCCTTAAGCAAGTTTATAAAATTATAAACAAATATTTTCGTACATGTAAAACACTGACCGCGAAATATGCCTTTGAAAAGTATTACTGATGGAATATTTTATATTGCAATTTCTTTCAATTTGAATTAGTTGCATTGCAATGCATTAGTAATAATGTAAATATATATATACATTCCTTTATTTCATTGTTGAGACTGGGTTATACAGTTTGTTACGTACTGCAATTTATCTATATTGAAAACGGTTATGGGAATTATTAATTTCAATATACAATATTCAACTATCCTTTGCAACACCAATAAGATTATAATGGTAATGTTTATTGGTCTTTAAAACTAGGGGCTTATCAGAGCATTGGTCTTATTTTAAAACTCCTGCCAGAGCAACTGCACAAATCATAAGGGCAAATTAATAGCTTCTAAGGATGGTATTCCCAGAATAGCGCTAGTTGTTAAAGAAAAATAACATTTTAATTCTTAACAAGGATGAAAGAACCAGTTACTGAGACAAAGCCCTACTCTCCTCGAAACCCACCAGATATGAAACCCACTTACCGTGAAAGCCACTCACCGTGAAGCTACTAGTCAAGTTTATAACAAATGCCCTGATAATCATGGTGGAATCTTAAAGTTCATCAAAGCTGTTTGATGAAGGTCATGCAAACTCACATTAATCCAGTGAATAATAAATCATAAAAGGTGAATCAGAGAAAATCAGAAAACTTGCTACTGATGAAACAGAGTTTGACATGAATGCATCTACAAATTCTGATGATAAATTCGGGGAGGAAGAGGTCAACAATCCAGACACTGGCAATCAGATATACCAATGAATAGAACATTAAACCCGGCAGGATCACAAACTGGCAAAATAGAGAGAGGTTCAAAGCTAGAAATCATGAATGTGTACAATGTAATATGTTGATGAGGGCCAACAATTTATCTCTACAAGAGGGCTTTGTACACTCAAAACAACAGAAAATGGTAACAAGTCACATTTTGAAGATATTAAATGTGTGAAAAATGTCCAATTTGACTAAACTTATGTATGTGCATTCTAATGTTGAGACACACTCTTTGACTCAAATGGCACATGGCGAAGTAATGTGACTAGGTACCATGGGATGGGGGCTTCTAACCTCATTAATATATGCATAACCTTTATATCTGATGCACTGTTGCAGTTAGGAAGATAAAACCTACATCATTATGATGTTGAACAGGAGATCTGACTAAAATAACAGATGCCCATATATGATCAAGTGAACTCATTAATATATACTTTCTACACACATGAAAAAGGCCTGTAATTGGTACTTATGAGTGTATACTATTTACTTCTTTTTTAATATCCTTTTTAGTCCCCGTTCGGACAAAGTTCGAAAACGGGGACTTATAATTCGGTCTCTGTGCGTCCATGCGTTCGTCCGGAGTCATATCTCAGAATCCCTTGGACCAATTCTGTTCATTCTTTGCATGTGCCTAGTATCTTATGTGGGACATATGCACATGCAGTGGTTTAGCAATTCGATTCAAAATGGCCGACTGGCAGCCATCTTGTTTTTTGAAAATGTTGTATTTTGGACATGCTTTGTCAGTTTGCATTCAAATTTAGTACATAGATTACACATGTTAGGATACATGTCCCGACCATCCATGAGTTCCTGAGTCTGTCTGTCCATCCGTGTGTCCGACCGTCCATGCGTCAGTCTGTCCAGAGTAATATTTCAGAATCCTGTGGACCGATCCCGTTCATTCTTTGCATGTGCCTAGTATCTTATGTGGGACATATGCACATGCAGTGGTTTAGCAATTCGATTTAAAATGGCCGACTGGCAGCCATCTTGTTTTTTGAAAATGTTGTATTTTGAACATGCTTTGTCAGTTGTCATTCAAACTTGGTACATAGATTTTACATGTTAGGATACATGTCCATGATGATTTATTTTGCAATTGGATCAAAGATGGTCGACTGGCAGGCATCTTGTTTTTTTTTTATGCGGTATCTTGAACGTGCTCTGTCAGTTTTCATTCAAATTTGGCACATACATGTACTTTATACATGTTAGGATGCATGTCCATGACAATTTGTTTTAAAATCTGGTCAAGGATGACCGATTGACAGCCATCTGACTTTTTGGCCTTACTACTATATTTCCACAATTTAAGTACCATTTTCATTCGTATTTGGCACATACATCATACATATCATACATATACACCCATTGGAACTCGAGGACACGCTCGCGACAACCCCTCCGCTTTAATATGACGAGCACAAAGAGAACTTTCAATAATTTAATGGGGACTGTGTCATTTTCAATGACTTGTTTTATTAGCTCCGCTGTCGACTTTGTCGAGCGAAGCTTATCATACGAGTGATTGTCTGTCGTCGACCGTGTCAATGTTTTACTTTTTCGACTTCTTCTTGAAAACTACAAGCCTGAATGCTTTGATACTTGGTGTATATGTACCTTGGGAAGACCTCTCTCAGATTTGTTCATTTCATGATGATATCTTCAATTCTCTAATTTTGGTGAATATTTTTGTCATTTTTGGTAAAAAGTGATATTTTCAACTTCTTGTTAAAAACCGCAAGTCCAATTGCTTTGATATTACATATACAGGTACTACATGTGGACCTCTCTCAGATTTGTCCATTTTGTAATGATATCTTTAATTCTCTAATTTTGGTGAATATTTTTGTCATTTTTGGTAAAAAGTGATATTTTCGACTTCTTGTTGAAAACCGCAAGTCCAATTGCTTTGATATTACATATATAGGTACTACATGTAGACCTCTCTCTGATTTGTTCATTTCATAATGATGTCTTCAATTCTCTAATTTTGGTGAATATTTTTGTAATTTTTGGTAAAAAGTGATATTTTCAACTTCTTGTTAAAAAACGCAAGTCCAATTGCTTTGATATTACATATATAGGTACTACATGTGGACCTCTCTCAGATTTGTTCATTTTCTAATGATATCTTCTGTTCTTTAATTGCCATGTGCATTGCTAACAGCGGAGCTATCTTAGCCGACAGGCTGCTTGTTATTAATACAATGCCCGAGGCAAAGTTACCAGTCCAATTGTTTTGTGAAATTTTTAACATTGTAACATTGATTGCATTTGTTATGGCAGCAATTAAACTGCAAAGTTTGTGATATGGCAGGAACATTGTGATATGGTGAATAACCCTACGCTAAAATCCCATTGAACTTGATTATAACAGTGAAGCTATTTTGACTTAGGTCACTTGTATGAAATTGTATCAATCTGGCATGTATGCAATTACAATTATTACAATTATTTTCAGCATGTGAAAGTGTTGATGTCACTGTACCTGAATCAATCATTGGGTTTACGACTCACACAACAGTATTGCAATGTACATATAGTACTACTGGTGGAAATCCAATAGTTAATTGGTATAAAGGGAGTAGTACAGCTACAGGTACTCTAGTTATACAATCAGTTGGTGGAGTAAATTACCCAGACATGACAAGACATGACATTCAAGACCAAGCTAGTTTAGTTATAACTAATACAATGATGAGTGATGCTGGAATGTATTGGTGTTCTGTCTCAGCATTTCCTGATGGCAGTGATGAGGACTCAGTCACACTCACAGTGGAAGGTAAGCTGACTAATATTACATGCAATATTAATTCCTTTTGGAGTCTTGAGTATGTTTAATTTTTTTAGGGGTCTGAGTTTATAGGGGCTTGGAGTGCTTTTGTTCCAGGAGTTTATTGTGTATGATTTGCTCTGATATGGTGCAATTAACACCATACATGGAGTCCAAGCTATAGTAGATGTAGTGCTCTCGAGATCAGTCATAGATTTTCCAACAGTAAATTTTCTCAAAATGTCCTACCAGGTATATACTTAGTGGAGGGTGTTGGGAACCTATGTATTGGAATGCTTACTGTATCAAACATTTAGTTCCATGTCTATTAATGCTGCAATAATCACCTACTGGATTCTGCCAGAAATTCACCCATCCAAAAAATCGCCCTGGGGGTTTCACGGCTGGTGGGCCCTTATTTGGGGTTCAAAATTTCAAAAAATGATCATCCAATACTTTTTGGGGCTTATATTTTCATTGAAAAATACACCTACGCCGATTTTCAACACCGGCAGTTGGACCACCCGGAAATAAACTATTGCAGAAGCTAATCTAAAATTTCATACATTTTGTTTCTTGCTGGATTAAAAAGTACACTGCGCATCTTTCTCCAAAAAAAAAGCATTAACGAATCGTGTGCGCCAAATACAATTATCTTGTTTCATTTTATTAGTAACGAAAGTATATTCTAAAAGGAGTTTTAAATAAAAACGAACCCTAATGCATTGCTTAGAAATAGTAGCAAATGATCGTGGTAGCGCAATCCGGTCATGCTGCGTTTCACAATTGTTGGAAATTACTTAGTAATGATTATAATAATATGCAAAAAATAAATTTGTTGAATTGTTAGGAAATGCAATTACAACTTATTTCATCATAATCGAATGATTCCAATCACATTTTCAACACTTGATGCTGTAGAAATGAATATCCGCCATGTTTTGACCTGGAACGGTGTTCTTTGACCTGACAGGTCAAATCACTAATTAACCAATGAAAACAATGGATGATGCCAAAGTGTTAAAATTACCATAGGTGATTTAATTATGTTAAGGTTATTGAACGCAGCACGGAAGAGATTTGCCGATGTTGTTGTACAATTTAACATTGTTTACAGCGATAACAGCTCATTGTCGAAACGAGGCTTACCCATTTACGCTAGTCGCAATAAACATCATACTCTTGAATAAGCGTCAATGACTACAGTGAAACTTTGAGGCATCAGAAAAGATTAAAATAACACCTAAATAAACTGCCGAAAAATCTTGGTTCCATTTTATTTTTTTAAAAACCCAAATTGCCGTTTAACGGTCCAGGGTGAATTTACGACAGAATTCGGTACTATGACAAAAAAACCATCGACCTCGAAGTAATGTGAAATGGAAACTCCTTTGAAGCAGTCCCAAAAAACAACAATTGAGCTCATAGGAGTGATATCCATTTTGCAAATAATTATTGCTATCTTGCATTATAACTATGAAGTGTAGAATTCACAAATAATTAGGATGAAATTATCTGAATTGGAATTTAAAAAGTTAAATTCAGCATAAAATTATGCCTGCATGAACTTGTTTGGAAGACCTCCTCGGCTTTAGCTTGTCTGTGTATTGAGCGGCAGTTGCTTTGCTTACAGCTTACACTCACTGCTTAAACACCTCATACAAGCAGGGTATGCTAGGTCCATCCACCCATTGCCTCAATACTGTTGCATGTTTGGCATCCTCTATTCACATCCTATTCATTATTACCTTTATTACATTTTAAAGACCAGATTAGAAATGTTAAATTTTCTACACAGTTGTAGTAACAAAGCAGTTATCTATCTACTAGTATCTATCTATAAGCAGGGCATGCTAGGCAATCTGTTCATTGTCTCAACATAACTGCTCACACAAACATCACTGTTCATCCTAGCTTCTACCCATCCAAACCAGTTTCTCTTTTTAGCTCCGCTGTCGACTTTGTCGAGCGGAGCTTATCATATGAGTGATTGTCCGTCGTCGTCCGCCGTCGTTGTCCGCCGTCGTCGTCTGTGTTTTACTTTTTCGACTTCTTCTTGAAAACTACAAGCCTGAATGCTTTGATACTTGGTGTATATGTACCTTGGTTTGGTTTGTTCATTTCATGTTGATATCTTCAATTCTCTAATTTTGGTGAATATTTTTGTCATTTTTGGTAAAAAGTGATATTTTCGACTTCTTGTTAAAAAGCGCAAGTGCAATTGCTTTGATATTACATATATAGGTACTACATGTGGACCTCTCTCAGAATTGTTCATTTTGTAATGATATCTTTAATTCTCTAATTTTGGTGAATATTTTTATCATTTTTGGTAAAAAGTGATATTTTCGACTTCTTGTTAAAAACCGCAAGTCCAATTGCTTTGATACTACATATATAGGTACTACATGTGGACCTCTCTCAGATTTGTTCATTTTGTGATGATATCTTCAATTCTCTAATTTTGGTGAATATTTTTGTAATTTTTGATAAAAAGTGATATTTTCGACTTCTTGTTAAAAACCACAAGTCCGATTGCTTTGATATTACATATATAGGTACTACATGTGGACCTCTCTCAGATTTGTTCATTTTGTGATGATGTCTTCAATTCTCTAATTTTGGTGAATATTTTAGTCATTTTTGGTAAAAAGTGATATTTTCGACTTCTTGTTAAAAACCAATAGTTCAATTGCTTTGATATTACATATTTAGATACTACATGTAGACCTTTCTCAGATTTGTTCATTTCGTGATGATATCTTGGATTCTATAATTTTGGTGAATATTTTTGTCATATTTGGTAAAAAGTGATATTTTCGACTTCTTGTTAAAAACCAAAAGTTCAATTGCTTTGATATTACATATATAGATACTACATGTAGACTTTTCTCAGATTTGTTCATTTCGTGACGATATCTTCAATTCTCTAATTTTGGTGAATATTTTAGTCATTTTTGGTAGAAAGTGATATTTTCTACTTCTTGTTAAAAACCACAAGTCCGATTGCTTTGATACTATACATATGGTTCATTTTCTAATGATATCTTCTGTTCTTTAATTGTAATGTACATTGCTAACAGCGGAGCTATTTCAGCCGAGAGGCTGCTTGTTTGGCTGTTGCTATGGCAACGGCAAATACCGATTTTGACTTCTGGGACGATTTAAAATAAACTGCCGTACATATGTAATAATGTGGAATACTTCGTTTTTACTGAAAACATTTTTCCGCCCAAATAAATTCCAGTGAAAATGCCATTTCCCTCTTGCTCTATTGAGACTTGACACAGCACAGTGAAAATTAGATCCACACGTAATGCTTGAAAACTTTTCAGCGAAAATTAATTAAGTGAAATTCTATGGGACTTCATGGGAGTTGGAAATGAACAAATTATATGTCACCCACCCCTACTCCTCCATATACACTACACCCCAAACATCCTTTCACCAGTGTTTTCTATTTGACTTCAGGAGAAATTGAAATAAACAAATTATATGACAACGAACGTCCTGGTAATTATAATTTCAGCCTTTAGTTCAGCACTGATTAAATAAACTACCTCGTCTTTATGCCAACTTGAAGTTATTCATTGCCTACATCAGTGACTTCAAAATTTCACTTGCTATTAATTGCATGAGCGTGTCAGTCTTTCTATTGTAATGTCAATTTTCTGCAATTACTCGGAACATGAAGCTGTAACCACAGACCGTCTAGATGCTGTAACTAAATCCTGGTGTAAGTACCGGTTAGGCAGGCTTGAACTATGCATGTGAAGCCAGCTGAGAGGTATATCCAATCCTATAGATTTCTCATTGTTTGGTAACTATAAAAATATTACCCACACAGCATTCTACAGGTTACTTGTTTCATGTAGAACTAGGATTCAGTCAAAAACATTTTAAAATGCTTTAAAATACATAGTATCCCTGAGTCTATTAACAGGAATCAACAGCTACTTTTGGGGCCATAGTTTTTTACCTGACTGAGACTCCAAAAATGGTAGTATATTTGTTTGTGTCATACTGCAGTTGAATGTTTGGGCAATTAAGTATTGTCAGCTTCTATGCCATCATTATAATATTTTGTATTCATACTTGTAGTTCAAAAGATTAAGTATTGATCAAAAAAGTTCAATCAGACTTATTGGACTTTTGTATTGACTATGAGTTTTTTATTATCATTAATTTTTTTTATTAGTTTCACGGATTTACATTCTCAAACTATCAGAATGTTAACTTAGTCAGGCCAAAGGGAGTGAGAAATAATAGTTAATCTAGTGAAACATGTCTTTTGGATCTGTTGTGTCCATATCCCTTCATTTTCAGTAATCAGGGTCATGCTTGTATATGCATATTTCTTTCCTTCCAAAACTGTTTGTACAAAAATATTTAAGGTCTTTGTAATCAAGCACTTGCCGATTTAACTAGAATACAGTTTTCATTTTTTTGCCCTATATTACATTGTTTCATGACTTTTAAACTCACTTTTGCCATGCAAATGTTAGCTACTGGTAATTTGTAACTGCCCATCGATCCACCCATCCATTTATTGTTTAATCTAGATTCTAAATGAGCAAGGTTGTAATAGTTATGTCATGTTTAATTTGGTTGATAAAATCCACTTGTCAAATTATTTTATGTAACTTAGTGGTAATATTTATTAAATATTTGATGAAACTTGTAAACAATGAGACCATGTAGCAAACTCACCACGGTTTTTTAATAATTTAATCAATTGTTTTTTGTATAAATTAATAATTTACATAAGCCTAACATTACTGCTGTGTATCTAATTGTCATTTGCATTTGTGTTTGTATTCCTTACAGTTGCAACAGAACCATCTCAACCTAGTATAACGTTCATTGATGGCAGTATTATATCCAATGCAGGCAGTAAAATTACTATGCAATGTACATCATCTGGTAATCCTACACCAATTTACAGTTGGTTGAGAGATGGTTCACCACTACCAACACTGAATAGATATCAACTCAATACAGATAACAGTGAATTAACAATCAATCCCAGTAACAGAGGTGATAACGGTAGAATATTTACATGTCAAGTGATGAATTTTAAAGGAAGTAAAACAGAAGATAAAACATTAACCATTAGATGTAAGTAAAATCTTTATAGTTTTTTTATGCTGATGTGATGTTATTATTGTTAAGCTAAATTACCATGAGTGACTCATCAAATTTGTGTAACATTATTATCAGCTTCCAAGTTTAATAAATAGATAGAAAGATGTGGCAAGAGGAGATGGTACAAAATAACTGTCTAATTAGACAAATGAATTTCAATTTGCATGTTTGTGACGAAAAACTAGCCATTGAGAAAAAAAAAACTAAAATTGTAAACAAAATGACTACCATCACCGTCTGAATCACAAAAACCTATCAACTTATAAGGATGTGCTAGAACATGCATGTCTGTGTTCAAAGATTAAAACTAAAGTACTCTCTGAATGTAACTTAACATTATACTAGCTTGAAGTAGAATTAAAGCTAGCTTTGCATGCTTTCATAATATAACTGTCATATCTAAAATATGCAGAGTAATCTAAATATGCCTCATATTAGTAACATGGGTTGATACTTGGTCATTAAGTTATGCTGGACTTTACTGTATCAAGACAGTGTAAATTTGGGAAATGAGCAAAATTTTGCAAACAAAATAGCTGCCAGTCTTGATTTGGCTAATGGATTTTTAGCTGATGATGATTCATACCAAACCTACCTGGGATGGTCCTCTAGTCACATGTAAACATCTATTTTTTGGGAATATTTTATGTTTAAAAATTATTTTTTCCACAATCGCTTGTCACATTGCTTTGAAATTTGACATAATTGTTGTGGATTACACTTAGACTTAATATTTGACAGTATATGCAAGTGTCTATTTTTAGTGCATTTTTTAATTTTTGTGTGTGCGTAATTTCAACTTCTTCTCCAAAACCGTCTTTGGTGGAGATATCTCCATTTTTGTGGAAGTTATGATTTTTTTGTTTTGGATTTTTTGACTTTCCCATACATTATATATGGGCTGCATGTATGTATAACACATGGACTCCAGTATACAAGTGTATTAATTGGAAGCTAGGCTTTCTCAGTACACATTGTATTGTAAGATGAACTGGATTGGCCAATGTGCGTTCGTGATCACCTGCATCTCGAACATGCATGAACCGATTAAGTTCAAACTTCACTCATACATCACACATTATATGGGAAAATGCCGAAAATGCATCAAAATCGCACATTTTCACCATTCCGGACCCGGATCTCAGTTATGCATGGACGGATTTTGTTCAAATTTGGTACATACATTAAACATAATAGGACCTTGATGCACGTCTTTTTTTTTCGGATCAAGTTCAAAATGGCTGACTGGCAGCCATTTTGTTAAAGAATTCAGTTCTGGATTCGTATCCAAGACATGTCTGGATTGATAAAGTTCAAACTTCACACACACATGGTACATCATGTCACAAATAGATATGTGCATTTGTTTCGTGATCCGCTTAACAATAGCTGAATAATGGCCATTTTGAGGCCGAAAATGCATCAAAATCACGTATTTTCACAATTCCGGAACCGGATCTCAGTCATGCATGGATGGATTTTGTTCAGATTTAGTACAATGTGTTGTACATATGCAGGTGCATTTCGGTCATGATCTGCTTTGAATGTATATGTCACTCAAATATGAACGGAACGGGGACGTGTCATTGACAATGACTTGTTCAACATTATAAGTTTGAAATATAAGCAGAATTGCATTCTTAAAATAGTTTCCAAAAAATAACCGGGGTAATTTGACCAATGAATACTAAATGATGTGAAATGTGGATGCATGGTTTCAAGTCTCTACAGTGAGTTCTTAATGGATTTTTGACAGTTGTTTCCGTTTTGAAAGAACAATAAAAATAATAATAACTATAACAATAATTAGGTAAAGCTGCAATTAGCTTTCAAGGGTTCAAGCGTTTGGCTTATTGTACACTTTAAGTACAGTTTAATTGGCTCAGGTGGGCATGGTAAGGGTTGCTTACCACGGTATGTGTTTGCCACCTTTGCGGTTGGATATATGGTGGGCAAAATTTGGGTGAGCTGCTCACCAAATCAGATAAGGAATCTTTGTCGTCAGCAATGAGTAAAATATAACAATTTGGGGGTGACCATTTCAAATAGAGGAGGAATCTTTTTACATACACTTTCTTTTTTACTCCTGTGTGCGAACCACACAATGGGAGTCTTTGCAGTTTAGTGTGTCTGTATGTGTGTGTGGTAACATTGTTGTGACAACTTCAATTTAACTTTATACCGACTTGTGACGACAGGACCTACACATTGTGACGATCCTCACTATTTTCATAATTTACATTAACATTTAATCAAATTTAAGTCAAGTTTGCGAAGCCTTGATTTAGTAAAGGGGAAAGGTATGGTTCACTTTATATTGATATTAATATAATTGTACCATACCTTGCCCCTTTACTAAACTAAGATGGCTAACTGGCAGTCATATTGTTTTTTACCTGTTCATATTACTGATTGTCCGTCGTCGTCGTCGTCCTCCGTCGTCGTTAACTTTACAATTTCAACTTCTTCTTCGAAACCGCAATTCAGAATTTTTTCAAATTCGATATGCAAGTACCTTAGATGGTTCTTTCTCAGATTTGTTCATTTCATGTCAAAATCTCAAATTCTCTAATTTGGATGAATATTTTTGGTAAAAAGTGATATTTTCAACTTCTTGTTAAAAACGGCAAGTCTGATTGCTTTGATATTACATATATAGGTGTACTACATGTGGACCTCTCTCAGATTTGTTCATTTTGTAGTGATATCTTTAATTCTCTAATTTTGGTGAATATTTTTTTTTATTTTTGGTAAAAAGTGATATTTTCGACTTCTTGTTAAAAACCGCAAGTTCAATTGCTTTGATATTACATATATAGGTACTAAATGTGGACCTCTCTCATTTGTTCATTTTGTAATGATATCTTTAATTTCCTAATTTTGGTGAATATTTTTGTCATTTTTGGTAAAAAGTGATATTTTCGACTTCTTGTTAAAAACTGCAAGTTTGATAGCTTTTATAATACATATATAGGTACTACGTGTGGACTTCTTTCAGATTTGTCCCGTCGCTTTTTATGTATTCAAAATGGCTGATTTTGTTTTAATTAATGCTGTTCCAGAGCAAGTACTCATTTGACGATTCGATACATATGTCAATCATTTTAATGTTAAACAATCATCATAATCATATTCCTGACATGGCTATATTACTATAAAGAAAACTATACATCTTAAATTCGATAACTAACGGGGACTGTGCCATGCATGGCTTGTTCCATAATTAGATCAAAGATGGCCAACTGGCACCCATCTTGTTTTTTGGAAAATGTGGTACAACTATCTTGCACAGGATTTGTCAGTTTTTTTCAAATTTGATGCAAACTTTATACATGTTGAAATACATGATAATTTGTTTCGTGTTTGAATCCAAAATGATCAACTGGCATACAAAAAAATGCATGAATAGTATATCCTGTTTAATTTTTGATTATATATTTCGTTTTTAGAAGAGTAATTTACCGTACTTCCCCGATCATAAGCCCAGGGGCCTGACCATGTAAAATCGGATAAAGCATGGCTGCTACTTCTAGTAACCGTGGGAAAAGTAAGGCTTATACTCAAGGACCACCTCAGAAAAACGTCATTTTAATAAATGTCACTGGCGCCCGGTTAAAACACCTTGGACCTATAATCGGGGGGATGCCCTCAACTTGTTAAGTGTCTAAAAATAGAAGTGTGGTCTTATACTCAGGGAGGAGCTTATGATCAGGGAAGTATAATAATACATCTAATTTCTGTTAATACTAGACCAGCTAATTTTTCACTTTTAATTACCAATTACTTTATTTTTTACATGAATATCATTTTCCCTAATTCCAACGAGGACTAATTCATTAACAATGACTTGTTTTTTTTAATATAGATTCTCAATGAACAAAATTGTAATAGTTATGCTATGTTTTTTTGTTATTTTGCTTTTCTTAACATAATTCCTTCAACTCTGTTTTGATAGCACAAGTTGTGGAATCTCATTAAAACTATATTTTAGACTTTTTCACTTTACCACAAACCTGCTTTTTATCCATAACCATGGATGTCTGTTTTCAATTATAGATCCCCCAGATGATCCAGTCTGCACTTACCAGAGCACTGGTGTACCATTACCATCTTACCTACTTGATGATGAAATGAAGATAAGGTGTCAATCAACTGATGGCAATCCATTAGCAACATTAAATTGGTATCGTGGTAACAGTAAGATAAACGGTTTATCATCATCTACAACTGATGACACGGTTACAAAGGATTACACATGGAATCTGAATAGAAATGATAATGATGCTGTGTATACATGTAAAGCTACTAACGATGCCCTAACTACTCCATTAACATGTCAACTTGGACCAGTCAATGTTTACTGTAAGTATATCTTGTATATAATTCAAATAGACATACCAGAGTAGTGTATTTAATCCTGTAATGTTGGTGGCTTGATCATATATGATCTTTTATAATGTTAGATGTGCACAATTATTTATTCAACATTTTGTTTTATAGTTCCAGCAGAGAGTGTGGCATTATCGGGCATAACCAATCCTGTGAAGGAAGGTGAAACTAAAATACTGACTTGTATCACATCAACCAGTAATCCAGCATCTCAGATATCATGGTTAAAAGATAACAATGTATGGACTGATAATACATATGAATCTATTACATCTAATGTTACAAGAGATGGAGATTATAATGGTAAAATAAGTGAACAACAGATGACAATATTCATACAAGCAGAACATAACAGTAAATCATATCATTGTCAATCAAGTCATACAGACATTACTGGTCACGTGACCTCTAATACCATTCATCTTACTGTGTATTGTAAGTACTATATATTTGTTTATATTGTGGTATTTGCAGTAAGGATTATATTCATCCTTAAGTTATTTTTAGATTAAGGATAATCAATAGAGTTGAAATTCTTTACAATATTTTTATATTTTGAGAATGATTGCTTATAGGTCATATGTAGGGGTAGAGGATGATTTGGATCACTGACCAAATTTAAATAAATGTGGAATTACTTTATGCAGAATTATATATTTATTTATTCAGTACCATTGGCCATAGGCCATAATGTACACACTTAAATGTAACACAAATGAATAAATCGTTTGACAAGAATAATCACTGCTACTGCTTGTCTGAATATTACAAATTTATACTTCACATATGAATACCAAATTATATTTATATTTCAGTTAAATTTCCCTCCAACAAACTATGACGTTTTTGTAAAGAGTAGAATACGTATTTTGCAAGATTTTGTATTATATGTGTATTTTCAGATTGCAGTAGCAAAATAAATTTCCATTCAAGCGCTGGGCAATAGTAAAACTTGTGTATAAAACGAGTTCTAATTTCCTCAAATTTGGGGCATTGTAATAGAAAGTGGAACTCGTTTTCAATGAGATTACAACCAAGAGGACACAATCTTTGGTCAAGTGGTATTCCCAATGCCCTACCCTTTTTAATCATGAGCTCATGAGCAGATATTCTAAAACAAGCGAGAGATTTTCTAAAAACACTTATAGTAATAGAATCCAGATATTTTTCCCCGGCTAATAATTTTTTTAAATTTAGAATAAGTGCATAATTTTGAACTCTTACCAATCTGATCATGCCACTGTTGCTGGGAAATATCTAGACACCGTTGGTTAAACTGTAGCAGAAAACAATTTGGGTTATTCACATACTGGCTTTCCCATACGTGTGCAAAACCAAAATTACATAACAAATCCTTAACATATGTTGCCCAACAATTGAATCCCCTTTGTACCCTGTCATATTGATAGCCATAACATTCTTTTACTAAAACAGAGGAATCACCACCTATACATTTTAACCAATACCGAATTATTTCTTTGTTCACATGTGTTCTAATTAGATGTCTTTCCAACTCCCCCCTCACAGCAGAGTTTGTGGCCTTTGGGTGTACCCCTAAAACAAATTTACAAAATTTATGATGAACTGTTTCTATATCGTAAGATTTAAATGTTCCCCATATTGCACTGCCATAAAGCAGGATTGGGAGAATTTTGCAGTCAAAAACACGAAACGCAATAGCTGGTTTGAACCCATCATATTTGTAAGGAATACTTTTAATACTGTGCATGGCTTTATGCAGAATTAACTAGGACATTTCTATGAACTATATTTTGAAAAATTGTACGGTCCTATTTGAAAAGATAAAAAAAGCAGTTTGCCATGTACTAATGCATGGGCAATAAAATACTTTCTTAGATGAGAACTATTACGTGTCCAGTTAGAACCCATCCTGATTTACCACACAGAACGCAAACAAATTATCGTGGTTATCATTTTATACAAGTATAACTTTTTAATTTGGTAGATATTATCATTGAAACCATAGGTGTGTTTTGATGATTATAACGTCTGAATATTTACAGACTTTGTTAATAGTATTTTATTTGTTCCAATTTAATGACTGACGAGTTTATACATAATTATTCTGCTCCAACTTGCAATGAAAACTTTCTATCCTGCCTTCCTGGCTGATATCCTGTGAATAATTTAGCATGAAACACCATAATATTTCAGTGCACTTTTGAAGTTTTGTATTGGTGTAGTCTGTAGTCAACTTTGTGGGTCAGGTGCATCTATTTGTGCAAAGTTTGTGCTTTTATGACATTCTACAACTCTGTAACTTCCTGAAGTATACACATTGTCACAGTGTAAGGCCTGCTTAAGGCTAATGAGAGGGCACCTGCAGAACTCACACTGGACAGGGGTTCTTTCACTGCTAGTATGGGGTAGACAAGACAATAGTACTGGAAATGAAATACACATGCACCAAAATATCGAGTTAAAGCTCCTGGCTTTAATACCTCTCAAAATAATTACAAGAAATAAAGCACAGAAAATACAATGAATAAAGTCACTAAAATCGGGGATTGCTTAGGGAAGTGTGCATTGGTGATAACTCACAGTTCCAGGATGTATTAATGGATGACAGTCCATGGCTTCTGCAACACAACAACGAAGAAATACAGGAGTCTTGCTTACTTACAGAGGAACGCTGGTATTCTGGAGAACACTGCAGAAAGCAGGAGATCGCAGATCAGTTCATACAAGTTCCACAGAATGATGGTTGTAACCTGTAATATCGTATCGTAGCAGAACACACAGGAAACCAAGTTAAAATTATGGATGACAAACTGTCCAATTTATAGGCAGGGACACCACCTGAGTTTCCACATGAGCCAATCAAAATGTAATGTTGCTAGCAGCTGTGTCACGTAGACAACTCAGTAGATCATAAACAACCATTGTTATTCAAATAACAGCACACCTGGTAGATTCTAATTCTCCTTCCAAAGTTGTAAACACCCTTTGTTATGTAAATTACAAGCACACCTAGTAGAACCCACTGTCCATATTTATGACACTTATCACAATGCACACCGTTTCTTCCCATGATTCCATGTACACTTCCATTTGCAGGGTTTGGGGTACTATGACAAAAACATGAAATAAAGGATGCTGACACACATATCAAAAAATACCTTGTATTTGACTAGTTGTTTGAAATACAGAATAGAATTGTTTACAGGATTGTAAACTAGAATGAATATAGACACAATTAACAGCTAACAAAATAGATTTCAAATATAATGCTTCTCAAAAGTAAAAACTATTTAATTTTTGACTCCCGTGTGTGAAGCACAAAAGGGAGCCTTTGCAGCTACCCTGTCTGTCTGTATGTATGTATGTATGTCACTTTTTTTGTTCCACCGTTATCTCAAGAACCACTAATCAAATTTTGATGAAACTTGGTACATAGATGCTCCGGGATAATGCGCAGAGTTGATTAGGTTTTGGTAAATATTCATTTGTGAAAGTATTGCTTATTTGTTCAACCTCATTACTTCATCAGTTATTTTTCCAGACATGTTTAAACATGCCAAATTTATTCCATTACACATGTGGACTCTTAATATGATAATTGCATTTTCTCGTTACTATATATACATGAAACTAAACATGTTGTACAATGTATCATGCGAAAGTACTTTGTCATGCCCGGAATATATCGTTGGAACCCACACATGTTTTAGTTTATGTTAGAACTTTTACGATTACGTCATTGTTACTTTTAGCTACAATGTTATAGCTTTTAGCCAATCACATGGTTTACCGCGCATATTTTGTTACTGTTACAATCTGCCACTTTGCTGGTTGTGCCACCATCTTGTTATCTCTTGGTGTGTCCGAAATAAAACTATCGAATGGTTAACTAATTCTCATGACTGAGTGATATTTCTGAATCAACCGTAGACGTTCCCAAATAGATTGTGGCTATCCCAACAACACAAGGGTGGATCTGACCTATATAATTTCTGTTAAATCTTTAAAACCTTTGAAAAACTTGTGCATGGTCACTTTTATCATGATTGAATAATCATGATTTAATTTCTAAATCGCAGTTAGGTTTTCATACAGTCATACAGCTATGATTAAGCTATGTGATGCATTACTTAGCAATATGGATAACGGCTTATTGAGTGATTTGCTTTTTCTTGGCTTAAGCAACGTGTTTGATATACCGGTAGTAGACAAATGTGTGTTATTGAATATGCTCTCAATGTATGGCATTTCTCCAGTTTCCCTAAAATCTGGTCTAGTTCTAATTTATATGCAAGAAAGCCAGTTGTGTATTTGATGTGTAAACTGTTGAATGCTGTTAATATTTGACAATTTATAAATTATCTCTCCTTATTTTTTGGGAACAGTTCCATTGATATGTGTGCCGACAATCAAACTCTGTTATTGTCTGAACCAAGTATCAATGTAGTGGCAAAGTGTATCAATGATGATGTTTGGCTGATTTTGTGTTTGATTAATTGCCATTACATGTCAATCAACACATCTGAATCTAAATGTATGCTAGTTGGATCCCGTCAAAGGTTGGTCAAATGGCAGCCATTTTTGTCCTGAAAAATGGTGAAAATCAAGCATTTCTGGCATTCCAGAACTGGATCTTGGCTGTTTACAGATAGATTTTGTTCAGACTTGGTACATACATTGGACATTATATAGGGCCTTAATGCACGTCATTTCTCAGATTGGATTCAAAATGGCCGACTAGCGACTATCTTGTTTTAATGAATGCTGTTCTAGTGCCATATCTCTGACATGCTTTGTCTGAATATGTTCAAATTTGATATATTCGTTGTACATTATGTCATAGATGAACAGATATATTGGTTTGATGATTCGTTTCAGAGTGGAAGAATAGAGGCCATTTTTGTGCTAAAAAATCATTGAAAATTAAGCATTTCAGGCATTCCGGAACTGGATCTTGGTCATTTATGGATGGATTTTGTTAAAACTTACATTAGACATTATGGATTCCTCATGCACCTTATTTTGTTTTTCAGATAGGATTCAAAATGACTGACTGGCTGCCATTTTTAGACGAAGTTCCAAAACGGGGACTATTAATTAGATTCCGTCCGTCTGTGTGTTCATCCTGAGCCATTTCTCGGACACCCTTTGACCGATCTCGTGCAAACTTGGTATACAGAAAATGTGTGATGACCTATATACATGTATGCACGGCAATTTTTGTTATGATTCGATTAAATATGGCTGACTGGCAGCCATTTTGTCCCTCAAATTTGCTAAATTTTGATATTTAAATGTGTCCGGAACTGTTTCTCAGAGCTGAACAGGGAGATTTCAATCAAACTTTGTATGGTGATCATGCATATTGGTCGGTCTTGATTCGGTCCAAGATTCGGCCATTTTGTTTTTTTTCCGTTTTCATGCTGATTCCTCCATAAGATATGGCCTGATTCAGTTCAAAGTTTGTACATAGGTACTATACTTCATGATAACAAAAAAACATGTTTTGTTTTGAGATTTGATCAAATTTGTCGAAATGGCGGCCATTTTGTTTAATATCTCAAAATCACAATCTGTAACGTGTCCGGAACTGTTTCTCGGAACTGAACAGGGCGATTTCAATCAAACTTTGTATGGTGATCATGCATATTGGGTTATAGGTGCACGTCACTTTTTTTCGAGATTCGGTACAAGATGGCCGACTGGCAGCCATTTTTTTTTTTTTTCGTTTTCATGCTGATTCCTCCATAAGATATGGCCTGATTCAGTTCAAAGTTTGTACATAGGTACTATATTTCAGGATAACACAACACCATGTTTTGTTTTGAGATTTGATCAAATTTGTAACATGTACGGAACTGTTTCTTGTATTTTAATGAATATGGTTCTAGAGCCATATCTCTGACATGCTTTGACTGATTATGTTCAAATTTTATATATTCATCATGCATCATGACATAGATATATAGATTTATTGGTTTGATAATATGATTCAAAATGACCGACTAGTGGCCATTTTGTTTTAATTAATCCTGTTCCAGAGCATTATCTCTCAATATGAACAAGTACTCGTTTGACGATCAGTTACAAGATGACTGAATATCAATCATTATCATGTTAACATATCATCATAATCAAGCATCAGCTTCTGGATCCATAGCTCTGACATATTTATGTTCAAAGTTTTTTACTATAAACACAAGTATACCGGTATATATCGTTTGAGCTGTTCAGAGGAAATAATGGTATCTTACCTATTGACTACAGAATTTCATACTTTCCAGGTATTTTTGTGTATATAGCAAGCATCTGGCAGTTGTATTTAAATGTGAAACAAATACAAAATTGTTATTAATGATTTGTGGTCAACCATCGCCTTTTTCCACTCGACAACATATTTTGGATTTCCACACATGTGGTATTCCCATGGCAAAATCAATGTTGATTCATTGACCATCCTCATTCTAAACTTGCAATAGGTGATGTCATGTCATGGAGTTACTTGTATAAAATGTTCCTTGCCACATGATCTACCATGTCCTTGTATGCAATAGTTAAAAATTAGTTTCTTCTATGTACACAGTAGTTTAGATGTAATCCTCTGCCCTCGATAGTAATGGAAATGGATAATTATTGAAAACAAACTCAAACGTTTTGTGTTGAATCATTTCACCAGTGAATTAGCTGGTAAAAAATGTGACAACTAGTAAGTCTCCGCCAAGTCTACTTTCACTGGCACCCATGTGGACTTTTCTTTGTTGCGTTATTTCATATTTTATATCAAGATGTCATGATTCAATAATTTGGAATTTCAATTTGGAACATTTACATGAAGTCTATAATCTTCATTTATCAAAGGCAATTTACTACAGACATACATGTCGGAATAAAAAAAATAGAAACGCATAATATACAACATACAATTGCTTTTTTTAGCTCCGAAGTTGTTCTTGAAAAATTCCAGCCTTATTGCTATCATATGTTGTATGTTTAACTTTGGGTGTCCATTTGTTCATTTTGTGACAATATCACTAGTTCTATATTTAAATTGAATATTTTTGCCAACGATTTTCATCCTCGATCTTCTTAAAAAATACCTGATAACTTGGATTTTTGATGGGTACATCATTTTGGATTGATGGAGAAGAATATTTGGTCTCATTAATGTGCTATCAATGGATATGAACAATTGTGGTGATGAAGTTATATGTGGACATGTCAGGCAAAACCAAACTACTTTCTTGTAGGTGAACTGTATTATGTCCACCAGGTGTGCATTACCAGGTACCACAATGTTTTTACAGGACAGCAGATCTTTTTTGATCAACAGGCAACTTGTACGATTTGACATGGATACAACTATGATTATATCATAACACTAAAATCATTCTAGATATGTAAACCTGTAAAATCTAATTTTTTTTTTTCACTTGCTGTATAGACATAGTTTGAAAATAACATAGTTATTGTTTTCCAGACACACCTTTGGCAGTGAATGAAACACGGAATAAACAGTCAAGAGCCAATGAAGGGGAGACAGGGGAACTACGATGTCAGATTAATAGCAATCCTACATCTATACTGAAGTGGTTTCGTCCAAATGGAACTGTTCTCACCAGCAATGACAGAATTACAATATCTAATTCTACACAAGGAACATTACATGAAAGCATAATTACAATTACTAAAACTGAATCTGATGATTATGGTAACTACACATGTTTTGCTGAAAGCGACTTTGCAAATACAACATTTATTGTAATATTCCAAGGAAAAAGTAAGTAGTTCTTATTTGACAATTGTATCTACATTGTGCATTCCAAATTGAAACAAATAAGGAATAACCATCCTAGAGAAGAGTAAACCACACGCTGGTCGATGACACGCAACATAGTGATGCAGTCTCAGACATTTGCTATCACGCACCTCAATTTAGTGGGATTTAATTCTTGTCACTGGTTTTTGGAAAATATTTGTTTCACTGGACAATTTCAAGTACTAATGTACTCCAGGAATACACTACAAATGAAAGACTAGCACTGAATATATTCAGGTTTGGGGCCATATTCAGAACATCAAAAACATGATGTATCAGTATTTCACCTCTAATCCAATAACAATCATGCATTAACAGACAAAATACACGAATCATGAAATAAGTTTTTGTCAAAGTTAGCACTTTGAGCTTTTACAATAACAAGGCACATTGGTCAAAGCACATCATGTGATTCTCATTTGTAATTCGCTGCCTCTTTAGCCATTTGTTCTATTAGTTGAACATATGCACTTGCACAGTGAAGTAAAGCTAATTTTCTATAGTCAATTTTTGTATGTTGTATGCACTTCTATTATAGATGCACTTCTAATTGAGCAAATTCAATAACTGGAAAACTTTTTTTTATTGTGAGCAATACTATTAAAAATACAATAATTATTGTTAATTCATTGGTACCATATATGTGTACCTGTATTTGTTCTATTGGTAAAATTGTGTACAGTTTTGTCAAAGTCAGTCAAATTTTAATGCTTGGTAGATGACACATATTTCTTCATGCATCAAATTTTACAAACAAATTATATTTAATTCGTTTGGGTGGGACAAAAAAAAAATGTTTATCAGATTTTATCTTGTGAAAACCTTGGGGTGCAAACAATATTTTCCCAAAAAGTGAAGATTTTTTTTTTTTCCAAAAAAGTGTCAACATTATTATTCATTTTGAATTCCTCTTAAGCCATGTGCAAATGCAGTAACTTCGAAGAAAATATTGCAAGCATTGCAGCAATTCATGAGCGTGAAACCGTGGCTATGAATGTGGTTGGAAACACACTTACAACTCTGTATAAATGTTAATTCCGAACTGACTTCTAAATAGTAGTGCCATTTATTGATTTGATTTGTTTTTATTCTCATCAACAGGTCGACCATATCCAGTGTCGGGTATCGAGTTATCATCATCCCATAATACTATAAATGCGACATGGATCCCCGGATTTAATGGAGGTGAATTACAATCATTTTATGTAGAATACTGGGTATCACCAAATGAAGAGAAACAATTAACAGAGGAAACAACAAGCAACAAACTAACAATTGATGGACTACTACCACTGACAGAATATAAAATTATTGTCGTCAGTAAAAATATAATAGGAGAAAGTAGAAGTCAAACACAGTTGATGATTACTCAAGGTAAAATATAACTATTGTTTCCTATCATTGTTTGATTATGAACATGTGCTATTATGCCTTATTTTATTCTGATTGCCTTATGGTGATGATTGTTGATCCAGCCTTGTCATTAACAAAATAAAAGATGTTGTTCCATCACCTGATATGTATGCTGTAAGATACCCATACTTTCTTCTAATCTACTTTGGCTCATGATTATTCATTTGGTAGTATGAATGAAAATATTACATTTAATTGACTGTCATAAAATATTTTATCTGTATTTATATTTTAATAACTTTTTCTAATCAATTTATTTGTGTTTATTTGTAGCTGAACCTGAACCTGATACTGATACTGGGAAATTAGAAGATAATTCTTCAGCATTAATTGGTGGTATTGTTGGTGCCATAGTAGCAATTATTATAGTGATTGTAATATTAGTTATTCTAATACTAAGACACAAGGGTGGAAATAAACCAAGTAGGTATTCAATTTAATTTGTTGTATTTACCAAAAATGTGCATTATTGAATTGGAAATCACTAGCATATCATTCTTCACAGTCTATATAGGCCATCGCACTTGTTTAAGTTCCGTGCAGGTGCACATGCACAGTGACTAATTGGCAAGAATCGGTCATTTGCACTAGAAGATAATATAACTGTGTTATTTACTGTTGTTGTTATTAAATATACATGTAATTGTTTAGGTAATGTTTTTGCAGCAGATCACAAGTCTGTGTTGATCAGTGAGTGATTTGTTATTACACATTTTCATGCTGGTTGGCAAATCTGTAAACTTATGACTTATTATTTGTAGATAAGATCAATATCCAGTCTCCTTGTTTCTGAAATTGTATATTTCATTGGTATTTATATCTTTTGTGCCATAGTTGGATTGCTGTATATTTAAATGATAATGGTATTCTTGAATGCTTGTGGACTAATTCTATGTCAACTATGATACAAAATTGTTTTTAGATTATTTCCATCGTACCATTAGAACAATGTGTTCAAGCTCATAAAATATTTTTTTTTTTTGTAGGTGATATAGAATTATCAGACAAGTAAGTGAACTTTTTTACTTTTTTAATTGCTATGAAAAAAACTGGTAGAATTAAACTAAAATACTGCTAGCAATTACCCAATTATCATTGATGCATTTTTATTTTCTATGACAGCCATGCAAAAGATAATACCTATGAATTCCCAGGTGTAGACAACCCTTCTATGGATAGCCATGACATAACAGATACATCTCTACCAAATGGTAATCACTTAGGTGGAGCTATCCCACAAGGTGAGTATTATTTATATTTTATTATTCACATCAAATTCTTGATTTGTATTTTTCTCAGACATAACACAGAGGAAGCTTCACCTCTTACAGCTGATTTTACTTACTTACAAAGTAGTTCAGACTCAGGTACATCAGGTATTCATATATCTCATATATCTTGTTATTGCATCTAGCTTGTAGACATCTGAAAAGCAACCATTTGCATGTATACAAAAAGTAGGAGCAAATGCTCAATAGTTATAACTGTTTAAAAAGTAAACTCTTTATTCACATTAATAAATGTTGTGTGTAATAATATTTTGGTAGAAATTTTATAAGAAATCAATTAATTTATATTAAAAATAAATTTGCAGTCATCACTAAGATGTGTTTTTTTTTGTTGGGGGCGGAGTAGATATAGACAGTAATGCTAGTAAGTGTGATACCAACCGTCCCCACCCAAGCCCACCTTTACCTGTTAAAATTTAACATGTACCTGGCTGGGTAATTGCTCACATAGATCTTCACATTTTGGGAAAAGACTTTGGGGAAAGAGAAAAATCTGATAAACATGGATGATAAATACCTTGATGGAGTGTCAGTTCATTAACATAATGCTTGGTAACTAAATTCACCATCCATTAATTAGGTCTCTCCTGGTGCAAGAAAAATTATAAACTAACCTGCAATTACACAATATTCTACAATGACTTGTGATTGTAAAGAGTTTACATTGTAAACTTTATATTATAAAGTTTTTGAGTAATCACTATATTGCTAACAAAAGTACTTTCCATTAGTGCATGAGCCTTTTAGCCTTAGTTCTGTATTGGAAACAGTGTAGTCTCTGTGTTAGTGTGATGCAAAAGCATTAAATACTATTTCATGTTTTATTTAAAAATATTAATTGTATTCTGTGTGATCCTTTTAAGTGCCGAAGTGAATGCTTTCATAATATCTTACAGTTTATGATTGATTCAATCTTATTTATATCATAGGTGTTTAAGGTCAAGGCCAGTATTTGTCAAAACAATACATGTTTTCTTAATTTAACATACCAATGTTAGTGATCACTTTTATATAATGCCTAAGTCCACCGATTCAACTTTAGTGGAATGAACATGCTACAGTTAAGATTAATTTCACAACAAATTTACTTTCTGGATTAAAATAACAATGGATAACAAAAGATAGATTAACATTGTAAACAACATAAACAATAGTGTCCCATGATTTTTTGGTGCAATCCATGGGATTGAGCGGTTCCCCTTTAAACTCCTCATAAAAGACAGTAGAAAAAACTTGCTTTGATAGTTGGTTTGTAAGTACTTTTAGTGGAGCTCTATCAGATTTGGTCATTTCATGACAATAACTTCAATTCTATATTTTTACGAATATCATTTTTGGTATAAAATGTTATTTTTGACTTCTTCTTGAAAACTACTAGCTCAATTGCTTTGATACTTGGTATGTAGGTACCTTGGGTGGATCTCTGTCAGATTTGTTCATTTTGTGCCGATATCATCAATTCTCTATTTTTGGCAAATAGTTTGTAATTTTTGGTAAATTTTCAAATTCTTCTTTAATACTACCAACCCAACTGCTTTGATATTTGAGGTGTACATTATTTTTGTAAACAATTTGTTTGATGAAGTTAAGTTGACCTGTTTTTCAACAGCCAGAACCAAACTACTTTTTTATGGGTTAACTGCATTTTGTCTTCTGGATGTGTGTTGCTCAACTACCACAATGTTCTTGTAGGTCAGTGGAGCTATTTCGACCGTCAGGTCGCTTGTTTATAAAAACAATCAGTGAACATGATCATCACAATGTTAAAAGTCCCACAAATGAATCCCATTCTACTAGGCTGGTATTGGCAATATTGGAACTGTTGACCCACAAGCATGCTATGTATAGCAATAAGTTATTTTAGAAATACATAACCCTGAATATAATTCAAATAAATAAATAAATTAAAAAATATTCTAGTGTTGTTGTGAGTATGCATACTCGTACATTCAATATGTGCAGTGTGTTTAATCTTAAACTTAAGTATTGCAAGTGAATATTTTTACTAATTTTCAAGCTTATCAATGTACATCTTTTTAGATATTTGCCACATTAAATATTCACTGTTATTTGTGCAGCTATTTTTCAAGCACTAAAATTACACTCCAATTCATTATA